>NC_140997.1:187953943-188341443 GCF_052327205.1 Somniosus microcephalus
TCACGTGCATATCCAAGTACTTTTTAAATGTGATGAGCATTTCTGCCTCTACCACCCTTTCAGGCAGCGAGTTCCAGACCCCCACCGCCCTCTGTGAAAAACATTCTCAACTCCCCTCTAATCCTACCCATTACTTTAAATCTATGCCCCCTGGTTATTGACCTCTCTGCTAATAGAAATAGGTCCTTCCTAACCACTCTATCTAGGCTCCTCATAATTTTATACACCTCAATCACATTTCTCCTCAGCCTCCTCTGTTCCAAAGAAAGCAACCCCAGCCTATCCAATCTTTCCTCCTAGCTAAAGCTCCAATCCTGGCAACATCTTCGTAATTCTCCTCTGTACCCTCTCTAGTGCAACATCTTTCCTGTAATGTGGTGACCAGAATTATACACAGTACTCTAGCTGTGGCCCTAACTAGTGTTTTGTACAGTTCAAGCATAACCTCACTGCTCTTATATTCTATGCTTCGGCTAATAAAGGAAAGTATCCCGTATGCTTTCTTAACCTACCTATCCTGTTACCTTCAGGGATCTGTGGACATGCACTCCAAGGTCCCTCTGTTCCTCTACACTTCTCAGTATCCTACCATTTATTGTGTATTCCCTTGCCTGGTTAGCCCTCCCCAAATGTATTAGCTCACACTTCTCCGGATTGAATTCCATTTGCCACATTTCTGTCCACCTGACCAATCCATTGATATCTTCCTGCAGTCGACAGCTTTCTTCCTCACTATCGACCACATGGCCAATTTTAGTATCATCTGCAAACTTCTTAATCATGCCCCCTACATTGAAGTCTAAATCATTGGTGTATACCACAAAAAGCAAGGGACCTAGTACTGAGCCCTGCAAAACCTCACTGGAAACAGCCTTCCAGTCACAAAAACATCCATCGACCATTACCCTTTGCTTCCTAAGCTAATTTTGGATCCAACTTGTCACTTTCCCTTGGATCCCATGGGCTTTTACTTTTCTGACCAGTCTGCCATGTTGGACCTTGTCAAAAACTTTGCTAAATTCCATGTAGACTACATCAAACGTACTACCCTCATCAACCCTCCTTGTTACCTCCTCAAAATATTCAATCAAGTTAGTCAGACACAACCTTCCCTTAACAAATCCATGTTGACTGTCCTTGATTAATCCGTGCCTTTCTAAATGATGATTTACACTGTCCCTCAGAATTTTTTTCCGACAATTTGCCCACCACCGAGGTTAGGCTGACTGGCCTGTAATTACTCGGTCTATCCCTTTCTCCCTTTTTGAACAACAGTACAACATTAGCAGTCCTCCAGTACCACACCTGTAGCCAGAGAGGATTGAAAAATGATGGTCAGAGCCTCTGCTATTTCCTCCCTTGCTTCTCTCAACAGCCTGGGATACATTTAATCCGGGCCTGGTGATTTATCTACTTTCAAAAATGCTAAACCCCTTAATACTTCCTCTCTCACTATGTTTACCACATCTATTTCACACTCCTCCTCCTTAACTACAATGTCTGCATCGTCCCTCTCTTTTGTGAAGACAGACGTAAAGTATTCATTAAGAACCATACCCACGTCTTTCGCCTCCACACACAGGCTTCCTTTTTGGTCACTAATAGGCCCTACTCTTTCTTTAGTTATCCTCTTGCTCTTTATGTATTTATAAAACATCTTTGGGTTTTCCTTGATTTTACTTGCCAATAATTTTTCATGCCCTCTCTTTGCTTTCCTAATTTCCTTTTTAATTTCACCCCTGCACTTTGTATACTCCTCTAGGGTTTCTGTAGTATTTAGCTCTCGGTATTTGACATAAGCTTCCCTTTTTTGCCTTTTCCTATCCTGTATGCCCCTTGAGATCCAGGAGGCTCTAGATTTGGGAGTCCCACCCTTTTTCTTTGTGTGAACATACTTGCGCTGAGCCCTCACTATCTCCCCCTTGAATGCCTCCCACTGCTCTGATGCTGATTTACCTTCAAGTAGCTGCTTCCAGTCCACTTTTGCTAAATCACATCTCAGCTTAGTAAAATTGGCCTTTCCGCAATCGAGAACTTTTACTCCTGGTCTATCTTTGTCCTCTTCCATAACTACGCTAACGTGCAATTAAATGTGGAAATCAGGAAGTTGCTGTCTGAGTTGCCCTGCTCCTCCAGAAGCTTCGCTATACCTATATCTCGCTGAGAGACTCAGCATTAAAACACACGGAACAACATGAAGTTGCTGTACTTACGTGATATATACCCACTAAACGCACCAGAAAAAGTTAGGGCATATCCATTCCAGTGTAAGCAAATATTTAACGCCGTGATAAGTCATAATTACTGCCTAACTACTTCTTGGACACTGAAAGTTAACTTTTACAAGTGTGGAGTCTCCTTCAGATTTTAATTACTGTTGGAGTTTTTTTTTTAATGTTTAAATGTAAATAAAAATATATTTTGCTCAGAGTCAAAAAGTCAGCGGAGCACAGAGTAGGTGTGTGGGGGGGAGAGGCATAACTCTTACCAGACTGAAAGCCTGAGGCTGGGGAAGGGTGAGTTCAATTAGTTGGCATAGGGAAAAAGAAACACAGCATAAAAAACAAAGAAGTGGAGAGCAAGCACAAAGGAACCACAGCAGGAGAGAATGTGAAAACAAAATACAAAAGAAAAGCATCAGGAAATAAAAAAGGGAAGAAGGTGAGAAGTGGCAAGAGAAGTAAGTGTGAAGAGAAGGAACAAGGGGAAAAGAGAGGGAGGAAATTGTGAAGAAGAAGAAGAAACAGAAGGCAGTTTTGATTTATTTTTAGCTGGGGGCGGGGGAAGATCCTTCAATGCACGTTGAACGGGATGTGAGTGGATACCAGCAAAGGGGGACACAAATTCGCTGTGGGACCCATTGAAGGAGCTGTGTGACTGACACCTGCAATGGGTCAAGTCCTACAAGGAGTCCATTGATGCTCCTATGACAACCCAGCTGTGTGCTAGTGACTGAGTGGAAGAATAAATCACACTTCATCAGGTGTCTATTCACTGCCAGTGCTGGGAACCAGCCCTGGCACTATTTAATTGTGATTGACCCAGGAATGTGGCATCATGCATCAGAAGTACCTATAGTCCAAGCTCCCTATCAATGTCAAACTGTTGAGAGAGACACAGTGCCTCGTGGTCTGGCGGTGTGCCCAACAGGGGTCACAAGGGAAACACGGAAGAAACTGCTCACGGACAAGTTCAGAATGGAGGCACAGGCAGCACAAAATGCTTCTCCACAGAGCTGCACTCATCCACTTGCCTGGATGAGTGCAGTTCAAACAACACTCAAGAAGCTCGACACCATCCAGGACAAAGCAGTTTGCTGGATCGGCACCCCATCCACCACCTTAAACATTCACTCCTTCCAGCATCGGCGCACCGTGGCTGCACTGTGTACCATCTACAAGATGCACTGCAGCAATTTGCCACGGCTTCTTCAACGGCACCGCCCAAACCCGCGACCTCTGCCACCTAGAAGGACATGGGCAGCAGGCGTATGGGAACACCACCACTTCCAAATTCCCCTCCAAGTCGCACACCATCCCAATTTGGACAAATATTGCCATTCCTTCATTGTCACTGAGTCAAAATCCTGGGACTCCCTACCTAACAGCACTGTGGGAGCATCTACACCACATGGACTGCAGCGATCCAAGAGGCGGCTCACCACCACCTTCTCAAGGGCAGTTAGGGATGGGCTATAAATGTTGACCTTGTCAGTGACGCCCACATTCATTAAAAATACATTTTTAAAAACACACAATTCAAACTCTGCCACAACCCACAAAACCAGTGAAAGGAAATAGCTTACCTATTAAATAGTCCACAATCATAATCTTTCCTTCTCGATTTTCAACAGTTTCTCTTCCAATCTTTTCTCTCCCTACTGATCTGTTCCTCTTATTGCTGCTCACTTTTTAAGTCTGATCCTCTCATTTTTGCCACCCTTTGTCCCTCCAGGGTTTTCCTCCTCATTTCACTGTCTTCAGCCTTACTCCCAAGACGACCTATCCCCTCTTTCTATTTGGATTTTTCCAAGCTTATCTTTCAAATTCCTGCCATCAGTTTGACTCACCGAAATGCCGAGAACCAACTGAAGCCTGCCATTCAACACAGCATCAAACAACACCTTCCTTGATGACAAGCCTCTGTCTGTGCTTCTTCAAATTTTCTCCTGCCATTGTGATGATATCCAAAATATTTTTACGTAACTACTATTCATTTTTAGATCTGATACTAGATTATTCACAGCAATTTACTGCAAACTTAGTAAGTTGTAATAATGGGCATGGGTTGTAGTCTGATGATAATGGAAGCTTATTACTCACTGATATTCATCTCATGTTTAAAATATGTTTAAGGAAGAATGTCTTTCAGTTTTATTACATATGATTTGTTCTCTTGGCTTAGTCCCTATGCCCCAATTCAGTATTGTGAACTTAAAGTTAGAAAAACCTGAATAATTAGCAGCAATCTCAGTATATTGGATTTTAGTAAATTGTTTTGTTCAGTTGGCACAAAGCACTAACCAATTTTTCAGAGTTCTTATTACAATCGGTCTGTGGTACGATGGCTTTCAGTTTGCCAAACACCATTGATCCCAAACAAAAATTGATCTAAGTCCAATAATATAAATAGACTGGGAGCTTTCATAATGTGGATGAGATACTAACAAAGCACATTCTGCCATGAGCAGTTGTGAGATACCCATTTAATAAAGGATTTTGTTTGAAGGAAATTAAGTTTTCTTTTAATTAGCAAATCATGTGCCAGTTAACCTCCAAACCTCAATTTGTGGTGTGGAATTAGAATAACTTGAAGCTCATGTTCAATGAGCCCTATTGTTTCTTTCTCAAACAAATCAGCTAATGTCAGTAAGCACAGTTATCTTCATCACTAAACAGCCTTGCATGGTTAACTGTGTCCAAGGAGACGCAGTCTTTAAAATTCAACAATAATATAGAATGTATTTGTTTCGTAATACCTGATAGAAAAAAGAAAAGATTCTTGTGACAACGATTTATTTTAAGAAATAAGGGTTTCGTTCAGAAATGAAGTGTTCTGTGTACAGTGCGTATCCCTATAGTGTGGTTTTTGCTTGTACAAAGCAGGATATGGTGGCATTTGTTTGATTAACTTGCTCGACAAAAGTGACAGCTGCTGCGGGTGCATGTAGATGAGCTGCACAGTGCGGTTCCGCCTTTGTACATCTGTCAGTATAAAGGGAAAAATAAAGAGTGAAAAGAGACAAATTGGTCCCAAAAGGCAAGCTATTCAACTTAGGAGGTTTCTTCTATTAAGATGCACAGTGTGAATCTCGAGTACTTGGTCGCTTATTTAATTTCATTTGGTCTAGAGGCTGACACCACACATGTTTCATTGAAGTTCTGCTCCTGAACTGAGTTTGGGGGAAACTTTTCTTCTACCTCAAACCATACCAGGAAAAGATCCAATATAGTGTTGTCTTACTGCTGCTTTTAAGCTGCTATATAATAGATTTGTTTTACATACTTACATTCCAGTATTGTTGCATCACCAAATTCTTCTAAATTTTAATACACTTCACTCTTTTAGAATTTATTTTTGTGGTTAAATGAGTGAGTGTGCCACACCAGGAAAAATATTTCAAATAATAAATTATGCAAAAATTACAGAGAAGAAACAATTATGATAATGCATATTAACAATGTATCTGTTAGTTTTTACTGTAATAATTGAAAGGTTGTTGTTTTTATTTATACAGGGTACGGACAAATTTGATGCGGTTCATTTTTAATATGTGGCAATACAATAACGTATACTTTCATTTCAAATGTTACTGGAACACATTGAGAGCTTGGCTTTCAGTTGTTACCCACCTACAAAAATCCTAGTCAATACTCTAGATTGTATTTTTAAGGCCATATTTGTGCCATATATATGCATATATATACACACAGGTAGATGCATTATAAGAAAAGGAATATCGTGTGGAAAAAAATGCAGAAGCTGTTTCAAAAAGCTTGCACTGCTACAGTACAATAACCTGTACAGAAACCATTTATTTTATATGTGATACACCATTAAAAATAAATCCAAGAAGTTAAAATGTTTAAAATAGCAAACACTTTAAACCTATAGGTCAGTTTTCAAATTAATTTATTTGAGGGGAGAGTGAAATAAGATTGAGGTTTCTCTCCTTTACCGGCTATTTGATGTTTGCACATTCTATGCCTGTAGAAACTATAAAAAAAACTGAATTAACCTCCGTGTGCAGCAAATTACTCTTCAAAATGGCACTTACACAGGGAGCCTGATTGGCATCGTATAGCAGTGTGTGAAAACACTGAAAATAGCAGCATTTTCACAAAAATTGCAAAGTGCAACTGCAAAAACGAGTTTTACAAAAAAGGAGCTCTTGAAAGAAGCATCTTTACCTTTGATAAACTGTAGCAATGAAATTAATCACGAAGAATTCCTGACAGACCCCGTTCCATAAAGGTTGGTTTTTGCTGATCACTGTTCCCTAGTAACATGAAACTGTAATATACAAAGTGCACTTCTGAAGGAGTTACACCCATCCTTTTTAGCTCAGACAATGTATACATGGCAGAAAAGCCCTGTGCAAGGATGTATGATGTGTATTATTTATTTTAGACTGGGTATTGTGTACACAATAGCTGCCTTTTAGAAATACTTCAGCAAAGGCTCTACTTTGATATTGTAGAAGAGTCGGCTTCAGTAGGAGCCGCTCATCAAACGATTCCCATTTTAGAAGTTTGCATTATGCTGTCTTTCTTAACAAATTTTATTTGTAACCCCTTTTTCAAGTTGTGTAGTCTCCCCTGCTGCTCACATTGTGTCAATGAGGCAATTACAGCAGTTTGAATCCTTTAGCATTTCTCTGACACCTTGGATCCAGAGATTATCTCAAGATGCCCATTCAGCTTTCCCATGCAAATCTATGGCCTGGGTGAGAAGAAACCAGACTGGCCCTGGATTTCCCTAGTGCATTATTTATCACAATTCTAAGTAGATTTGAACTGCTTGGATTGCCTTCAGTTGGATAGAAGGTTGTGAAATGAGGGGTCACTGGTGTGGGTTTCTATGGTAATTGAGTAGTATTGCCAATAGTTTTCCTCTCATGAGCAATAAAGCACATAATAATAGACAAACAACAGTGGTTAAAGCAAGCAGGTAGGATTACTATGTCCTTTTGTCGGAAGTATATAATGTGATGTAGTCAGATTTAAAGACTTCTCAACCCCCCAAATCCACCCTACAGGCACCTGCTGTGTCATTTTCTAAGCCTAATCTCCATCCGTTAACTACAGGCCTCTTGCTAATTTGAGGCAAACGGCCAGATTTGCTGCTGAATAGTGCAGTGAAAAGCCTTAACTCATGAAAACGCTCCAAAAAAAAGAGCCAAATATAGCACTTGCATGACAAATCCATGAGATCTTCAAACACAGGATACCATTGACTAAACTGCATTTCTTTACCCACACATTAATAGTTTACAAAAATTGCAGAACTTCCACACTGCAGCAGCCTCCCCCACAAAACTTGTCACTTCACATTGCTGTCAGTCACCACAATAACAATCATTTCATGCCTCCTGCTAATTGCAAGCACAGCTGGGGCCCAGCAGGGTGCTCTTGCACAGTCCCAGGCCTTTATACCAGTCCCAATCTGTTCTGCAGCGCGCACACACACACACACACACACACACACAAAATTACTAGCAAAGGCAGAAAGAGGCAGAGTCACAGGTTGCTTGTAATCCCTCCACTTCCCCACTAAGAATTCAGCCCTACTAGAATTCCTGTTTTTGTTTTAGACTATACAAAAGCTGCAGTGACCTTAAGTCACTAGAATTTATGTTCTGAATGAGAAACACAACTCCTTCAGGTGCATTAAGCTGTGGCACTGCATCTGGCTTGGTGCATTCTGTTTGCGGCACCCCTGGAGTGAGTTGCGGCTTCCTGTAACATGTAAAATATGAGTGTGAACTCAAGGTTCATGGCAAGGAGCAGGGAGGCTGAAGCAGGAGGTCAGACAGCCTTTCAAATCTGGCTATAGAACAAGGTTGCAGATGTTCCTGTGTAAGTGTAATGACACCAGCTCCCCGAGAACACAGGAACCCAGTGCTTCCTTCTCCTCATTTTCACGAATGAATGCCATAATCAGTATGCTGCTAGCAGATTTATTCAAATCAAGTTTTATTTTACATATTCAGAGATCAGTATGGCAGTAGTGTAAGTTATGACGTTCAATTTAACAGTCTTCACCCTCTGCTGAAGTTAAGGTCCTGTGTATTAAAGGAGAACACTTGTTAGATTTTCTTTTAACTACACATTCTTATTACCTATGACTATAACTGTGAACAGTGTAGTGTTAGGAAAATATTTCAGTATTAAATTACTTCTAATTCAGATGCTGCATTCTTCATGTTCATTGGCGAGGTTTTGTCAGCATTTTCCTTGAAGGATGTCTTTATTGGGAGACTTTACAGAAACCAAAACGCTGCAAATTGATTGTTTTTGTTTTGAGCTGGTAACAGTTCTAGCCATTTCAGACAATCACAAACTAGTATTTCACCAAAAGAACTGGCTTGACCATATCAAGCATTGCCATGGGGGCAATTTTAACCCTGCCTGCCCTGCGGTAATGGAGCAGGCAGGTAATTAAAATCGCTGTAGTGTACTTACTGCTCCGTTTCTGCTGTGTTCCTGCTGGCCACCATTTTAACTGTGCAGTGTTTTTAGATTGCTGAAGTGCCCACCAGAGGTAGGCAGGAGCCTCATCAATGCATGCAATTCAGTGTACTGTAACATAACTAGGACCCTGACATAATTTTAACACAAAATCACAAAAGTTCTGCCTAGCACCCAACCCGCCCGTAAAACCTAGGTGGATTGGTCTGTCAGAGCCACTGATGGTGTATTTAAAGGGGCACTCAGCTGCAGGTAATTGGATCATGGGATCGGTGCGCCATTGTGCTGCTTGAATTGCCAGGAGAGTTTCCAGCTTCCAGAATGCTTCCTTCTGATATTTTTTGTCTTACTTACCCCCAGTAAGCTCTCTCTGCTTATCAAAGGTGGTATTATTGCCAGTTTGATTTGGATGGAAGAAGAGGTGGAGCGAGAGAAGCAGAGAATAATACATGGCTGAATTTTGTAGAATGTGCGATCAATATTAGCATACACTTCAACTGGGGATCACAATAATTACATAGAATTACACAGAATGTACAGCACAGAAACAGGCCATTCGACCCAACTGGTCTATGCCTGTGTTTATGCTCCACATGAGCCTCCTCCCACCCCTCTTCATCTGACCCTATCAGCATATCCTTCTATTCTTTTCTCACTCGTGTGCTCATCTAGCTTCCCCTTAAATTCATCTAAGCTTTTCGCATCAACTATTCCTTGTGGTAGCGAGTTCCACTTTCTAACCACTCTCTGGGTAAAGAAGTTTCTCCTGAATTCCCTATTGAATTTATTAGCGATTATCTTATTTTTATGGCCCCGAGTTTTAGTTTCCCCCACAAGTGGAAACATCTTCTCTACGTCTACCCTATCAAACCTTTTCATAATCTTAAAGACCTCTATCAGGTCACCCCTCAGCCTTCTCTTTTCTTTTCAAGATTATAATGTGCCATTACAATCCCTACCCATTAATGAGCCTGTCAAGAGGGTGGGCATAGATACTCTAGACCCCATGCTTGTAAGGAGTTAGTGATGGAAACAATATATATTAAACATAAAAGACTGCACATCTAGGTATCCAGGCAGTAGTTATTGTGTCAGTGGATGCAGGTGCTGTGGCCAACGCATTGTTCGAAATGTTTAATTGAATTGGGTTCCCAGAAGATATTTTTCTGACCAGTAGGCTAGTTTTATGTCTCAGAGAGTTGCTTTTTTGTGGCAACAGTGCCAAATAAAACCATTTTGATCCACTCCATACCATCCTCAGATGAATTTAATAAAAGAATGGCTAAGTGTCATCTAGGTAATGAAAGGGTAATGGTGTTTTTGTGACTGGAAGGCTGTTTCCAGTGGGATTCCGCAGGGCTCAGTACAGAGTCCTTTGCTTTTTGTGGTATATATCAATGATTTGGACTTGAATGTAGGAAGTATAATTAAGAAGTTTGCAGATGATACAAAAATTGGCCGTGTGGTTGATAATGAAGAAGCTGTAGACTGCAGGAAGATATCAATGGACTGGTCTGGTGGACAGAACAGTGGCAAATGGAATTCAATCCGGAGAAGTGTCAGGTAATGCATTTGGGGAGGGCTAACAAGGCAAGGGAATACACTATAAATGGTAGGACACTGAGAAGTGCAGAGGATCAGAGGGACCTTGGAGTGCATGTCCACAATTCCCTGAAGGTAGCAGGACAGGTAGATAAGGGGTTAAGAAGGCATACGGGATACTTGCCTTTATTAGCCGAGGCATAGAATATGAGAGCAGGGAGGTTATACTTGAACTGTATAAAACACTAGTTAGGCCGCAGCTAGAATACTGTGTGCAGTTCTGGTCACCACATTACAGGAAAGATGTGATTGCACTAGAGAGGGTGCAGAAGTGATTTACGAGGATGTTGCCTGGGCTGGGGAATTTTAGCTATGAGGAAAGATTGGATAGGCTGGGGTTGTTTTCTTTGAAACAGAGGAGGCTGAGGGGAGACTTAATTAAGGTGTATAAAATTATGAGGAGCCTAGATAGAGTGGATAGGAAGGACCTATTTCCATTAGCAGAAGGGTCAATAACCAGGGGGCATAGATTTAAAGTAATTGGTCGGAGGTTTAGAAGGGATTTGAGGTGAAATGTTTTCACCCAGAGGGTGGTGAGGGTCTGGAACTCACTGCCTGAAAGGGTGGTAGAGGCAGAGACCCTCATCACATTTAAAAAGCACTTGGATATGCAGTTGAAGTGCCGTAACCTACAAGGCTACGGACCAAGAGCTGGAAAGTGGGATTAGGGTGGATAGCTCTTTGTCAGCCGGCACGGACAAGATGGGCTGAATGGCCTCCTTCTGTGCTGTAAATTTCTATGATTCTATGATGAGGTGCTGCAGAAGCTACAACTGTAGTTATATGGGCCTGTCTATTTTGACCACAATCTCTTAGTATAATCACATTCGACCCATTGACAAAAATGCATGCCTTTCACAATGGGTCATCTCCCTGCATGGTCATTCAACAACTTTCTGGCTTATAAAACAGGAATGCCGATGCACTGTTACGTATGAAATAAATGCAGCTGTATCCCCATGAGCATCCTGTCAGTAGCATTACCGAGTATGAAGAGGGGAAGTGATGTGACAATAATGAAGCATTTTTTGTCTGTAGTGTATCATAATTTGGCTTCTTTATTTCTGTCACATTATGTCCAAAGATGTGCAGGTTAGGTTGATTTGGCTATGATAAATTGACCCTTAGTGTTAGGGGATTAAATACATGGGGTTACAGGGACAGGGACAGGGATAGGGTGGGATATGTGTCGGTGCAGGCTCGATGGGCCAAAATGGCCTCTATCTGCGCTGTAGATTCTGTGATTCTGTGATTCTGTGATTATACATATGGAGTCACTCACAGAAAATGTCTCAACTTGTTTTGGTACAATTACACCAAAATATAGATATTGTGGCCCGAATTTTCTTGTGTCCCACTCTACCGCCATAGGTATGGTGGAGCAGCACTCACCCACCACATTTTGCTCCTTTGACCCCAGCCACCTTTCAGGGCTAAGGAACATTTGCATAAATTGGCCAAGCCCCTCTGCCATTTGCAAAGCGGTTGGGGTGCCCATGTCACAGGGGATAGAGACTGGCTGCAGAGCCGTGCTACAGCATTAGGGAACCATCTGTGAAAGTTGAAAAGGTGTAAAAAAAAACTTTACAATTTCGTGTACAAAAAGATGATAAAGGGAGACCCAAGCGAGATATGGAAAATATATGGTCTGGATAAGGTAAACCAGAATATTACTCTAAAGTAGACCATTTGAAACAGATATTAGGAAGAACTTCTTTACTCAAACAGCAATAAATGTTTGTAATAATCTACCAAGCAGAGTCATAGAAATAAAAACATATGGATATTCAGAATGCAATTGGATGCTATGGTGGGAGAGTTAGAGTACTGATGAGTGAGCTTCAATTAACTTCTCTCATCCTGATTTTTCTTATGTTTTCTTTAGTGCTTCCACCCATACATGCTCTGACGATCCTAGATTGTGGTGGGATAATTGAAATGCTGTTGCTTATATACACATGGATATTTTGACTTTCCCTCTCATTTTTTACACTTATCTTTTAGGCCCCCTTGCATCACCCACCATGCCCGAATTCTTTCAATGTAACTCTTCAGCTGGTCACTAGATGAAGTGCAATGACGCCCCTGTTTATTTTCCTTCGCTGCCCCTGAGAAACTGCTTACTCTTCACTCAGCACTTCCCCTGGTAGCACAGCCATAATTCAGAATTCACCATATTGAGAATTGTGGGTACAAGTCTATTTCTTACTCCAAGGAACCAATGTGCTCGTCACTGCACTGTTTACAGTTTTGACGACAAACAGCACCTAAGCCAAAAGTGGGCCAAATTCAGGTGTTTATGAATAATTCTGAAAGCTAAATTTGTACCACTTAAGGTATCACTTATGTCCCATGTTCATCTCCAGTTACAGATAACACAGCAGCAATAGAATGTACGTGGTCCAGAACTATATAGATGTTAATAAAGTATTAGGCCCTCCACCATCCTGAAAAACACAGTTATTGGGGAAGAAATTGGATAGCGGCGGCATGTCAGCGCGAACTGGCCGCAGGGAACGATCCCTGTGCAGGTAGGCCCGAGGCCCAATCAGAATTGAACCCCGGGCCTCATTTAAATTATACCGGTAATAGGCGGACAGCTGCTGTGTGTCCCCAGGCACCTCACCGGCAAAGCGGACATCAATTTACAGCTACTGTGATAACAGCACCGGCCCTTGGGTCAGTCCTGGGGGTGGGCTAACGGTCTTCACAGACATGCTGTGGAGCTGGGAGGAGCAGGAGTGCTCCTCCTGGTTACACGTTTAGGTAGGCATTTTTTTTTTAATGTACCTTTTTGGTTGCGGCCTTTAAGGACCCCTGGTTAGGCCGCATGTAGATCTGGTTATCCTGAACGTACCCGGCCCGATGCCAGTGTTCCCAATGTTCAGGGCAGCCCAGTTTTGGGAAGGAGTCCTAAAATAGGCATTAGGCCCTATATTTGCATTTGCAAAAGGCCTAGCACCTGTTTCAGGCATGAGCCCTAGATGCCTATACTGGATCCTTTACCAATATAGTGGGCAGCACACTTCAGGCGTGGAATGTGCATGCGCAAGCCACCCACCATATTGAAAGCTTCGGTGCCCATTTTCCATTTGTGGAAGAACTTGTAAAACAATTCACATAGAATTATTTGATTGAAGTGTGCAGCAGATGAATTCCATAAGAAATTTTGGCAATTTGCACAGTGCTGTAAAACTTCAGAAATAGGATGGTGTAGGACTGAATGAGTTGGATTGACCTCTACTAAAACGCTTTAGAAAGTAAATAGAGGTGTGAGATTATTGATCTCAGTGAGCACAGTTTGGTACCTTCAGTCCATCTCAGCAGCAATAAGAGGACTGCTAAAGTATTCCCAGTCCACTGTCAGTCTGGTCTTGGAGGTCAGAATTAATGCTGTACTTATTCATGCTACTACAGTACTATCTTTGGAGGCAGGTGATACAAGATGAATCCAATTGTGAGGTTCACAGAATTCACAGTAGTTTCATTAGAATGAACTGCAAGCTCAGTCTGATTGTTCCTAACCTGAAACCAGCTGTCTTCATGCGAGGTCACCACAATGGCGCAGTGGCCCAATAATGCCATACATGTTGTTAAAGCATCTGAAAAATTTACATTTCATTTATTAGTAATTTTTTTAAACATGTATCAGGTAAATGCTGTAATACTTTTCTGCAAAGAGAAATAGAAGTGGAAGATTTCACTGCTGTTAATTTCAATATTGTATGTGATTAGAATTTATTATGGGGAGTAAGTTAGCGTGGAGAAATGTTTCTCTGCATCCAGTTTCCCCACAAACCACTAATGGAGACTAATGAAAAACCTCCTTTGCTTTGTTTTGTGGACATCCAAGCGCCGCAACTGGAATTGGTGTCAGAGCTTCTAAGCACATTAAAAAATGTTGGGGTTAATTATGTGAACCGACAGCCCAGGGAGGGAAATATAAGCAGATAAACTGAAATTGCTTTTCATCTAACATCGCTCCATTGCAGTTTCAGTTAAGCAGTTTTTTACCTCGCCAAGGTGCCCGTTCTTCATGTGTGAATCCACAAAGTAAGTGCCAGCAGCATTTGAATTTGGAAGGCGACAACTAAATCTGATCCTGTCCTTACCCAACATCCACAGATGCACTTTCCAGCATAGATACTGGGCCAGGAACAGAAACTCTAGCAGACGTTTTTTCCCCTTGCCTATCTGAGGGTGATTAGGCCAATTACATAGAAACATAGAAGATAGAAACAAGCATAGGCCATTCAGCCCGTCGAGCCCGCTCCGCCATTTAATGAGATCATGGCTGATCATCCAAATTCAGTACCCTGTCCCTGCTTTCTCCTGATATCCCTTGATACCTTTAGCCTCAAGAAATATATCCAACTCCTTCTTGAATATATTTAATGGCCTCAACTGCCCTGTGTGGCAGAGAATTCCACAGGTTCACCACTCTCTGGGTGAAGAAATTCCTCCTCATCTCAGTCCTAAATGACTTACCCCTTATCCTTAGACTGTGACCCCTGGTTCTGGACTCCACCGCCATCGGGAACACCCTTCCTGCATCTAGTCTGTCTAGTCCTGTTAGAATTTTATAAGTTTAAATGAGATCCCCTCTCATTCTTCTAAACTCTAGCAAATATAAGCCTAATCGACCCAATCTCTCCTCATACGTCATTCCTGCCATCCCAGGTATCAGTCTGGTGAATCTTCGCTGCACTCTCTCCATGGCAAGAACATCCTCAGATAAGGTGACCAAAACTGCACACAATACTCAAGGTGTGGTCTCACCAAGGCCCTGTACAACTGCAGCAAGACATCCTTGCTCCTGTACTTGAATCCTCTCGCTACGAAGGCCAACATACCATTTGCCTTCTTAACCGCCTGCTGCACCTGCATGCTTACCTTCAGCAACTGGTGCACAAGGACACCCAGGTCTCGTTGCACTTCCCCGTTTCCTAATCTATTGCCATTCAGATAATAATCTGTCTTCCTGTTTTTGCCACTGAAGTGGCTAACCTCGCATTTATCCACATTATACTGCATTTGCCATGGATCTGTCCAATCACCCAACCTGTCCAAATCATACTGGAGTTTCTCTGCATCCTCCTCACAGCACACACGCCCACCCAGCTTTGTGTCATCTGCAAACTTGGAGATATTACATCTAGTTCCCTCATCTAGATCATTAATATATATTGTGAATAGCTGGGGTCCTAGCACCGATCCGTGCGGTACCCCACTAGTCACTGCCTGCCACTTGGAAAAAGACCCGTTTATTCCAACTCTTTGCTTCCTGTCTGCCAACCAGTTCTCTATCCAAGACAGTACCTTACCCCCAATCCCATGTGATTTAACTTTGTATGCTAATCTCTTATGCGGGACTTTATCGAAAGCCTTCTGAAAGTCCAAATACACCACATCCACTGGTTCTCCCTTATCTATTCTACCAGTTACATCCTCAAAAAATTCCAGTAGATTAGTCAAGCATGATTTACTTTTTGTAAATCCATGTTGATTTTATCTGATCCTGTCACTGTTTTCCAACAATTGTTATTACTCCCACCACCGTGCCCAGCTAAGACTGCCTAACTCCGCACAAAAAAGGAAGTTAAACATGGAACGTTTATCTACTAAACCGTTATGGGAGCTATAGTTAAACAGTATAACAGTATTTGAAACACCAAGTGACCTGCATGTATAGATCTGGGATACTGAGGTTGTGCTACACTGACAATTTTTTTTTAACCATTTCCACAGTTGAAAATGAAAGCCAAATCAGCTTGAGGTAGAATACAACCAGAACAATTGATGTGATCTTATTCTTGTAATTGTGCCCCTACGACAACCAACATCACTTAAAAAACGAACAGATGATCTCATTGCTGTTTGTGGGAGCTTGCTGTGCGCAAAGTGCCATGTTTCCTACATTATAAACAGTGACCACACTTCAAAAGTACTTCATTGGCTGTAAAGCGCTTTGGGATGTCCTGAGGTCGTGAAAGGCGTTATATTAATACAAGTTCTTTCTTTCAAAGTAACTAGAGTGCTGGAGTTGTTTGTTTATGTGATTGGAACAGCTGAATACGAATTTGGGGCAACAATTAAAATTATTGCATAGATTGCAAAGAGGTTTGTGCTGATGCTCAGTTACAATCTAAATCTTGTTATTTAAGATATATTGTGCCTGGAATGCCAGTCCTGGAGACTCTCAGCAAATGTAGCCATCCGTTTGCTGCTATCTAGCATGTAATATTGAGACTACTTAAACATATATCTCAGCACTGTCTAACCCATTGTAATTCTTATGCTGGAGAATGTTACCTTTTTTTGCAGCAATGGTACACGAGTTCCATGAATGTTGTCTGCACCTGGCTAACAGATCGTATGGACCTGCAGCTTCACATCTACCAGCTAAAAATTCTCATCAGGCTCGTCAAGGTGAGAAAGCCCTTTGGATAAATGTAGCAAATAAACCTCTGATTTTTACGATAGTGAATATGTATCCAGAGAACCATGTCACCATTTCAGTAACCTGGTAAACCTGTCAACCATTTCAGATGGTAGAGAATTGGCAGTACTACAGCTATAATATGCTTCACCCATAAACCACTGAAGCTATTCTAATTTTTCAATTAAAAGTAAATAATTAGAGAGATAACATTCCTTTATTTTAGAGACTGCAGCAACTATGGGCTCAGATTTGTTTTTGTGCCAGTTTTTGCTGCTTGATGTTTTCTGTGCTGGCACTACATATTAGTCCTGTAGCACTCTTTAGGGGGAATACTTTCAATGAATTTAAATATTCCTGAAGCACAAATTGGAGTTCTTATTACTGACTATGGGCCAGCACTATTGGCACATTTAAATTAAATTAAAGGAAAAAGATGCAGTTCCCCAGTGATTCATGGCAAAGGCGACATTTAACTGAGTAATACAGACCAGAAGGTCCCAGGTTTGATTTGCAGCCTGCACTCAGAGTTGTCTGATCTCAGTTGGAGAGACAGTAGGGGTGCTGCAGTTAGCTTCAATATCACTGAGCAAAGAATCATAGAATGATACAGCACAGAAGGAGGCCATTCAGCCCATCATGCCCGTGCAGGTACTTTGAAAGAGCTATCCAATTAGGCCCACTCCCCTGCTCTGCCCCCATAACCTTGCAATTTTTTACTTTTTAATTTTATATCGAATTCCGTTTTAAAAGTTACTATTGAATCTGCTTCCACCACCCTTTCAGGCAGTGTATTCCAGATCATAACAACTGGCTACATAAAAAAATTCTCCTCATCTCCCCTCTGGTTCTTTTGACAATTGTCTTAAACCTATATCCTTTAGTTACCATCCCTTCCGTCAGTGGAAGCAGTTTCTTCTTATTTACTCTATCAAAACCCTTTGTCATTTTGAACACCTCTATTAAATCTTTCCTTAACCTTCTCTGCTCTAAGGAGAACAACCCCAGCTCCTCTGTGTCAGCCATGCCTCAGTTGGTAGCACACTCGCCTCTGAGTCAGAAGGTTGTGGGTTCAAGTCCCACTCCAGAGACTTAAGCACAAAAATCTAGGCTGACACTCCAGTGCAGTACTGAGGGAGTGCAGCACTGTCGGAAGTGCCGTCTTTTGAATGAGCCGTTAAACCGAGGCCCCGTCTGCTCTCTCAGGCGGACATAAAAGATCCTATGGCACTATTTTGAAGAAGAGCAGGGGCGTTATCCCCAGTGTCCGAGCCAATATTCCATCAACATCACTAAGACAGATTATCTGGTCATTATCACATTGCTGTTTGTGGGAGCTTGCTGTGTGCAAATTGGTTGCCGCGTTTCCTACATTACAACAGTAACTAGTCACTTTGGAATGTCTGGTGGTCGTGAAAGGCGCTATATAAATGCAAGTCTTTCTAATCTCCCCACATAACTGAAGTCCCTCATCCCAGGTAACATTCTAATAAATCTCCTCTGCACTCTCTCCAAGGCCTTGACTTCCTTCCTATAGTGTTGTGCCCAGAATTGGTCACAATTCTCGAGCTAAGGCCTAACCAGTGATTTATAGAAACATAGAAACATAGAAGATAGGAGCAGGAGTAGGCCATTCAGCCCCTCGAGCCTGCTCCGCCATTCAATTCGATCATGGCTGATCATCCAAATTCAGTACCCGGTCCCTGCTTTCTCCCCATACCCCTTGATCCCTTTAGCCTTAAGAAATATATCCAACTCCTTCTTGAATATATTTAATGAACTGGCCTCCACCGCCTTCTGTGGTAGAGAGTTCCACATGTTCACCACTCTCTGGGTGAAGAAATTCCTCCTAATTTCTGTCCTAAATGGCTTACCCTTTATCTTTAGACTGTGTCCCCTGGTTCTGGACTCCCCGACCATCGGGAACATCCTTCCTGCATCTAGCCTGTCCAGTCCTGTCAGAATTTTATAAGTTTCAATGAGATCATCTCTCATTCTTCTAAACTCCAGTGAGTACAAGCCCAATCGACCCAATCTCTCCTCATACGTCATTCCTGCCATCCCAGGTATCAGCCTGGTGAATCTTCGCTGAACTCCCTCCATGGCAAGAACATCCTTCCTCAGATAAGGCGACCAAAACTGTACACAATACTGAAGATGTGGTTATAAAGCATAACTTCCTTGCTTTTGTACTGTCTCTATTTAGAAAGCCAAAAATCCCATATCCTTTTTTTAATAGTCTTATCACCATGTCCTGCCACCTTCAAAGGGTAAAGAAGAGTAAAATCAGTCAGGATTCCTGCTTCTGATTAATATCCATTGAACTTTGTTCTTTCTTCCCCCCTTTCTGAAGGAATAGCTTGCCAAAACTCATTGGCTAGGCTCACACACAAAGAATGGCCACTTGGGTGAGGTATTGGAGGCAACCTTTTTTAAGAGAGATAAGATCCCTCAATTTTTTTCTCCAGTTTCATTAGTCTTCTCAGGTTAACCATCTCAGACAAATGTAAAGTACTGCACATAGGAAGGAAAAATGGGTGACACACATTTTCCATGAATGGTGTTCTGAAGTTAAAGGAGATGTATGAGGGTAATTTTAACTTTTGCCGAGTATAAAACCAGTGATATTGGATCAGCCGCCCCTTATACACCTCGCCTGATTTTCCTTTCCATTAGAAAGGAACATTGGATGAAGTGTATAACGGGCAGCCAATCCAATATCGCCCTGAAATAATTGAAGAACCAATTAGATGCTCCAATAGGTTATCTCTGGATGGATGAACTAAAATGGGTCGAAATGCCTTCCTCATCTGTATTTATTTCGTGATCTCCTGCAACCTAATGAGAAGTTGGGTGAATTGCTGCTATGTCAGCAGGGATGCCTGTCTGAGCCAACTGTTAATAGCCAAACAAGCAGTGGGGATTATGATGAGTTCCATGCAGCTGAGAATGCAAACTCATGAGTGTGGGAATCAACTTTACACTCGCACTGCCATAGATATGCACCATTGTGCCATTGCACCATCTCAAAGTTAAGTACAATCTTACTGTTTATGATGTTCGTGTAGAGATTCCAGCAGTGTTTTACAGAGAGTGGTTTGTAGATCCTGCTGGATCTATAGTGTCACTATGGAAACAACAGCCTGAATCCACAGAATGAAGTGCTCCTGAACTAGTGCCAAAAATTATGAACAGAATTCAATGATTAAAGGAAATGTTAATGGTACATGAAACAGGGTATTATAAATAATAATATATGCATGTATACACACAACAGGAAAATAGTGGTGTACAGAAAACAAATGACTGAAGCACGCCAAGTAACTTGCTTCAGCCTGTCACCGTGATCAGCTACACAACTCTTGTAATTCTGCATATATTAATGGTGCCTTTCTAAAAGGATTGGTGGTTGCTATTTCTAACCATTTTTCTTTACAAGTTCAGTTCAACATCAGATAAATTTCATGAAGCCCCAAAAGTATAGAGGCTAAATGACTATATATGGGTCTGGCTCAATGATACAATTTCTGTCTCTCCCATTGTACATCAGCCAATGAAAGGGACATTGCTGCAGTAAATGTGATTTTTTTTGTGTGTGTATGTATTTCTGGCAGAAATTTATGAGCTTAAGTGTTGTTTAGTACTACGATAATCAAATGAAATACATGAACACTGTATATGCTTGGTCGTGTTGGGGGTGGGTGAGGGTTGTTTAACCATTGGGCAGTTTAGTTTCAAATGCTGCAGAAAATAAGCAGAAGGATTCGGTAAAAGTTTGCTTGCAGTGGCTAACAGAGAGCATTTATGAGTTTCTTCACTGACCATTCAAAATTACAAATAAAGCATATGTTGAATTGAACATATCTATATTTTAATGTATTAAAATTCTCACATATACCATGCACTTCCTGTAACAGCCATAGCTCAGTGGTAGCACTCTCGCATCCGAGTCAGGAGGTTATGGGTTCAAGTCTCACTCGAGAGATTTGAGCGCATTGGCCTGTAATTTGCGGTCAGCGGCGAAGCAAAGGCATTTGTCGCTGGCCCCGAAGTAAGCTTCCCACAAAGATCTCGCGATCTCTGTGGCGAGAAGTTCGGCTTTTCCGACGTGCAGCTGAAATCAGCGTAGTTTAGTGGGAATTCCATAGTGCGAGCTGCTGTGACGTCAACAAGCTGTCTAAGCAGCCAATCACAATGCAGAATTCTCACAGACAGGGAACCAGGAAGTGAGTAAGCGCCCTTGATTCTAACTTTTTAAAAATGTTATAGAGAGCAAAACAAAGATTGGGGCTCTCGCATGGGGAAAAGGTAAACCTGAAATAAATACGAACAAACTTTTTATAAAATAAAAAAAAATTACATTTCTTTAAAAATTTTAAATTTTAGTGAAATGGATAAATTTGACACTCCACAAAATTAAGATTCATTTTTCAGGGCCATAACATTTGTTTAACAGCCAATACACTGTAAATCTACATTTGGACTCTCTACACTTTCAGACTGTTTGTCTGCCTGACTTGGGCTCAGACTTAAATTCTGACTTTGTCTTGGACTTGTTTCTGTTACATCTGATGTAGAATTTGCTACTGGTACTCTACTTGTAACAAGACTACCTGACTCATCAGAATAAATTGAATCACCCCAGTTTTCAACTCCTTCCACATCTGTAGGTAAAATATGATCAATGTGAACAAACCTAACCTTTCCATGATCAAACATCTTGACCAAATATGTGCGAGGGCCACATATCTTCACTACTCTTCCTGGTAACCACTTTAACCATTTATGTTGATGGTTCTTCACTCTAACCTTCTGGTTCAACTTCACACTTCTCTCTCTAATTCTACCTTTATCATGACTCTCTTTCTGCCTTGATTGTTTCTTTTCTACGGACTGTGCCAAGTTTGGCTTTAACAACGAAAACCTGGTTCATCGCTGTCAATTGAGAAACAACTCTGCTGGTTTTCTACCAGTAGTGGTATGAGGAGTATTCCGATAAGTAATCAGAAAATTTGCCAGTTTGTGGTCCAATGACAACTGACGTTTCTGCAGATTTGG
This sequence comes from Somniosus microcephalus, assembly GCF_052327205.1. NCBI lineage: Eukaryota > Metazoa > Chordata > Chondrichthyes > Squaliformes > Somniosidae > Somniosus > Somniosus microcephalus. Next base: position 187,975,733 of record NC_140997.1, read on the forward strand.
ATCCAACATTTGCTTGATGAGAGTACGTTTGACAATTTTAACTGTGCGCTCTGCTGCACCATTTGAAGCAGGGTGGTACGGTGGAACTTTGGTATGTTTCACACCATTTCTGCTCATGAACTATGTGAACTTTTCTGAATAAAATTGCGGCCCATTATCAGACACAATTTCTTCTGGGAGACCGTATGAAGAAAGCAATCTTCGCAAATTGTCTAGTGTTTTGCTTCTTGTTATTATCCGCATCGGAAACACCTCTACCCACTTCGGGTTACTATCTATCACTATGAATGATTGCTGTCGTTCTAGCTCAGCAAAATCTACATGTAACCTTTGACACACTCTGGGAGGCCATTTCCATGGCTGAAATGGTACTGATGGTGGTTTCTTGCTCACCGATTGACATGTTGTACACTGACTGACTATGTACTCTATCTCTTTATCTAAACCTGGCTACCATAAGTAACTGCATGCAAAGCTCTTGGTCAAGCACATTCCCAGGTGCTGGTCATGAAGATCTCCTAACAATTTAGACCTGAACCTATTTGGGATAACCACTCTCTCTTGCTCCCCACATGATACAATCTTTATCCACTGACAATTCATTCCTACGAACGAAGTATGGATGGATATCTTCCTCTGATACCTGGTTTGGCCATCCATTTGCTATGTAATCATACACCATTGACATAATTGGGTCACGGCTGGTTGCCCTACCAATCTCTTCAGCTGTGACTGGCAGCTCATCAATGTATTAGAAATAGAACACTCCTTCCTTATTGGGTGTATGGGGATGGCAACCTGGACATAGCATCAGCATTACTGTGATCAGTTGATCGTCTGGACTCAATGTCATACGTATATGCTGACAGAATCAAAGCCCATCTCTGCATTCGGGCTGCAGCTAAGGTTGGAACTGGGGATTTTGGATGGAGGATTGCTGTCAGGGGCTTATGGTCAGTAACTATGGTAAACTTACGACCAAACAAATATTTGTGAAACTATTTGACCCCAAAAATCAATGCCAAAGCTTCCCTATCAATCTGCGCATAATTCCGCTCACTGGCGCTGAGAGTGCGTGAAGCAAAAGCAATTGGTCTCTCCTCCCCACTATCGAGTACATGAGAGATCACTGCCCCAACTCCGTACAGGGAGGCGTCACACACTACCTTGATCTCCTTAGATACATCATAGTGAACTAACATGGTACTCTCTACTAACTGGCTTTTACACTCTTTGAATGCTGTGTTGCATTCTTTTGACCACTTCCAAGGAACCTGTTCTCTCAACAGCTCATTGAGTGGATGTAACAATGTAGCCAAGTTTGGGAGGAACTTTCCGTAATAATTCAAAAGACCCCAAAATGATCAAAGTTCAGAGACATTCTTGGGAGTGGGTACATTCTGATTGCATTCAGCTTTCCCTTGGTTAGATGTAAACCATCTTTGTCTACTCTGTGCCCTAAGTATTCCACTGAGCTTTGAAACAACTCACACTTGTGATCTGTCACTCATACGCCGTGCTTCTCTAGCCATTTGAGCACTTCATTCAACACATCATCATGGATTTGCCTGTTTGGTGCTGAAATGAGTACGTCATCCAAATAACACACTGCCCCTTCAATCCCTTGCAAAATTTGGTTCATCACCCCCTGGAATATGTCCGGTGCAGAAGACACTCCAAATGGTAGCCTATTGAACTAATATAGGTCTCGGTGAGTATTTATAGTCAAGCATGACTTGGACTCTTCATCTAACTCAAGTTGTAGGTAGGCGTTTGTTAGATCTAACTTCGAAAAGATCTGGCCAATTGTTAGCGTTGTGAACAAATCTTCCACATTTGGCAACATATTGGGTAGATTACACTCTAGAACCTGGTTTACGGTCACCTTATAATCACCACACAACCTTACCTTACCATCTGACTTAGGTACAACAACAATGGGTGTAGCCCAATTACTCAGATCTACCTTAGAGATAATGTTCTCAGTTTGTAGTCTTTTGAGTTCTTGCTCAACTTTCTCTATGAGTGCATATGGTACAGGACGTGGCTTGCAGTAAACTGGTCTTACGTCCTTCTGCACTCTGACACTCACCTTGAAGTCTTGGATCGGACTCCCCATTTCGTTGAACACCTTCAGATACTGCTTGAAGACATCATCTTTCGATGCAAGTTTCACTTCCACACGAAAAATCTCATTCCAATCCAGTTTCAGCGATCCCAACCAATTTCTACCTATCAAGGCAGGCTTGTCTCCTGCCACTACTATGAGAGGCAAGCTCTGACACTGATCCTTGTACTTCACTGGTATGGTGACACTTCCTACTACAGGGATTTGCTCTCCTGAGTAGCCTCGCAGCTCTATCTTTGATTTCTCTAGTCGATAATCACGCAACTTGTCGCGATATAGTGACGCTCACAGATGCACCAGTGTCGATTTCCATGGGTATCCTGGTTCCTGCGACATCTACTTGGATGACAATACCTCGCGAATCTCTGTTAGATACCTTCGTGCTCCTGATGACGTGAATCTCCAGAAACTCCTCGTCCTGCTGCTTCTCTTCAATGGTATGTAGTGTCTGCCGATTTCTACTTCTAGCATTGCCAGTCGGTTTACTCTTTTGTTGGCACGCCTTTGCAAGATGCCCAGTTTTCTTGCAGTAGAAACACTCTTCCTTCACATACGGACAGCTTTGAGCGATGTGTTGTCCCAGGCACCGATAGCACGACTTCAATGCACTGTTACCTTGGCCAGTTGCTGAGGCCTTGGGGCCCAACTGCCTTTTACTTTTAGCCTGCAGCCGATTCACCTTGGTTGTCTGATGACTGGAAATAGCGTGGAACTCTCGGGAGTATCGGTCGGCCATATCCATCGACAAGCTAAGTCAAAAATCAAGTTAGGGGTTGTCAACAATTTACTTCTGATACGTTCATTTATCAACCCACAAACAAAGTGATCACGCAAAGCTCGGTCCTGAAAGTTTCTGAAAAGACAGTAAGTGGATAACTTTTTTAAAGCTACAATGTACTCACTGACACCCTCATCATTTAATTGATCGCGTGTTCCAAAATGATAACTTTCAGCAATTTCCAGGGGCTCAGGACTGTAGTGCTGTTCTAACTTGGTTAGGATCTCTTTCAGTGGCGTGTCCTTTGGCTTGGTGGGAACAAGCAAATTTTTCAGGGTTTCATACACCGCGGGGCCTGTTTCAGTCAAAAAAAATAGCCTGTTTCATTTCTAAAACTGCCCGGTTATGGTTTACATCATCGGGGACTTCGACAATACTATTCACGGTGAAAAACATTTCTAGGCACTCCACATACGCTCCAAAAGTCTCTCGGTCATGATGGAACTCACCCAAGCACCCTATTAGTCCCATAGGCGCGGCCATCTGGACTCTGGAAATGTCGACAGTTCAGCCACGTGTGCTCGAAATTTACCTCCGATTTTTAAATTTTTCTGCAAAACGAAGATCCTCTAACAGTCCCTCCATCGGTTGGCAGGACTATCCTCCAACAAAAATTTCAGCTAGGGAATCCGCAGTCGCATCCTCATCGCCAATTCTGTGATATCTTGGGACACAGCATATATATACTACAGCACAACATGGTTTCTGGTAAGAACTGTAAACGTACCTCTGATTGGCTCATTCTTCCACATGTTTCACTTAATTTCTGGTCCTCCCAACTGCTGATTTGCATTTCCGAGCTGCATGTGGCGATGTTCTCAACAGGTCCGCCTACCTGAGGCCTGTGAACATCGCGCATCTCACTGACCCAAGTTGCTGCTGCCTCTCCCCACAATCAGCTGGCCTCCCACCATGCTCCTAGTCGGTAAGTTCTTTAAAGCGCTTATTGCACCATACTGCTTCCGACCCAACCTTCCTGCAACTAAAGAATCAATTCCCACGTCCACCAAGTTCCCTGCCCATGCTGCCTCCAGGCCTCAGCAGTCCCCGTGTCCCCACCCCTCCCAGCCATCAATGTTGACCTCTCTGAGGCCCAAAAACCTTTCCTCCTAGCGAAAATTCTCCAGTCCTGGCAATATCCTCATAGCCTCTCTAGTGCAATCACATCTTTCCTGTAATGTGGTGACCAGACCTGTACGCAGTACTCTAACGGTGGCCTAACTAGTGTTTTATACATTTCAAGCATAACCTCTCTGCTCTTATATTCTATGCCTCGGCTAATAAAGGCAAGTATCCCGTATGCCTTCTTAACCACCTTATCTACCTGTCCTGCTACCTTCAGTGATCTGTGGACAAGCACTCCAAGGTCCTTCTGATCCTCTGCACTTCTCAGTATCCTAACATTTATTGTGTATTCCCTTGCCTTGTTAGCCCTCCCCAAATGCAGTACCTCACACTTATCTGGATTGAATTTCATTTGCCATTTTTCTGCCCACCCGACCAGTCCATTGATATTTTCCTGCAGTCTACAGCTTTCTTCCTCACACACACAGCCAATTTTTGTACTATGGGCTGGGAAATGGTCGTCAGTGTTGCAAACACAGTGGAGTCAGTGAAAGACACTAAAGGAGCCAAGGGATGATGGGCCACTTTCTCTTGGGACCCTGCCCTCTCAATGCTACCACAGCCTTACCCTCCCTTTTAATACATGCCCCTCAATCTGTCATACCATGATTCCTTAATACTCTAAGAACTCTAACCCTAATCCTTGGGACCCCCTTCCCCAGTTCTTTCACACGCATTGGTAACATATGGGGAGTTCTAAGATATGTGTGTTCTGGGAAGGGTCTGGGAGCAGTGGATGAGGGTTCCACAGTCTAAGAGGATTGGGGTGGCCTGACCTTGGATCTGGCCTCCACAACCCTCCCGGAATGCAGAACTCTCATGCACTGCTCCCAGACCTTTCCCAGTGCACCCATTTTCTAGAACTCCCCTAGTGCTGCCAAACCCTGCGACCCACCAGTCTGAGTGTTTCCAGATGCCGGAACTCCTACTCAGTTCTATGACATCCCAGAACCTCTTGCAATGCTTACAGATTTGGGAGCTGCCACTTCTACCAGACCACCCCACCCCACCTAAACCCAAGAAATCTTCCTCCAGTGTTGCCAGAGCATACACCTCCCACCCCAGTCTGACACAGTGCAGAAACCACAGTTCTGCCAAACCCAAAGAACCCCTATTCCTAAACACCACAATGCCCCCAGTCCCGAAAATTCTCAGCACCACCCACCAAAGTGCTTCCAAGTTCCAGCACCCCCTACCCAATTCTACCGAGCCCAGGACATCCCCCAGTGCTGCCAAACCAAGGGTGAGTACTCCTAATTTTGCCAGAACAAAATTATATTTGTATATTTTTTAAGCCTACATTTGCTTGCGGCTCAGTCACACAACATCAATCTCAACAGTAAGTGTCATCTAAAACAATGTACTTCCATGCCCCCTAATTAAGGATGGTGATATTGGTAAGCTTGGAAAAAATTAATTTCCTTTCTCCTTCACTTGTTCCTACCTTTCTTTCCTCTATCACTTCTGTTTCTCTCACCTTCCCTTCTATTTCTCATCTCCTTAACACTCTGTTTGTTGACTTCTGTCTCTCTCACCTTCCCTTCTGTTTTTCTCACCACCTTCTCCTGTCTTTTACTTCTTTCTGTATCTCCATCCCATCTATGTCTCTCTCTTTCACCTCATTCTCTTATGTCTATCTCTGCCGCTACCTGTCTGTTTTGCTTTCATTTTCTTCCCTTTTGTCTCGCTACTCTTTCACTGTTTCTCTTTCTCCTGTCACCTCCTTCCCTCTGCCTGTGTGTCTGTCTTCCTTTCCTTCTATGTATCTCTCTCCTTCCTTTGTGTCTAGTCCTTCCCTCTGTCTGTCTGACTCTCCTCATTCCCTTCTATCAACATCTCTCTTCCTTCCCTTCTGCATCTTTCTTCTCTTCTGTTTCTCTCTTTCCCTTCTGTGTGTGATTCTCCTCTTTCCTGTTTATGTTCGGCTGTCACTTTTGTTTCTCTCCTTCCCTTCTCTTCTCTGCTTTTTAAAAACATTTTTGTTTTCTCTTCCCTTTTTCTGCTTTACTCTCATTCCTTTTCAGGGTTGCTGTCTCTTTTTCTTCATTTCTGGCACGCTTCTCTCTATCCTCTCACTATCTTATGCTTCTCTCTTTTCTCTCTCTCCTGATTCTCTCTTTCCATGCTCTGTCTTTACTCTCCCCCTGCTTTGCTCTGTGTTACTCTTTTGTGTTCCTTTCTCTTTTTCTCTTCTATTTCTCTCCTCCACTTTCCTACTTGCCCTTTTCTTACCTATCTCTCCTGTTCAGTGCTAAGTGGAAGATAGCCGATGGAAGCAGGTAAGGGCTGCTGACCAAAAGGGACAATGAATCTGGGGCCAATGAAGCAGCCGCTGAAAGCGGGCACTGAAAAAGCATGCAGAATGTAAAGAAGGGAATAGCACCACGACAGCACCAATCAGAGTGGAGCAATCAGCCCCAGGCCAGTGAACCCCAATCCATGCATGTGCAGAATCACTTTCCTACAAGGCAAAATGCCACACTTTATAAATAGAGCTGTTTCTGAGCTTCTTTGCATTGGGGTCCTTACTCATCACTATTGATGTCCCTCTTCCTGGTGAACTACAATGCAAGTTACTTATTGTTTAGGCAGTTTAGCTACTAGATTTCAACATCACATTTACAAAAAGGTTTAAACTCATGACAGGATGCCTACCTCTACAAACCCCCTCTCGCACTCCGCAGTGCTGCTGCATGTCTAGTACTTATCTGAAACCTACTGCATCTGCCTGTTTATCCTTGGCTTTCAAAAAATAAAAACTAAGTACATAATTAAACCAACATATAACAATAGTCAATGCCACAAAATATTGGAGAATTGCACAATTTGATCTTCAAAACATCAATGAAAATCCTACAATGCCATTTAATTAAAATGTAATAAATAAGTTGGCCTCACAATAATACAGTGTGCGTGGCAGGGCATAACACCCCATTAATATAAACCAGTGTACCCGCGCACTCACCACAAGCAGCATCATAGCAGACCTGCTACGATATTTAATTAATCTTAATAGATTGGAACTACGTATTGTACATTTCAAGGTCTGTATTGCTTGTAGAATACAAGCAATACATACCTTTATACAAATAGGTTAAAATCACACTGTGCAATATTACAGACCAGTCAGTTAACCTCGGTAGTGGGGAAGCTTTTAGAAAACAATAATCCAGGACAAAGTTAACAGTCACTTGGTCAAGTGTGGATTAATTAAGGAAAGAGCTGTCAAACGCTGATATTTCATCTGTCAAAAGCTCTTGAGAGATGAAATGTCAATCTGTGAGGTCACCTGTTGCCGGGTGGCCCTAAATTGGCCTGCTGAACCCGCTGGGCGGGCTCAACAAGGTCAATCAAGTGAAAATCGAGTGGGTTGGCCACAACTCGATGGAGGCGGGACTATAACCCCAAAAGTTGTAGTCCCGCCTCCTACACGCCTCCAGCATCAAAATCCAGCCCATAGAGTACAAAAGCAAGGAAGTTATGATGAACCTTTATAAAACACTGGTTCGGCCTCAACTGGAGTATAGTGTCGAATTCTGGGCACCGCATTTTAGGAAGGATGCGAAGGCATTAAAGAGGAAGCAGAAAAAATTTACAAGTGTGATTCCAGGGATGAGGGATTTCAGTTACGTGGATAGACTGGAGAAGCTGGGGTTGTTCACCTTGGAGCAGAGAAGGTTGAGAGGAGATTTGATAGAGGTGTTCAAAATCATGAGTGGTCTAGATAGAGAGAAACTGTTTCCATTGGCGGAAGGGTCGAGAACCAGAGGACACAGATTTAAGGTGATTGGTAAAAGAACCAAAGGCGACATGAGGAAAAACATTTTTAGGCAGCGAGTGGTTAGAATCTGGAATGCACTACTTGAAAGGGTGGTGGAGGCAGACTCAATCATGGCTTTCAAAAGGGAATTGGATAAGTACCTGAAGGAAAAGAATTTGCAGGGCTATGGGGAAAGGGCGGGGGAGTGGGACTAGCTGAAGTGCTCTTGCAGAGAGCCGGCACGGGCTCGACAGGCCGAATGGCCTCCTTCTGTGCTGTAACCATTCTATGATTCTATAAATGCATTCGTATGAAATTCCTCTGTCTGCTATTGTAACATAGGTATTAGCTCATTTCAAATAACTATGTTAACCACTTCATCAAAGAATTTCATATAAACCCATTAATGTGTTCAGTACTAATAACACACAATGCAATTTCAAAACAAAAGTTTCTGCTGAAGCCAAGTAACTCTCAAGGAAGAATTCTTAATGTCTAACCAGTTTCAAATTCAGCCTTAAGTGGCATTCAAGCATCCCTTTCCTCAAATTTCACCAGTTCTTGGCTAGGCTGCCAGGTGAACACTGTGCTAGGGAAAGCTTGAACAACTGGCTCAGCACATCGTCACCACTATTGACGGAGTACAGGGAGACTGCGACTTAAACTTCTTTAAAGGAGAAAGTAACAAATAAATAAATAAATTACTGGCACAAAATTCCAAGGTCACTCGGTGTTAAATCTTTCAAAACCCAGCCTGCTTAAATTTAAACATCATTTGGATTCATTACTGAACTACATAAAATAAATGTCAGTAATCCAGGAGTTTTAAGTCTGTCATGGAGGTAGCAAGGTATTTAATCAGCCTGTAGATGAGGTCAAAGTGTTTTGTCTTAATCTTTATGTTTCATAGAAATATAGAAGATAGGAGCAGGAGTAGGCCATTCGGCCCCTCGAGCCTGCTCCGCCATTCAATGCGATCATGGCTGATCATCCAAATTCAGTACCCTGTCCCTGCTTTCTCCCCATATCCCTTGATCCCCTTAGCCTTAAGAAATATATTGAACTCCTTCTTGAATATATTTAATAAATTGGCCTCAACTGTCTTCTGTGGTAGAGAATTCCACAGGTTCGCCACTCTCTGGGTGAAGAAATTCCTCCTCATCTCAGTCCTAAATGGCTTACCCCTTATCCTTAGACTGTGACCCCTGGTTCTGGACTCCCCCGCCATCGGGAACAGCCTTCCTGCATCTAGCCTGTCTAGTCCTGTTAGAATTTTATAAGTTTCAATGAGATCTCCTCTCATTCTTCTAAACTCTAGCGAATATAAGCCTAATCGACCCAATCTCTCTTCATACGTCATTCCTGCATCCCAGGTATCAGTCTGGTGAATCTTCGCTGCACTCCCTCCATGGCAAGAACATCCTTCCTCAGATAAGACGACCAAAACGGCACACAATACTCAAGGTGTGGTCTCACCAAGGCCCTGTACAACTGCAGCTAGACATCCTTGCTCCTGTACTCGAATCCTCTCGCTATGAAGGCCAGCATACCATCTGCCTTCTTAACTGCCTGCTGCACCTGCATGCTTACCTTCAGCGACTGGTGCACAAGGACACCCAGGTCTCGTTGCACTTCCCCTTTTCCCAATCTATTGCCATTCAGATAATAATCTGCCTTCCTGTTTTTGCCACCAAAGTGGATAACCTCGCATTTATCCACATTATACTGCATCTGCCATGCATCTACCCAATCACCCAACCTGTCCAACTCGTACTGGAGTTTCTCTGCATCCTCCTCACAGCACACACGCCCACCCAGCTTTGTGTCATCTGCAAACTTGGAGATATTACGTCTAGTTCCCTCGTCTAGATCATTTATATATATTGTGAATAGCTGGTTCTCCCTTATCTATTCTACCAGTTACATCCTCAAAAAATTCCAGTAGATTAGTCAAGCATGATTTACCTTTTGTAAATCCATGTTGACTTCGTCCGATCCTGCCACTGTTTTCCAACTGCTCTGCTATTACATCTTTTATAATGGACTCTAGCATTTTCCCCACTACCGATGTCAGGCTTACCAGTCTATAATGCCCTGTTTTTTCTCTACCACCTTTTTAAATAGTGGGGTTACATTAGCTACCCTCCAATTCATGGGAACTGTTCCAGAGTCTATAGAATTTTGGAAGATGACCAGCAATGCATCTACTATTTCTAGGACCACTTCCTTAAGTACCTTAGGATGTAGATTATCAGGCCCTGGGGATTTATCGGCCTTCAATCCCATCAATTTCCCTAACACCATTTCCCTACAAATACTGATTTCATTCAGTTCCTCCCTCTCATTAGACCCTATGTTCCCCGACATCTCTGGGAGTTTATTTGTGTCTTCCTTTGTGAAGACAGAACCAAAATATGTATTTAATTGGTCTGCCATGTCTTTGTTCCCCATTATAAGTTCCCCTGATTCTGACTGCAAGGGACCTACGCTTGACTTCACCAATCTTTTTCTCTTCACATATCTATAGAAGCTTTTACAGTCAGTTTTTATGTTCCCTGCAAGCTTACTCTCATACTCTATTTTCCCCTTCTTAATTAATCCCTTTGTCCTCCTTTGCTGAACCCTAAACTGCTCCCAATCCTCAGGTTTGCTGCTTTTTCTGGCCAGTTTATATGTCTTCTCCTTGGATCTTATGCTATCCCTAATTTCCCTTGTTAGCCAATGTTGAGTCACCTTTTTTGTTTTATTTTTATGCCAAACAGGGATGAACAAATTCTGTAGTTCATCCATGCGATCTTTAAATGTTTGCCATTGTCTATTCACCGTCAACCCTTTAAGTAACATTCCCTAATCCATCCTAGCCAATTCGCGCCTCATACCATCGTAGTTTCCTTTATTTAAATTCAGTACCCAAGTTTCTGAATCAACTACTTCACTCTCCATCCTAATGAAGAATTCTATCATATTTTGATCGCTCCTCCCCAAGGAGCCTCGCACAACAAGATTGCTAATTAATCCTTTCTCATTACATAATACCCAGTCTAAGATGGCCTGATCTCTAGTTGGTTCCTCGACATATTGGTCCAGGAAACCATCCCGTATACACTCTAGGAATTCCTCCTCCACAGTATTGTTACTAATTTGGTTAGACCAATCTATATGTAGATTAAATTCACCCATGATAACTGCTGTGCCCTTATTGCACGCATCTCTAATTTCCCGTTTAATGCCATCCCCAACCTCAGCATTACTGTTTGGGGGTCTGTATACAACTCCCACTAACGTTTTCTTCCCCTTGGTATTTCTTAGCTCTGCCCATACAGATTCCACATCATCAGAGCTAATATCCTTCCTTACTATTGTGTTAATCTCCTCTTTAACCAGCAATGCTACCCCATCGCCTTTTCCTTTTTGCCTGTCCTTCCTGAATATTGAATACCCCTGGATGTTGAATTGCCAGCCTTGGTCACCCTGGAGCCATGTCTCCGTAATCCCAATTATATCATATCCGTTTACATCTATTTGCGCAGCTAATTCACCCGCCTTATTACGAATGCTCCTCGCATTAAGACACAAGCCTTCAGGCTTGTTTTTTTAACACTCTTAGACCTTTTAGAATTATTGTTTACTGCGGCCATGTTTGATTTACACCCTTGATTTCTCTGACTTCCACATTTGCTTTTCTTCTTCCTGTCTTTTGCTTCTATCCTTGCTTCCCTTTCCTCTGTCTCCCTGCTCAGGTTCCCAACCCCCTGCCATTTTAGTTTAAACCCTCCCCACCAGCTCTAGCAAACAGTCCCCCTAGGACATCGGTCCCGGTCCTGCCCAGGTGCAAACCGTCCAGTTTTTACTGGTCCCACTGCCCCCAGAACCGATTCCAATGTCCCAGGAATTTGAATCCCTCCCCCTTACATCATTCTTCCAGCCACATATTCATCTGAAATATCCTTCTATTTCTACTCTGACTAGCATGTGGCACTGGTAGCAATCCTGAGATTACTACCTTTGAGGTCCTATTTTTTAATTTACCTCCTAACTCCCTATATTCAGCTTTTAGGACCTGATCCCATTTTTTACCTATATCGTTGGTACCTATATGCACCATGACAACTGGCTGTTCACCCTCACCCTCCAGAATGCCCTGCAGCTGCTCCAAGACATCCTTGACCCTTGCACCAGGGAGGCAACATACCATCCTGGAGTCTCGTTTGCAGCCGCAGAAACGCCTATCTATTCCTCTTACAATAGAATCCCCTATCACTATAGCTCTCTCGCTCTTTTTCCTCCTGTCCCGTGCAGCAGAACCTCCCATGGTGCGAGGAAGTTGGTTGCTGCTGCCTTTCCCCGATAAGCCATCCTCCCCAACAATATCCAAAGCGGTATATCTGTTTGAGAGGGGGATGTCCACAGGGGACCCCTGAACTACCTGCCTGTGCCTACTACTCTGCCTGGCGGTCACCCATTCCCTTCCTGCCTGTGCAGCCTTTACCTGCGATGTAACCAACTGATTAAACGTGATATCCACGACGTCCTCAGCATCGCGAATGCTCCAGTATGTATCCATTCGCAGCTCCAGCGCCGCAATGTGGTCTGTCAGTAGCTGCAGCTGGATACACTTCCCGCACACATGGTCTCGTCAGGGCCACAGGAAATGTCCCTGATTTCCCACATAGTGCAGAAGGAGCATGCCATGGGGCCGAGCTGTTCTGCCATGACTTACTCTTTAATTAATTTAAATTAAATCAATACCACCAATTTTACTACAATTAAATGATATACACAAGGGCCCTTGTTTCCTAGCACTCCCCGCTACACAACAGAGACCTTAGAAATTATAACCACAAAATTAAGACCTTCTAAACTTTATAAACTATGGCCTAGAAATTCATTATAGCCACTTTTGGGGCGGTAAAGTCAGGCGGCCGCTAAAGTTTGCGCCCGGCGCAAAGTCGAGGCCACTTCGCCGATATTCAGTTGCATCGCCCTAAGAGGTTGCTGCTGCGCTAAAACAGGCGATGCACGACTATCATTAGGCGCTAAGCCGGCAGCCCGGGGCGCTAACACCGGAAGTTGGGCGCAGGGCAGGTGCGGCGAGCTGCTGATTGCCGGCAGACACTCTGGCTCCGGTGAGCTCTTAAAGGGGGAGGGTGGATTTGTTTTTTTGACAGGCCGAGACTAGTGTATTTGTGTTTTTGGGGAGGGCTTCTCTCCATCACTTTGTTCCTCCTCCTCCTCCTCCTCCTCTCAAAGAAGGAGTGTTGCAAAACGGCTGCCTTTTCTATTTTAGGAGTGCCCTTTAATTTGCGCTCCCCGCAGCCCGCCTCGGCTGTGTACCGTTCCACTTCACAGTCGTTCGGGCCGCCAGGCGCACAATGGGGCGGCGCGAGTGAAGTTCCGGTTCCGGGCGCGCAAAGGGCGTTGCACGACGAAATGACGTCATGATCTGCGCGCGCAATGACTTTGCGCTGGCGCTAAATGTCTACTGAAGTTGGGGCGAGGCGCAGATCGCGCTGCGCCTGGGCGCTAAGCGCCTAGCGCTCGAGATCTACTCCTCCTAAGGCGCTAACGGCTGGCGCAGCCAACTGAATTTCTAGGCCTATGAACCTTAACTGTCAAACTATAGAGTACTCACCCAATCAGCTGCTTCCTCCTGCCCATGTCACGTTTTGAATCGTGACGTGGCTCTGGAACGCCGCTGCTGGTCTGCGAGATTGGTAAGCCTCTGTAAAAAAGCCCGCGAAAGTGAGTTTAAATACTCACTGAAAATCCGCTCTCACCGCTCCCGACAATGGCCTCTGTAAAAAAGCCCACGGAAGTGAGTTTAAATACTCACTGAGTCTCCGCTCTCACCGCTCCCGACAATGGCCTGTGAGAAAAAGCCCGCGAATGTGAGTTTAAATACTCACTGAACCTCCGCTCTCACCACTCCTGACAATGGCCTGTGAAAAAAAGCCTGCGAAAGTGAGTTTACCTACTCACTGAACCTCCGCTCTCACCGCTCCCGACAATGGCCTGTGAAAAAAAGCCTGCGAAATTGAGTTTAAATACTCACTGAGTCTCCGCTCTCACATTTTGTTTTCTCTTCTTAGAAGTCTCCCTGGGACATGCACAGTTCCCTAGGCATAAAGGATTTGAGTGTGGCTGTGTACATCTCAATTGACCCATTTTAATTTTGACATCCTAACATTAAACAAAGCCACTGAGAAAAACAGGTATTGATTGGAAGAAACAAGGGGCATCTGTCCCAATTATTGATACATATCAATACCTTGGGGTCTGATGGATGCCAACTGGACACAGTAATGTGGACCACACTGAGAAGGGCTAAGGGCACATTAGTCTTTCTTCAATGACAACGAAGTCCCAATGCAGGTTAAGTTTATGGCACATAAGATGTGCCCAAACTGTTCTGCTTCATGGTTCAAAATTTCTTAGCATACAATGGAAGGGCTTTCTTTGGCCTGTAGGTGAGATCCAGAACCACGCCGTGTTGTGGATTTGTGGCAAAAAAGGGGAAATAGAGGCAGGGGAGGAGGGCTTCATCCTACAGAGTATTCTGGAGGGGGAGTCATAACTATTTCCCAGTGCCTTTCTATGAGTCATAGAGTCATAGAGTTTTACAGCACAGAAAGAGGCCCTTCGGCCCATCGTGTCTGCGCCGCCCATCCATCCCTGTCCAGTCTAATCCCATTTTCCAGCATTTGGTCCATAGCCTTGTATGCAATGGCATTTCAAGTGCTCATCCAAATGCTTCTTGAAGGTTGTGAGGGTTCCTGCCTCTACCACCCTTTCAGGCAGTGAGTTCCAGATTCCAACCACCCTCTGGGTGAAAAAGTTCCTCCTCAAATCCCCTCTAAATCTCCTGCCCCTTACCCTGAATCTATGCCCCCTTGTTATTGACCCCCCTACTAAGGGGAAAAGTTCCTCTTTATCTACCCTATCTATGCCCCTCATCATTTTGTACACCTCAATCAGGTCCCCCCTCAGCCTTCTTTGCTCCAAGGAAAACAACCCCAGCCTGTCCAGCCTCTCTTCATAGCTGAGGCGCTCCATCCCAGGTAACATCCTGGTGAATCTTCTCTGCACCCTCTCCAAAGCAATCACATCCTTCCTATAGTGAGGCGACCAGAACTGCACACAGTACTCCAGCTGTGGCCTCACCAGCGTTTTGTACAGCTCCATCATAACCTCTCTGCTCTTATATTCTATGCCTCGGCTAATGAAGGCAAGTATCCCATATGCCTTTTTAACCACCTTATCTACCTGTTCCGCTGCCTTCAGGGATCTATGTACATGTACACCAAGGTCCCTCTGACCCTCTGTACTTCCTAGGGTCCTACCACTCATTGTGTATTCCCTTGCCTTATTTGTCCATCCAAAATGCATCACCTCGCACTTTTCAGGGTTAAATTCCATTTGCCACTTTTCCGCCCATCTGACCAACCCGTTTATATCGTCCTGTAGCCTGAGGCTTTCCTCCTTGCAATTTACCACCCCACCAATTTTCGTGTCATCTGCGAACTTACTGATCATACCTTTTACATTCTCATCCAAATCATTTATGTAGATCACAAACAACAAGGGACCCAGCACCGATCCCTGAGGTACCCCACTGGACACAGGCTTCCAGTCACAAAAGCAACCTTCGACCATCACCCTCTGCCTCCTGCCACTCAGCCAGTTTAGGATCCAACGCGCCAAGGCACCCTGGATCCCATGGGCTCTTACCTTCTTGACCAGTCTCCTATGCGGGACTTTGTCAAAGGCTTTACTGAAGTCCATGTAAACCACATCCACAGCATTTCCCTCATCCACCCCCCTAGTCACCCCCTCGAAAAATTCAATCAGATTTGTCAGACATGATTTACCCTTGACAAAGCCATGCTGACTATCCCCGATTAATCCTTGCCTCTCCAAGTGGAGACTAATTTTGTCTCTCAGAATTTTTTCCAATAATTTCCCTACCACAGATGTTAGGCTCACTGGCCTGTAATTCCCTGGTTTATCCCTGCTACCCTTCTTGTATAATGGTACTACATTAGCTGTTCTCCAGTCCTCTGGTACACCCCCTGTGGCCAGAGAGGTTCTGAAAATTTGTGTCAGAGCCCCTGCAATCTCCTCCTTTGCCTCCCACAGCAGCCTGGGATACATCTCGTCCGGGCCTGGGGATTTATCCACTTTTTGGCCTGCTAAAACTGCTAGCACCTCCTCCCTCTCGATGCTAATATGTTCAAGTATGTCACAGTCCCCTTGCCCGATTTCTATGTCTGCATCGTCTTTCTCCATAGTGAACACAGATGCAAAAAATTCATTTAAAACCCCGCCTACATCATCTGGCTCTACACACAGATTGCCACTTTGGTCCCTAATGGGCCCTACCCTTTCCCTGGTTATCCTCTTGCCCTTAATATACTTATAAAACATCTTAGGATTTTCCTTTATTTTGCTCGCCAGTGTTATTTCATGGCCCCTCCTCTCCCTCCTAATTTCTTTTTTAAGTATGCCCCTGCACTTTTTATACTCCTCTAGGGCTTCTTCCGTCTTTAGTCTTTTGTAACTGCCAAAAGCCCCCCTTTTATTTCTAATGCATTTTTGTATATCCCTTGTCATCCAAGGTTCCCTTTGCTTGTTGGTCCCACCCTTGACCTTTACAGGAACATGTTGGCGTTGTACTCTCTCTATTTCCCTTCTGAAAGTCTCCCACTGTTTTGATGTGGATTTTCCTATAAGTAGCTGCTCCCAGTCCACTTTGGCCAGATCCTGCCTTATCATATTAAAATCGGCCTTCCCCCAATTTAGAACCCTTATTTCCGGGCCGTCTTTGTCTTTTTCCATGACCACCTTAAATCTCACCGAATTATGGTCACTGTCGCCAAAATGCTCTCCTACTGACACTTCCACCACTTGCCCGGCTACATTCCCCAGAATTAGGTCCAGTATCGCCCCCTCTCTTGTAGGACTTTCTACACGTTGGCTCAAAAAGCTCTCCTGGATGCACTTTAAGAATTCTGCACCTTCTAAGCCTTTCACACTCTGACTATCCCAATTAATATTGGGGAAGTTGAAATCCCCCACTATTATTACCCTATTATTTTCACACTTTTCTGAGATTTGCCTACATATCTGTTCCTCTATCTCCCCCTGACTGTTTGGGGGCCTATAGTACACTCCCAGCAAAGTGCTTGCCCCCTTTTTGTTTTTAAGTTCTACCCATATGGCCTCATTAGAGGAACCCGCTAATATATCATCCTATATGAGGACCTGAATTAAGCAGGTGATGGTGAGTGGGCCTGGTATGTGGTATGACACTTGGATTTCTAGGACATTAAAGAGGTCAGCATATCACAAACTGCGCTGCATCTGTCCTTCCATAATTCAGAAGGCAGATATCCATCATACAGCTGATGAGGAAACTGAGACCTAAGATGACAGCGTTTGAAGGCATTACTTGAAGTTTGGATATGAGAATATGTGTTCATATAGCCAGGGTTTGATGCTACCTTAATTGAGTTGCATAGAGACAAGTAACTGCTACTGAAGCTCCAGATGTCCAGCTGGTGGAACCACCCTTCAATGGCTAATGATATATGTCCACAATGTGGCCAAGAAGAATGTACTCACACATTTGATGGTGTATTGTGCTACTCACCATGTCCCTTATGAGGAGTTCATGATATCTGCTGTACACTTGACGTGGACTGAATTCTATGCTTGTCAGTTGTCTAATGACTAACTAGTGACTATCCTCTTTGGGGTCAGTTTGGGGTCAAGGTGACTCCAAGAGAAAATTCCAGGCATTGGAAGATTGAATTGCAGTCAACTGTGGAAAACTCTACTCCAATACATGAGCCGGAGAGGTCTGCAATACTCCAAGGAAATGTTGATGATTGAAAAGCCAATCTAGCTCATTAATGAAGCCTGTCACTGGGAGCTGGGATTCAGAAACTAAAACAGAGGGCTGGGAGTATGTTGTCCCCTTGACATCTCTGATGTAAATATATAGAAAAATGCTGGAGAAAATAATCTGGAAAGGTAGTGTACTTAACAAAGGAAAAAGTAATATATTTCACATGTGTACAATTTTCCTGTGGATATTTGCCCAAATATTTATCTTTCCTGATAATATCACTTTATACAGTGCATTGTTTCCAAGTTGAATTAAATTATCCCTACAAGCACAGTGCCTTGCATAATAAGAGTTGCATTAATATTTAGATCTGTATCCTATCTAACTCCTGGGTAGGTTGTGAATGTGTGCGGGCAGGAACAGTGAAACTCTTTCCAACACTCTTGGTGCCACAAACACTGTGTGTTTGCACTTGTGTTTACACTAGGTGGGGAATATTCTTTTAAATTAACATTGAAGCAGGAGAAAGTAAGTGCCTAGTTTAGGTTTAGTATTAACCCAGATATTTACAATTAAGACACTTACATTTTTGCCTTCCAGTGAGAATCATCTTTAGGAGTCACTTCATGTAAAACTCTGTAAGCATGTTGATCATACTTCTTTCTAACATTTATGATGATGCAGTGCTTAAGATTAAGTTTACTGTATGAAGACAATTTAAACGGCTATTGTGTGACTTTAAAATTGCTGTGAATTGTCCAAAATAGTATTAATATATAATGATGCTTCTGCCAGTTAATAGAAGTCAAGTCATTTTTAAGTATTGAATGTAGTATTTTACAGCTGTTCCTATATATCTTTGGACTCTTGTAGAAAGCATACCGAGACTTTCGGCTGCAGGGAGTATTGGATTCGACCTTGAATAGTAAGACCTATGACACAGTTCGGAACAGACTGACTGTAGAAGAAGCCACAGCATCAGTTTCTGAAGGTGGCGGTCTCCAAGGGATTACAATGAAAGACAGTGATGAAGAAGATGAGGAGGAAGATTAGATCGCAGTTAGATTTAGAGGCTGAATTTTGACATAGCCTGGTAACAAATGCATGTACCACTCTGTTATTCAGTTAGTCACAATAGGATCTTATTTTTCAACTACTCGTAATGGAAATGAGGGAACTGTTATCAGTAAGATTGAAATTTTAGCTGTGTGAAAAATATAGCACTTATTTGAACCATTGATTTCTAAATTAATTTCTATATGTTCATAAGCAATATGGAGTAATCATTGTTTGATAATGTTAAGTGAGATATGTAGGAATATTGCTAGGTGTGTCCCTGTTAAATGCAGAACCTATTTGGCGCTTCATCAATGTAATGTATATATATATATCTTGATGGTAAAATGTTGTGGAGATGAGTGAGTTAGGTAATTTTATTTATTTATTTATATTTCTTTACTGGCTGCCAATTGCTTAAAAAGAAAATGCCCCTTGTATTAGTGTGGTCTATAAATTTTATTAATAACCATAATGCATTTTTGTTTGACATTCATTTTTCATTCTTGTGTATTCCCTTGTTAAATTCCTCCTTCTTGAATGCATTGCTATGTATGCAGAAGAGGCATGCTGAAGAAGGTGATACAACAGGTTTCTTTCGTTAAGATATTTCTGAATTGAGTTTTTCCTTTTGAGATGTTATGGAAATGGTGCATTTATGCCCAAATTAAAAACACTCAGTTTTATTTATTCTATGAAAAGTCATATTCTGTGATGTATATTGGATAATCCTAATGAATTATCCCCAAAAAATCAAGATTATACTCAATCTGTTCATCTGCCTTTTTTATTTGAAGCCACAGTGAAAGTTGAATTTTAAATGTTCCCCACTGAACAAGTTTCTTTTCAAATGACTCATTTGAGTAATGTGAGATATTTTCATGTAGTTTGTCCATTTCTTTCACACATTTTGTTTCACAGTTGGTTTCTTGTATATATAATGCTGTATAATGCATTTGGAGAAGTAGCTGCATGACAAAGGGATCTCCTTTTCCTCCAAAGGCTATTAGTTTCTGTGTGAAGTAACTGGTGGTGGAACGAACCATCTTGCTTTGGCCTTATAAAAGCCCACAGCTGTAACATGGAAAACTGTGGATTCTTAGTAAATTAATTGTACAAACAGCTATCACTGCTTTTTAAACTGTGTTATAAATATGCTATTCTGTACCATCACAATGTCCTTACACAATAATTTTTTGCTGTGTGCACAAAACTTAGCATGAAACTGACTGACTGAAACAGAAAGTACCAGGAGTATTGAGTTCAAGCTGACTTACAACTATCATGTTTAAAAGGTTTTGTGACTAATGATCTACCAAATCTTACTTTGGAATAAGGTCAGCTGTGGGTGAAAGTTCTGTGCAAACATTGACTAAATCTGCTGAATCATTCTGTTTCAAAGTGACACTATACATTTTGTGCCGAAGACCCAGTAAACCAAGATGAGAATGACATTTGCATTTAGGTTCTGTTTCACACTATATTAAACACCCAGGAAATTCACTACGAAAAGATCAACTGACCGCTTATATTGCAAAATGGAACCCAGAGCATCTGTATAAATACGAATATCACAAATTTATGAAATTATTTTATAGCTACTACCTCCACGTATGTTCAATATCTGAGACAAATGTTCATGCCCTGACAACACTGCTTCATTACAGTTAGTAATAAATTGATACTTTAGATTACTACTATGACAGCAAGGCTGTCCAGACCCTACTATTGATCTGTTTATCAACCTCAATTACAACATGTTCCATTGTGTGATGACTCTAATGTGAGATTTACAGGATTATTGCTAGGTGTATCCCTGTTAAGTGTAGAACTTCTTTGGCACTTCATCAATGTACTATAGTAATAATATAGATTATTGGGGTGACTTTCCCGTGGGGATCCTCCTGCTCATCGACCATAACATTGGCAGAAGTGGCACGGGGACCTTGGAAAAATGCACTAAACCTTGCAGTTTTAACAGGGTTTCCGTGACTCTTCCACCAAAGTTAGAAGTGGGAAAACTCCCATGGAGATTCACTCCCTGTATCTAATATATTAAAAGTCTTGCATATAAGCATACACTTCCTGTCACACTTCTTTCCATTATTCTCCTCAGTCATGCTTCTCACTCGCTCTTAATTATGATCAAATTGATTACAATTAGCCCCAAATTTATTGTAATCTAACTTGATAATGTTATTTGTCAATCATCCACTCATCATTCCCATATGATGCTTATCCTCCCAACTGCATCTCCGACTCACCATCAAGAAGAAAGTTCCATCTACTTTAAAGCCCTGTTTCTTTCACCTGCACCTCTGTTTTCCAAATCTTTAACTATTTAGTATTGTTTTTATTTGTTCCTGCATTTTATGTGACATTTCCCCCGGCTCACTAGGATCAATTTTGGAAGGCCCAGCTGGAGAAACTCGCAAGCAGCCAGTGTATATCTGCAGGCCTTTGCAACAGTTACCCTCCTAGGTTGGGCTTCACTGACTCCAGCCCAGTCCTGCCAACAGCACCTCTCTCAGATTGCCCACCCCAACACAACACCATCCCTGATGTAACAACTGCCAGCTGACACAATACACCTCTGCAATGAATCACTTAATCCTCACTGGCTCACTCTGTAATAAATGACCTCCTTTCAGTAGTTTCCAGCAGGACCCGGATGCCTTAGCCACCATCTTCTTTTACCACATCTCCTTCTCAGTATTTCTCTGAATGAGACTATGGACTGGATTTTCATTGAGGAGTTGGGTAGGAGGCGGGACTACAACTTTCGGGGTTGTAGTCCCGCCTCCATCGAATTCTAGCCAACCCACGCGATTTTGACTTGATTGACCTTGTTGAGCCCACCCAGTGGGCTCAGCAGGCCAATTAGGGACCACCCGGCAACAGGTGACGTCACAGATTGATATTTCATCTGTCAAGACCTTTTGACAGATGAAATATCAGCGTTTCACAGCTGTTTGAAGTTGTCAAACACTGACAATCTGTATTCTAAGTTAATACCTTCCTCTCAGGATGATTTAGAGATCTCCCCGGAACAGAAAGCTGAATGCTGCAATTTTTGACAACTCGCAGCCATTCTGCTTTCTGTGCCGGTGAGATGAGGGACTCCCGAGACCTGAAGGAAGGAAGGCTGTAAAGGTATGTAAAACTTATTTAAACACTTTACACACACCAAACACACTTACCTTTGCACTCATGCATCCATCACTCACCTGAACACCAGACATCTTGACCCCTCCAAGTCCTTCATCCCAACGGTCTGCCTCCTCTAACTTGGCGTGGTTTGGAGCCGTCGGGAATCCCACACTTCAACATTAAAAATAGGGATTAGGCTAAAAACTGCCTGTTAACTACCTGTTAATAGGCAGTTAATTGGCACTAATCCCCTTCCCGCCTTGGGGAGGCGGTCGCAGTGCGGGGTGGGTACCCACCTCCTTTGAAACTGGCATGGGGGCGGGATGGGTTCGGGACCCCTGATTTCAGGATTTGAACCCCCCACACGCCTCCAATCCCACCTCCACGGCCCAATGAAAATCCTGCATGGCTCCACATCCACCAGCAACATCAAAGTGACTGAGCAACCACATCTGCAACATAAGTGAAAGAGCAAATACCTGCTGCCTCACTCTAGCAAACTCAAGATCTAAACTCCAGCCTACTTGCCCCTAGTTATTTCCCCTGAACAGGTGGTGCCTTCTCACTCTAGCGTGCAAAAAATTTTTGCCCAGAGTAGCAACAGCTGTTGCCAGAAACCGTTCTCTCCTTACAATCCAGAATACAGTCGGTCCAGGTAGGCTGCTCAGAAGTACACATTGAAAAAGTTCTCTCTGCAATACCAAGGTTATGATCTGTCCTTTCAATTTGAGATACATTTGGCCTATAATTAGTATTCATTTACCTGCTGGATCCTAAAACCTTCTCAGTCCTAATACTAGAACTGTACAGCTCTATTTTCTGAAATATGTTCCTCGCTACTATTCAGTACAAATATTTCAGTACTACATCTATGATAAATTCTTTTTACATTATATTAAGTCTATCAATGCACAACTAACCTATCTGTTAGTGCCTAGGTGTTACCAACAGTATCTCAAATCTTTCCAGATCACCTCCAGCCTATTTCTCCACAATTTTGCCACTCAAACTGTCATCATTTCACAGTGCACTTCTATAATGTTATATACTCCAGGCACATGGGGGAAGATTTACCGCCCCCCGCCCCACCCAGTATGGACGGTGTGGGGGGGAGGTTAAATTGTTAAAAAATGGAAAACCTGACCCCAACCCACTGCGGATATGCCTACTTCTGGTTTAACTGGGGAGTGTTGGAGGTTGGGCGAGTAACCTGCTCTTGAGAGGCAGGTCGATAATTATAAGATGTCAATGAGGCTGCGTGCCTCAGATTTTTGCAACAATTTCAATTTAACTGCTGCGGGCCAGGGCTCGGGAAAACCGGTAGCTAAAGGGAGGGGAGAACTTCCGGATCCAGCAGGTAAGTGTTTTTCCACCACTGCTTGTGGGCCAGGAGGAGCAGGAGTGCTTTCCCCTGACCCCGCAAGCTAACATGCTACGATCTACCACCCTCCCCACAATCTCCAGAAACCACCCCCCCCCCACCACAATCGGCCGACCCCCCTCCCCACCATCCAATCTCCAGAAGCGCCCTGCAATCCAATCTCCAGAACCCCCCACGATCTGATCTCCAGACCTCGCCCACGATCCGATCTCCAGACCTCCAACAACCAAATCTCTAGACCCCTGCAAAAATCCAAACTCCAGACCAACAGCCACTACCCCCCAGGTTCCGATTTCCAGACCCACCCCCAAAGATCCGATCTCCAAAACCCCCAAACGATTTGATCTCCAGACCCCCTGCAATCTCTTCCCTCTTTGTGATCTCTTCCCAACACCCCCCCCCTCCCCCCCGCAACATTCTCTCCCTCCCTCCTTTCCAGTCCCTAACTGCAGCCTTATACCATATACCTTAAATATGGTCAGGACAGAGGCTCATTGCCAAACTTGCTATCCAAACGCTTCTTTGTCCCTTGCATCTAGATAAATCAGCCAATCCCAATTTTCTGCTCCTGAGGGAGCTGTCATATCAGCCACTGTGACTTCCCCCAAGCGTGAGAATTTTGAATCAACTGATTTAACTGGCTGAAAACATGGACAAGCAGGTTGCCAGAAACAGAGCTCCACCAAAAAGAATGATCAGGATAGCCTATGAAACACAGGACATTTGAATTAATGCATCAATGACTCAGCTTTGTGCACAAGCTCTGTGGGTGTTGTCCTGACTTGAAACTGCCTCATGGGAGACTTCGACAACTATGGATATGACGAGTACAATCATTGGCAATCAGGCAGAAAAAGAGCGGCAGATCAGCAGGAAACAGGAAAGGGGAAGAGACAAACTACAGGGTATCAAATGGGCAAGCAGATAGGGACATGCAGAGCATTGGGAATTGGACGGGCCGTGAGAGGTCAACTTTGCAATCAACTAGTCAGAAGGGCAGGGACAGCACTGAAAATTGTTTGGGCAGATGGGGAGCAGGGGAGAAGCCAGGGAACAATGGAATTTGGGCAGGGAGAGACAGACACAGTATCAGTCATCAGGCAGGCAGAATCAATAATTGGGCACACAGAGGCAACAAGTGCACTTAAGCTCTGCTTCCCCAGTGTATCACCCAAGTTGGTACCAATGCAATATCATTACTGTACTAATTCAATGTTTTTATACCATTCATAAATATCAATGGCTTATTTACAATGGTTGGGAGTGATTTTGCCAATGGGGGCGCGTTGGAGGCGGGACTTCAGCTTGTCGGGTTTTAGTCCCGCCTCCATTGACGTGTGGCCAACCCACACTATTTTCCCTTGATTGACCTTGTTAAGCCCGCCCAGCGGGCTTAGCAGGCCAATTAAGGGGAAGCTGGTGACAGAGAATGTCAGCGTATGACGTTTCATCTGTCAAAAAATTTTGACAGATGAATTGTCATCGTTTGACAGCTTTGAGAAGCTGTCAAACACTGACATTCTCTGTTGTTTGGTGAGCTCTTGTACTCAAGGTTCACCAAACCTATTTTCTGAGCAGAAAGCAGATGGCTGTTGCATCGGAGAATATCGCAGCCATTCTGTCATCTCTGCCATTGAGATGCCAAAGCCTCCGGATCCCCAACGATTGAAGCCTGCAGGAAGAAACAAAGGTAAGTGAACTTTTTCTAACACTTTTCACTCACCTCACATACTTACCTCTCCACAATTACACCCATTACTCACCTCCACAGCACACTTTTGGACCCCTCCGGCCCCCGCAGACCCACTGCTCGCCTTGCTGACCCTGGCGGGATTTCCCGACGTCGAGAAGCCCGCACCTCTGATGGAAAAATGGGGATAATCCTCTTAACTGCCCATTAACTACCTGTTAACAGGCAGTTAAGTGGTTGTAATCCCCTTCCCGTCTCCAGGAGATGGGACCCAGCGCGGGTCGGGTTCCCGCCTCCTGGGAAGATGGCATGGAGATGGGTTGGGGGCGGGATGGGTACCTGCCCCCAGATTCTGCCATTTACCCGGCAGTCCCGCCTCCAAACCTGGCTCCCCAGGGCTGGCAAAATCACCCCTGGTGTTTCTGAAACCAGAAACGTTTTTTGACTCCTGAAATTGTGCAATGTATCAGGTGGGCAACAAATATATATACCCAGGGATCTAAGCTAAGCTGCCTCACACCAACGTTTTAACACTTAATCATCTTGGCTATTGCATGCTATTATTTTTATCAGTTTTTTTGTGTATAAGGGATGCTAGTGCTGGGACTGGAACTGAAATTTGGAGACTCCCAGGTTACAGATGGCATTGTTAGATATAGAGTAATCTGTGCCATGGGCTGGTGCATGTTGGAAACTGGATTGAGACTGCCTAAATTAATTTTATTTAGCATTCTTACAAACAACAGATAATGAAGACTCTCATCCCATCAGACTGAGCTAGATTTGAATCCAGGCTCCAAAGGTGAAAAGTCATTGTCTAACCAAATGCAGCAACCAGTCTGCATTATTCAGTTTTTTAGTGATTATTGTAACAGAGTGAGAGAGGGATGATATGTGAGCCATAGGCTTTTGAGAGCTCTGTATTCACGATAGGGGTACAACTTGAAGATGTTATATAAAATGTCAGAATGGCCAAGGCAAGGCATAGCTTTAAGAAATCGTTGACCTTAATTGTCTTTAATCAGGAACGACCCAGATTAAAAGGCAGGGAAATAGTTCCGTTGAGGAGAGGAGTTTGGAGAGGAAGGAACTCAGAGTGAGAAGAAGTTGGCTGGAAAGTAATCCCTGTTAGTGTCTTGTTCATCGCTGCACTTAAAGACACAACTGCCGTGGGTGAATAAGCCGCACTTGTTTTAGGCTCTAGTCTAATTGTCCACTGAGTCCTCAGCCTGCTTCAGCTTGTTACATTATAAACAGAACAAGAACATTTTGACCTGTGTTCTTCTGTGCTGCAGGACTATGCATGTCTCCTCACTGAATTCACCAACTGCCACAGAACGATATCACATTACAGCAACTGTGTCAGAAAGCATAGCCTTCTGCCACGCATAACACTCTACTGAACAAAATTGTTTCATTTTCTCTATATATAAAACAAAATGCTTAAACTCATAAATTCAGTCAATACGTGGGGGATCGTTTTAGAGGTATAGAGCCATGCTGGTTGGCAGCATGAACTTGGAAAACCAGCCCTGTGACACAAAACAAGGCATGTCACAGAAGTTAATGGTTTTCAGAAAAATAAACAATTAGTATGGCAGGTCTCCATCACTCACTTTATTATTTGTCAAGCGTCATTTGTTTTTTTAACTAAACCATTGAATACTGTCATGTATTTTCTACAGAGTAAATTCAAAGGGACCACAGTTGGAGAATTGGCGCTACGGTGTTGTAGTCCTATTTCTGTCTTTCTGCAGAAGTGCTGGAACACTCAAGTTACCCTTATATTTGCAAGCTTATACGCAACTTCAACCTTGCCACTTCACCAGTGAATAATATAAGATTTGAAAATTATATTAAAGAATGAAGATTATATTTTTGTATCTGACTGTACAGTTTCTTGAGTTGTGAGGTGTTAATTTTAATTCATCAATATTTGAACAAATGTATCTGTGGACAAGCGTGGCTATAATTTCATTTGTCGTGCTTGTGTGTATAGCACAGTAAGAATGGATTTGTTTTACTTTATACACATTGACAGTATTGAGCTGTCTCAGTTCAAACAAAACAGAGCCCACGTCAGATGTAATGTTCATATTGTGTGAAGAATGGACCTCAGAATAGAAATTGCCTTTTATGATTTTTTTTTTATTGCATTTTTTAAAAAAAAATTTAAAGTTTTTTTTAAATTGCCAATGAGTTCCTTTTCCCACACAGTTCTTTTGGACAGGAAGGTTCCTTGGTTAGGTCAAGTTAAATTTGGAGATGTTGAAATCTAGATTAGGTCTGGCAAACTTGTCAGAGTCAAGACCTAGCTCTCAGACAGCAGAGACTTGTATTCCATCTGTTCTGGTTGACTTCAAACACATGCCCTAAAACTTAAGGGAGAGTGTCCTGACATAGTAACATTCCCATATCAGTTATCAATCAAAGTTTCCAACTTAAAAAAAACCATACTTCCTTTCACTTTAGGTCTCATTCACACACTATTATTCTTCAATCACAGTGATCTAATCCCTCTCCCCTGTTGTGCTGCGTATAGTCTCCTATACTCTGTAGCATAGTCAGATTTATTTCTTTTTTTTTCTGAATGGCACACCACCAGAGGATTATTATTGAATGTATTTTAAAATAGTCATAAATGGCCTTTTTGGCAATGTTCCACCCACTAGGAGAAAAGGGTCTTTCACAGTTTATGTAACATTGGAGAGACATCAAGCCTCGCAATTGTTGCAGAAAATCCGTTTAATAGCTGACCTCTATGCCTGCTGCCTGAAGCTCCTAAGCTTGCAACATAGCATTGAAATTTACTGACATTTTTCTGTCCCACATGCCTGCTGGAAGAAACAAGAGCAGTGTATTAACGAGATGAGAGTGTCATCCTCCCATCTGGGTGACATTTTATCCCATAGGGATTCCCTGAGTGCCAGCTAAGACCAAAAGAGAATCAGTTTCTCAATCAAATGTTATTGCTCCACAAGTTGACTTCCAAGAAGAAAAGTAAAGACAGTGATTTCACTGTGAAATGTCAAGCTTTGATCTTCCCATCCAAAAAAGACACAGGCACGTGTGCCTCACAACCAGTTATCCAGAATAATTTGCATCCGTTAGGCCCTACAGCTCTTTGAAACTCAATTCTTTCAGCATGAGCTGAAACTCAGCCATCACACAAAGCACCATCTTTGCCAAGGACATTGTGGGCATTCTAGCTTGAAAGAAAGCTTGCTGGTACTGTGTGCTGGTTAGTTACATGATTTTAGCAGGTTAAACTCCCAACATTATCCTGATGCACACTTGGGTTTGGCTAAGGCTTGTTTCTTGATAGCCTGTACCTAAATTCTCTAAGCTTAGGTAAGTGGGATGTGAGAAGATATACCTTATATCAGGCATAACAACAGAAAATGCTGGAAAAACTCAGCAGGTCAGGCAACATCCGTGGACAGAAATTTGAGTTGACGTTTCGGGTCGAACCCTTCTTCAAAACTGGAAAGAAAAGATAGATCGGAGGCAGGGCTGCGATCGGACAAAAGAATAAAAGAAACAAAAGAAGTAAAAAAGAGACAATAAAAGGTGTTAGAAGCTAGACGAGATGGTAATAGGCTGAGATTGGGTGTAAAGTGTACTGGCAGGGCAAGGGATAGCTGCCAGGTGTGAGAGCGAAACAAAAGGAAAGGGGGGGGGGGGAAAGGAGTGGAAAAATTACAAGAAAAAATGAAATAGAGGCCGAGGTTATGATCTGAAATTGTTGAACTCGATATTGAGTCCGGAAGGCTGCAGAGTGCCTAATCGGAAGATGAGGTGCTGTTCCTCGAGTTTACGTTGAGCTTCCGTGGAACAATACAAGAGGCCAAGGACGGTGAGGTCCGAGTGGGAATGGAGCGTTGAATTAAAATGACAGGCGACCGGAAGCTCGGGGTCACCCTTATGGACTGAACGGAGGTGTTCCGGAAAGCGGTCACCCAATCTGCGTTTGGTCAAACAGAAATTCAATATGAATTTCTCAATAGTTTTGCTTGGAGACTCGAGTAGAGCAATAGAGGAACATAGGGACAGGATTAGGCTATTTAGCTTCTCGATCCTGTTCCACCATTCAATTAGATCATGAATAATTTGTACCTAACTCCATTTACCTACCTTTGATCCATATCCCTTGATACCTTTACCTAATAAAATATGTTGATCAAAGTCTTGAAAATTTCAATTGACCCAACATTTACAGTCTTGTGGGGGGAGAGAATTCCAGATTTCTTCTACACTTTGTGTGAAAAAAGTGCTTCCTGATTTCACTCCTGAATGGCCAAGCTCTAATTTTAAGGTTGTGTCCCCATGTTCTGGATTCCCCCACCAGAGGAAATAGCTTCTCTGTATCTACCCTATCAAATCCTTTTTATCATTTTAAACACCTCAATTACACCACCTCTTAACCTTCCAAATTCAAGGGAATAAAAGCTAGGTTTTTACAACCTTTTCTCATAACTTAACCCTTTAAGCCCTGGCATCATTCTGGTGACTCTGTGCTGTACTTCCTCCAAGGCCAATATACCCTTATTATGGTGTGGTGTCCAAAACTGAATGCAGTACTCCAGATGGGGTCTGACCAAGGCTCTGTACAACTGAAGCATCATTTCTTCCTCTTTGTATGGCAGCCCCCTTGAGATGAAGGTCAACATTCCATTACCCTTTTTAATTACTTTTTCAACCTGTGCACAAGTTTTTAGTGAATTGTGTACCTGAACACCCAAATCCCTTTCCTCTTCCACAGTTCCTAATCTCATGCCATTAATAAAATATTCTGATTTGTATTTCCTGGATCCAATGTGGATTACCTCATACTTCCCCATATTGAACTCCATGTGCCACAGTTTTACCCACTCATTTAATCTGTCTATGCCCCTTTGTAACTTCCTGTTCTCACCTACACAACTTCCTGACTCATTGAATTCCATCGAATTAAAAAGATACATTGGAAAGACAGAAGAAAATATGAAGAATAATAGCATATATTGTCACTAGTGCAGAGTGAACTTTTGAGTCTTCCTACCATTAGCCAAGGGCATTTACAAACTGTGGCCTAGAAATTGCAGTGCGCTGGAAACCTGCCGGTAACAGCGCCAGCCAAGGCTAACGGCTGCCCGCAGAGAGAGTGCAGGCAGCGCCAGTATTTTGGTGCTGCTTGCTAATTAACATCAGAGGTGTGGA
This sequence comes from Somniosus microcephalus, assembly GCF_052327205.1. Lineage (NCBI taxonomy): Eukaryota > Metazoa > Chordata > Chondrichthyes > Squaliformes > Somniosidae > Somniosus > Somniosus microcephalus. The sequence continues at coordinate 188,005,847 of NC_140997.1, forward strand.
GAATTTGTGCTGTAATGCACTCTTTCCGGCGCTAAGCTCAGCAGAAGGCCACAGGTCACGTCTGTGTCCCGCTTGTAGTTAACGAGAACAAGGAAGAAAGGAGTGAACCTGTGGGCCATGTACAGAACAGTTGCCGTATTTGTTAGAAGAATTTACCTGTCACCCGCTCACCAATCAATGTTACAGCATTGCATTCAGCTTTTGTGGAGAAAGCTCCTTCTTGTTTAAAGCGCATCAAAGTGACACAAGCAAAGCTCTGGAAATCTATAGAAGTCATCTTTTCAATCAGCTCAGGCTCCGTCTCGCAAAATTTCTACAGATGGAAAAAGTTTAGCAAATTGTTTATGCAGTTCTGGGGCGTCTGTCGACTGTGCCAGGGAAGTCTGTGGTTTGATCGGACTTCGGGTTTTATGGGATCAGAGGAGAAGGAGGAGGGTGTGGGTGTATATAGTAATCTGGGATGTTATGATTAAGGTTTTCCACCAGGTGGTGCTGTAGCCAATGCTGCTGCTAAGGTCAGGGGTTGCTTCCTGTTAAGGTCAGGGGTTAGCTTCCTGCTAAGGTCAGCAAAGGTGCAATGCCTGGAAGCAGGCCTGCCTGGTTGTCTCGCAGTCGTTCAATAAAGCACTCGTATTAATCCTCATACCTCGCCTCTTCGAGTTCCTTATCTCACTACATGGATTTATCACATTTGGCGATGAGGTAAAACAACAAAATCACGAGCTGCAGTTAGCTACCAGTTGAAAGAGAGCATGGCTGCCATGGTAGGAACGGTCTCCGTTTTTGATATTCAAGCACAAACTTGGGAGGAATACTGTGAAGTGTTGGGTTATTTTTTCGAAGCAAATGAAATAAATGATGCCGGAAAAAGGAAAGCCATTCTGCTTAGTTCAGTGGGAAGCCAAACCTACAGTTTGATGAGGAATCTGCTCAGTCCTGAAAAGCCTGGAGACAAATCATTTATTGAATTAGTGGCCTTGCTCAAAGAACATTTCAACCCTAAGCCTAGTGAGATTGTACAGCGGTTCAAGTTTAATTCAAGGAACGGGAAAGAGGAAGAGAGTGTAATGGACTATGTAGCGGTGTTGCGTAAATTGGCACAAGATTGCAATTATGGGAACAACCTGAAGGAAATGCTGAGAGATAGGCTAGTTTGCGGAATAATGGATGACCGAATGCAGCGCAGATTATTATCTGAGATGGCCACAGCATCCGGAAGGGGCTGACTTCACACCCTACAGTGTCAGGAAAACAGAGCTGAGTGTGCAGGGTGGTTGCGTGTTGTGGGGAGCACGAGTGATTATTCCACAGCCAGCACGACAGTCTATCCTAGAGCAACTACATCAGTGTCATCCTGGGGTCTCGCGTATGAAAGCCTTGGCTAGGAGTTACTTGTGGTGGCCAAAGCTAGATGAGGAGATAGAAAATCTAGTCAAGACATGCAGCACTTGTCAGGAACACCAGAAGGCACCAGCAGCGGCTCCTCTCCACCCCTGGGAGTGGCCGGATAAACCATGGAGAAGATTGCACTTAGATTATGCGGGTCCATTCATGGGGAAGATGTTCCTCATAAACATTGATGCACATTCCAAATGGATGGATGTTTATCCTGTAAATTCTGCTTCCGCCACTACTATGATAGACTGCCTGCATTGGAGCTTCAGTAATCAAGGGCTACCGGAGATCGTGGTAAGTGACAATGCCACTTGTTTTGTGAGTACAGAGACAAAAGAGTTCTTGAGGAAAAAATGGCATAGCGCAGGTGACCTCAGCCCCATATCATCCGTCCTCAAATGGACTTGCAGAGAGAGCCGTACAAACATTTAAAGAGATGATGAAAAAAAGTGCAGAAGGGAGTTTAGCAGCCAGCTCTGTTCAGCTACAGAATAACACCTCAATCCACCACAGGACTCTCTCCTGCTGAGATGTTATTAGGTCGTAGACTATGCTCCACTCTTGACCTTGTCCACCCAGACCTAAAAAGGAAAATGGAAAACAGACAAAACAAACAAAAAGAGAACCATGACAAAAGAAAAAAGAGCCAAAGTTTTGGAGAAGGAGATGCGGTCCTTACCAGGAATTTCAGTTATGGACCCAAGTGGATTCCTGGCTTCATAGACTCAATGACCGGTCCCGTATCATACAAGGTCATGTTGGGTGATGGTAGGGTAGTACGCAGACATGTAGATCAGATACTTCCCAGACAAGGGGAAATTGAAATGAAGGTTCCAGATGCAATGGCTGAGGACAGGTTTGCCCCCAGTTATCCAAGTGCATCTGTGGTGCCACCACCAGGGACAGAGACCATTCCACAGGAACCCATTCGTCAAGAGGAAACTATCGTTGCAGAGTCAGATACTCCGAGCACTGCTCAGGAGCAGCTGGTGGCTTCACCACAAACAAGCAGGGACTTTACTGTCAGACGTTCACAAAGGGCTCACAAGCCACCAGAGAGATTGATACTGACCTGTTAGATTCGTCAAGTGTGGAACATGGTGAATGGAGACTTCTTATGTGACCCTTAGGAATGGTTGTTTGTTAAGAAATTCATACTGAAATCTTAAGGGGGGAGGGATATAGTAATCTGGGATGTTATGATTAAGGTTATCCACCAGGTGGTGCTGTAGCCAATGCTGCTGCTAAGGTCAGGGGTTGCTTCCTGTTAAGGTCAGGGGTTAGCTTCCTGCTAAGGTCAGCAAAGGTGCAATGCCTGGAAGCAGGCCTGCCTGGTTGTCTCACAGTCGTTCAATAAAGCACACATATTAATCCTCATACCTCGCCTCTTCGAGTTCCTTGTCTCACTACATGGATTTATCACAGTGTACAACAGGGCAAATTAATTATTGGAAATCTGTACCTCTCATTGCACTGAAGAAGGCATGCAGCATTCAGTGTTGTTGAAAGGGACCACAGGTCATTTTTTTTTTACATTGATCCAAGATGGCCCTTTTAATGCTTTCAAGGACTCTCCCCTATCACTTTACCCACACATCTCATTCTAAAGGAATAGAGATTAAGCCAAACTCTTTGTTTTAAATGCTTGTTTAAACTTTCATGTAGCAGGGAGAAAAAGATATAGGACAGGAACAATCAAAACCAGCACTTTGTAGTTTTTGAAGCCATTACACTGTAGTCATAACTTCATTGATATGCTGAGATCACTTTAGTCACTGGCTTAGGAGGGTCTGACAGCTGAGATCTTTTTACTATTCCATGGTGAGGACATATCTGATAACTTAAACATTTTGAATTCACACTTCAGAATTCAGAGATCGAAACATTGAACATCCATAGGTGATTCCTAATCCAAACTTCAAGCTTACTCTTCTAATCTCTCAGAAATAATCACCTGCAATATTCTGCATCTTCCCATTTGTTACACATTCAGTATTACAATCTCACGCAGGACAGTGTCAAATAAGCAAACCACCGGAAAAAAAATTAAACTTTACCTACAAATCTCAAGGGTTAGCTATCAAGACCTAGGCTTGCAATTAATATAAACACTGGTACGTGGAGATAATAGTCCTGGCTGTTTTACATTTGTCACTTGAAGTGTCCTCATGGCTGCTTACGCTGCTGAAACGCTTTTAGTGGCACGCACGGGCGGCAAGAGGAGCGGCGATATCCAAAATGGATGAGTGGGCGTCAACTCGGCGATGCACGCCAATTGACATCACACTCCAACTAATTACAATACTTTTGGCGAGCGCAGGCAACAGCAGCGCTGCCGACCTGCCGAAAATGGCTGCCACCGCGGGACCCGCTGGCAGCAGGCGGAAGTGCAGCCGCCGCCATTGTTTTTCCCAAAAACGGGCTTTAACAGCCAGCGGTAAAACTACGAATTTCTCGGCCTGTCTATTTCACCTCCTACCAAATGTATATATTTCAGCTGATACTTTCCAATGATAGGTACTTTGTAGGATCTCACATGTAGAATGCACCTTGGATTGGGCCTTTGCAACAGCAATACAGCAAGCCAGAGTTATTCAAACATATTCTAAAGATTCTTGCATGGTTAAAAACCTCAGCATTTTTAGGACTTTTAGTTATGTTTTTATGGTGTAGGCATATCAGATACATTATCCAATGATCTGAGCTCAACAGATTTTGTCAATATATTACGCTATGGTTCAAAATATTTTTCATTAGTGGATGCAAAATGACAATTTCCTGTGTATCAAGAGTCCAGCTGAAACATAGAGTCAAACAGTTATGAATTAGGTACAAATGCGCCCTTATAATGCTGGGCCGTTCATCTAGAGACTTACCAGGTCCAGTGAACATAGTCTGAGAAGGAGTTAAAGTGTTATGTAAATAAAATGGATCAGAAAGGTTTGTGGCTAACCATAAGCATTTACTGAGCCAAATTGAAAATTCACAGATGCTAATATTGGTAGCCAAGGCCAGAACAGGATATTTGACTCATTTAAGAATTACCCACATGCTGTAATGAGATGATGGTAGGGTTTCTATTCTGCAGAGATGAAATTAAATGTGCTGAAGGGCCTTCTTCATTTGAACCTAACTTACGATCTGCAGGCAAAAGTGTCACAAAGAACGTAATACCTCCAACAACATTCATGGACACAGTAGACAATGTTCACACATACAAGGACCAGAAGATAGAACCATCTGCCTGTATTGTAACAGAGAAGAACGAAATGCTGAAGTGCTTCCTTGGCAGGGGTATGAATTATTTATACAAGTAATAATGCCAAGAGAAAATGGGCATGATTTTTCTGAAGTGATGATAATTGATCTCTTTTTGCTCCATATCTACTTGAGCCTGGATTTTAAGCTTCCTGATAGACCGGTGGGTAAAGACACCATTCAGTTCAATTTAAAGCTACAGTATGTCTCAAGTTTAGTTCCCGATCTTTGCCAAATTAGGGCAGCAGTGGAGATGGCCTCAGCACCCTAGCTGGCAAAGGGAAAATCAGTCAGGATTTCCATTCCTGATTGCTGCCAAGTGACCCTGCAGCAAAGCTCTCCATGTCAGAATAATCTGCTGACACATTGTTTAGCTTACCATATGAAGAATGGTCATTTTAATAAGGTACCAGGGATCTGCAGGACTCTCTGGAACCAGACCCCAGCAACAGTCAGCATCTTTAGGAAAGAAGGAGAAAGAGTTGGTAAATAATTAGCCAAAACTTTTTAAAGAACTGGAATTTTTAATTTTTGCAAATCAAAACTGAGAAATTCCAGGAATATTTTTTAAAGTAAAAATTGCAAATACAAAATATCTAAATATTATTAAAAATCCTGCTTATGGCACGCATTTCCTGTGCACATTAACGTCACTTTCTGTGTCACACCTTTATAATAGAAAACTCATATGTCAAGATATCACAATGGTAAAACGTGTTAACATTATGTTACCATATTTAATGGGAAAACCACTTGTCCAATTTTCACCATCATGATTTGTTTATGAACCAATTGAATCATTAAAAAAAAATTTTGAAAAAAGTTCAACTGCCATTTTTTCTTAGTAGCTGAAATAGCTACATCCAAAAAATGTTTTTTTAAACAAAATTTAAAAAACAAAAATGACATATTCCACAAAAGCATAATGAGATTTATTAGTTGAATTGTTTCTTGTGTGTCTTTTAATACCTTCCTTAAAGTTTTTAATTAAGGCCTCAGCATTTCCCAAAAGCCTGAGCTTCAGCGTAACATTCTTACCCAGAGCAAGGACTCTGTAATCATGTTCTGGCAGTCTGAGCATGTGCAATATGCATCATTTTCCATGATGCATAAGTAGCATTTAAACTAGCCAAGCCTACAACAAAATCTATTTGGTTGTTTTTCAAAATCAATTGAAGAGAATCTATAGGATACATTTTAAATCAGTATTCAGGTAAAATTGATATTGTGTGGGTTTTTGAACACAGAGAGACAAAGGCCGCGATTTTGCCGGCACTCAGAGGGCGGGTTTGGAGGCGGGTCAGAGGTTAAAGTCATTTTGATTGACCGGGGGTTCCGAACCTGCCGTCATCCCACCTCCACGCAACTTTGCAAAGTGTCGGGTCTGGGAGTCCCGCTCAGACCCGACACCAAGTGGCGGGAGAGGCACTTAAGGCAGTTAACAGCTTGTTAACTGCCTACGTAATCCCATTTTTGCAGGCTCTTCCCATTTTACGACATTTTCTGCGTGTTCCACATCGTTCGCCAAACACGCCAGCTGATTGTGCCGGGTTAAGCAACTACGTGAATTCTTGACAGCTGCACCTGCAGCATAAGAGCAGACCTGTAACATGGCTCACTTTCAGATGGCAGAACTTTGTGCTTTGAGGTTTTGGAGCACATTTTGCAGGTCTATTGAGCTTGTAAGTGTTTAAGCTGAGATCCATATGCACTGTGACCTCCTTGGAATACCTTCTCCCCACATTGACTGAGCGCTTATAACATCTATTCCTCAACTGAGATATATACCAGCGGAATGGGAACCATTTATACCCTCTCATCCTGGTCCTCAGAATTGGAGGAAGAGCAGCCGTGGCAGCAGCAGAACCAGGCACAACAGCAGCAGCAACAACAGGAGCGCCAACATCCTCCTCACTTACCTGATGCTGCACAGGGCAGAGGGCGTCAGCACAAGGCTGCACCTCACCGCAGGAGATACCCCCAATATAGGGTTTACAGACAGAGGATGAGCTTCCTCAACATGAGTGCGCAGCAGTGCCAAAGGAGGCTGAGTCGCGAGAGGTAGTCGCTGACATCTGCGCAATGCTTCACCAACAACTGGAGCCCAGAGGAGCTGGTGGACACTCCTTAACAGTGGCTGTCAAAGTCACCATTGCCCTCAATTGTTTTGCTTCAGGGCCCTTCCAGGGATCATCAGCGGACATCAGTGGCAACTCCCAGTCGGCCACACACACTTGCATCACACAGGTTACCGATGCCCTCTTTGCAAAGGCGCACAATTACATCCACTTCTCCATGGATGAAGCAAGTGTAATCGCGCATGCGGTTGGCTTTGCAAATATGGCAGGCTTGCCAAGGGTGCAGGGCGTCATAGACTGCACACATGTGGCTATTAGGGCACCCCATCACAACCCAGCTGTATTTGTCAACCGCAAGGGCTTCTACTCCCTTAGCGTCCAGCTGGTGTGTAACCACAGGAAGAACATTATGCATGTTTGCGCCAAGTTCCCTGGCAGTTGCCATGACTCGTTCATCCTGTGGCAGTCTGCTGTGCCCCAGCTGTTCAATCCGCCAACCCAACTTTCCGGATGGCTACTTGGAGGCAAGGGCTATCCCCTGAAGACGTGGCTAATGACACCGATGAGGAGGCCATCAAACAAAGCTGAGGAGCGCTACAATGCGAGCCACATTTCCACCCCGACAGATCAGGTGTAGCCCTACAGTACCCAGCAGCCAGGGTCTCCAGAATCATTGTGGTCTGCTGTGCACTGCACAACATCGCACAGCAGCGTGGCTTACTGCTGCCTGAGGAACAAGTGGCTCAGCGCACATCCTCAGAGGAGGAGGAGGAGGAAGACCTTGCGGAGGTGGATGTGCCAGTTCCACCAGCACATGAGCACATTGCTGGCCATGAGGCAAGGGATGCACTAATCCATGCCAGATTTGCTTAAGTTTACAAAGCAAACATGTGTGGCTGCCACCTTCTTAACACACCATACAGCATCTGTACAATAAACTGTGGGTTCCTATCACTCTCACCACCATCATTACAGATGAAAGGCGCCCTGACACCTCACTGTGACACTTCCATTTCTGGGCACGCATAGAATGTTTGCCATCGCATTTCTTTATTACAATTAAAATGACGATGATAATCTTCAATTTCTATTACATCAAAACAACCAAGTGACTACCCTTGTGACTATTTGTGTGTTAACTTTCTCTTACGCATGCTTCTACGTGTTGCTTCCCCTGTGGCTTCAACAGATGTAGAGACACCTTGCTGACTTCCATGCTGCTCCTGCATCGACACCTTTGGTGGGTGCCCTCTGGGTTCGGGAGCCTGGGAGAGCTCGGCAACAGTCTGCTCCTCCTACAGCTGTGCAGGGGCTGAGACGGCCATCTCAGTTGGGTGAGGAATCTGGGGCTCTGATCAAGGGCTCCACAGTGGCATGGGAGTGTGAGCGCTTGGAGAGGAGCCCACACTTCCTTGTAGTCGACCACCAACATCCCTCTCATGGGTCACCCGCACTTCACTGCTAGCAAGTAGCTGGAGAGCGCCTTGCTGCACATTAGTGGGGCCATGAGGACCCGTCTCTGTACTGACAGTCCTCATAATGGGGGCGTCCATGTACCTCTGGTGTCTCTCCTCAATAGATGCCCATCTATCCTCCATAGCAGACCATCAATTTAGAAGAGTCACCATGCTCTGTTGAGTCTGGCGAGTTATGTCCTCCAAGGAGTTTGCCACCCTCTCCATGGTGGCACGTTCATGTGCCATTGCCTCCACCATGGCATTGCTTATGTTTGAGATGGACTCCTCCATCTCTGCACACTCACAGTTACCGTAGATGCAAAACCTGTCAGAGACTCCTGCACTTGTTGGTGAAGTTCCAGCACCACTCTCTTTCTGGATGGCCCCAGATGCACAGGGTCCACATGCAGCTGAGTAGAGCTAGGAGCACCCTGCGGCCTCCGACGAGGACTCTCCACTGCTGTCCCTGTCTCCACCATCTGGTGATGCTCACTTGTGAGCTGTGATACACCAGGTGACAACACTAATCTATCTCGCGAATGACCCACCAAGGTGTGTCTCTCTGCGCTGGTGCTGGGTGCGCTCAATTCTGCTGACACTGCGCCCTCAGAGGTTGCAGCTTCCTCTGAGGAGTCTTCCGGCTCTTCCTCCTGGACAGTGGGGAGGGGGGCTCTCAATGGTCCTGTGGGGGAGTAAAGGCATGAGTTAGACATGTGGGGCTGGATTTTCATTCAGGGGACATGATGGAGGCAGGACTACTACTTTCGGGGTTGTTGTCCCGCCTCCATCGAGATGTGGCCAATCCACGCGATTTTAACTTGATTGACCTTGTTGAGCCCGCCCAGCAGGCTCAGCAGGCCAATTAAGGGCCACCCGGCAACAGGTGACATCACAGACTGAAATTTCACCTGTCAAGAGGTTTTGACAGATGAAATATCAGTGTTTGAAAGCTCTTTGAAGCTGTCAAACACTGAGGGGGAGACATTGGGTGAGTAGTGCCACCTGTTAGCACCTAAAGAGGCAGTCAGTGGCTGTAGGGCCACTGGCTGCACCTCCCGCGATATTCAGCAGGGGTGCTAATGGTGGCGTTAGCCTTTTGCACTGCGCCACCACCGATGACATCATCGGTGTGCGCAGCGCCCCATTCGCGCCCCGATCGCGATATTTAGTAGCAAACGGCGCTGTAGCGCCGTTCGCTACCCGCGCCCGGTTCACGGGGCCTTGCTGCGCCGGCAGAGGTGCAAGTTAAGGTGGAGGTGAGGGGCGGCTGCTTTTTCGGCGGCCGCCTGCCAGCACCTCCGTCCCCGGCCTCCTGGTCCCCCCCACCGCGGCATTGCCGGCTGTTTCCCGAGAGCCCGGCACTTCTCCTTGGTGCCGGGCTCTTTTGCCAGCACTCATGATCGGGGCTTGCGCTGTTGCAGGCCCCTCCCCCTTAACAGTGGGAGGAAGGCCTGCAGTACCGCAGCATGCCGTGCCGCAGCGTGTGGCGCTGCGGCACATAGCGCTGCGAAATTCACTTTCAGCGCCCTAAGAGGGACGCGGAGCGCCTCGAGCTGTGCCCCGTCTCCCTCTAGGGGCACTTCAACTGAATTTGCGGCGATCGCTAATGCGGCGATCGCTAATGCGGCGATCGCGGCGCAAATTCCAGCGCCCAGGCGAACTTTGCACCGCTTGGGCGCCTCAGGCCAATTTCTAGGCCTGACAGTCTTACTTCTAACATGAGTCCTTCTCCACAGACTCAGTTAGAAACCTCTCCTGCTCAGAAAGCTGAATGCTGTCACTTTTGACAGATGTAGGAAGTCACACAACACCAGGTTATAGTCCAACAGCTTTATTTGAAATCACAAGCTTTTGAAGCGCTGCTCCTTCATCAGGTGAAGTGAAGAGAAGCATATAAGCAGAGCATATATAGTCAGATAAAACTGCCAGATGATTACAGGTAATCTTTCTAACTGCCATTTATCACACCTCGGCAGAGAGATAATCACAGCAATCAAAGGTGTGAATGGTGTCCAAACAGGTCAGTCAGGAAAACATTACATCAAAGAACAATGAGGTGGGGTCACAAGGGGTCAAATGTTGCAGATGCTGGGGTCTGTATGAAAAACAGAAAAAAAATTTAAAACTTTGCTGGAAATCACAGCCGGTCCGGCCGCATCTGTGCAGAGAGAACAAGCCAACGACGACTCAAGTCTGGATGACTCTACGTCAGGTGGGGTTACATATAGCGTGACATGAACCCAAGATCCCAGTTGAGGCCGTCCTCATGAGTGCGGAACTTGGCTATCAGTTTCTGCTCGACGATTTTGCGTTGTCGTGTGTCTCGAAGGCCGCCTTGGAGAATGCTTACCCGAAGATCGGAGGCTGAATGTCCTTGACTGCTGAAGTGTTCCCCGACTGGGAGGGAACATTCCTGCCTGGCGATTGTTGTGCGGTGTCCGTTCATCCGTTGTCGCAGTGTCTGCATGGTCTTGCCGATGTACCATGCTCCGGGGCATCCTTTCCTGCAACGTATGAGGTAGACAACGTTGGCCGAGTCACATGAGTATGTACCATGTACCTGGTGGGTGGTGTCCTCACGTGTGATGATGGTATCTGTGTTGATGATTTGGCATGTCTTACAGAGGTTGCCGTGGCAGGGCTGTGTGGTGGTGTGGTCGCTGTTCTCCTGAAAGCTGGGTAATTTGCTGCGAACGATGGTCTGTTTGAGGTTAGGTGGCTGTTTGAAGGCGAGTAGTGGAGGCGTGGGGATAGCCTTAGTGAGGTGTTCATTGTCGTCGATGACATGTTGAAGGCTGCGGAGAACATGGCGTAGATTCTCCGCTCCGGGGAAGTACTGGACGACGAAGGGTACTCTGTTGGTTGTGTCCTGTGTTTGCCTTCTGAGGAGGTCTATGCGATTTTTCGCTGTGGCCCGTCGGAACTGTCAATCGATGAGTCGAGCATCATACCCCGTTCTTACGAGGGTGTCTTTCAGCGTCTGTAGGTGTCCATCGCGTTCCTCCTCGTCTGAGCAGATCCTGTGTATTCGCAGGGCTTGTCCATATGGGATGGCTTCTTTAACGTGGTTAGGGTGGAAGCTGGAGAAGTGGAGCATCATGAGGTTGTCTGTGGGCTTGCGGTAGAGTGAAGTGCTGAGGTGTCCGTCTTTGATGGAGATTCGTGTGTCCAAGAATTAAACCAATTCTGAGGAGTAGTCCACGGTGAGTTTGATGGTGGGATGGAACTTGTTGATGTCATCGTGTAGTCTTTTCAGTGATTCTTCGCCATGGGTCCATAGGAAGAAAATGTCATCGATGTATCTGGTGTATAGCGTTGGTTGGACAGTTCACAGCCATTCTGCATTCTGTGCTGGTGAGATGAGGGACTCCCGAGACCTAAAGGAAGGAAGGCTGTAAAGGTAAGAAAACGTAATTTAAACTTCTTTAAACACACCAAACACACTTACCTTTGCACTCATGCACACATCACTCACCTGAACACCGACATCTCGAACCCTCCAAGTCCTTCAACCCGACGGCCCGCCTCCTCTAACTTGGCGTGATTTGGAGCCGTCGGGAATCCCACACTTCAACCTTAAAAATAGGGATTTGGCTAAAAACTGCCTGTTAACTACCTGTTAACAGGCAGTTAACTGGCACTAATCCCCTTCCCGCCTCGGGGAGGTGGATCCCAGTGCAGGGCGGGTACCCGCCTCCTTTGAAACTGGCATGGAGGCGGGATGGTGTCGGGACCCCCGATTTCGGGATTTTAACCCCCCCCCCCCCAACACCTCCAATCCCGCCTCCACGACCCAATGAAAATCCTGCCCGTGATATTAACATAGCAGGCACATCGAATTGTGCAGATGATCAGAACTCAATCTATATGAACATCAGATGCCATATCAGTCACTCATGCAATCTAAATGAGAGGGTTGCAAATCTATTCTGTCACCAGCTTACTCTACTGCGCCCGTCTCACTGTCCCCCACTTCCAGCTCCTCAGCACCTCCAACTTTGTTGAGTGCAGCCTCCTCAGCGGTGGTCAAGTGGGCAATCGAAGGTGGTCCTCCTCCTGTCCTGCCCCTCTCCCTGTTATTGTGAGCTCTCTTTTCCTGCAATGAGGGACACAAGTGGAGTTTGAGTGAGAATGTTGGAGTGAGTGTAGAGAATCCATACCATAGATGCTTAGAGGGAGACAAAGATGGAGTGAGGTGCCAATACCAAGGGCCCTCCCTGTGCGTTGTTAGTTGTTGCCATTGCATAACAGTGATAGCAAGTGTGAGGGCTGCATAGTAGAATGGTGAAGTGATTCTGTACATAGAGAGGGATGGTTAAGGGTGCAAGGAATGTAAGGGTAAATTGGGATGTGCAGGAGTAGGTTGACAATGCAGAGTGCTGGTGATGAGAGGAGATGGGGAGCAGATTGAAGGTAAGTGTGATGTTATACTCACTTTTGTTGAGCGTAGCAGGTCATTGAACCTTTTCCTGCACTGAACCCAGGTGCATGCACACAAAGACCTGACACTCAACTCCTCAGCAATTTGCAGCCAGGCTGCTTTGCTTTGCTGAAGAGGCTTCCTCCGTCCATTTGAGGGGAACAGTACCTCTTGGCGCCCTCTCACTCCCTCCACAAGAGCATGGAGGGAGTCATCATCAAATCTTGGAGATGCCTTTGGTCTTGAAGCAGTCATTGCGATATATGCCACACCGAGAAGCAGCAGAATAGGAATGAACAACAACAAGGCTGCATGGGCCCCTTAAATGCAGCTGGATGAAAGACATCAGCAGAGGCAAGCAGCCGACCTGAACCCACTGATTGGGCCGGCGAGCGCACACGACAGGCCACTTAAGCCAAAATCGTTATTTCGGAGTGGATTAAACCGGCAGTGGGACCGAAACCCGCTGAACATCGAACCCGACTCCAACCCGCCTCCACTCGGAAAATCACAGCCAAAGTGTGTGTGTGTGAGAGAGAGAGAGAAAGAGAGTTAAAATGCTTGACTGTACTTCGTGGTTTCAGTTAGTTTTTAGATTATTTTCTATAAACTTTAGAAAGTGTACTAAACTAAGAAAGAAAGAGTGGCATAAATCAACTGTCTATCTTCATGCAAATTTGAGTTTTTTTTAAAGGGATTTAAATTTTAAAGACCAATAAAAATCTTATCACTTGATTGTCACCAGTGTTTTATTGATAGAAGATCCAAATATTTTAATTATTGACAACTTTAAGATACAGGGAGAAAAACAATGAGACAGAAGGAGACACGAGTGAAAGGGAAAGATACAGGCAGACCGAGTGTTTTGCTTCATTTGAGTTCTTTTCTAAGAGTGAATTAATTGAATTTTGAAAGCAAGCAAAGCTTCTAATTATCACCTGATTGTCATCTGTATTTGGTCATTATAATTACTGACACCTGTGAGGCACAGAGAAACAGGAAGAGTGAAGCAAGCAGACAGAGATAGAAATGCATATACAGAGATACACTTCCAAGAACCAATCACAAACACCAAATGTAATGTTTGTAGATATTTCTTACATGTGCTCCCAGAGTTAGGAAGCTCCCACCCCCACAGTTCTCTCAAGCTCTTGCCCTCCTCTCAATGCTGACTAACACTGGGAATCCACTAATCAGCCAAACCTCAGATTCCATTCCAACTTGCCAAGCCTCAGGTTCGTCCTCCATATTTCTGCCAAATCCCGAGTTACCCCCCCCCCCCCCCCCACAGTGATGCCAACCCAAAGCAGCCTCACCACAGTGTTCCAAACTTCAGGACCCTCACCCAGTTCTACCAAAGCCAAGTCCATCCCCCATTGCAACCAAAGTGCAGGACCTCCCCACTCCCCGCCCCCTGCTCCCTACAGTGCACCCAAAATCCAGAATCATCACCAATGTTGCCAAAATGAACCACCCCTAGTGAAGCTAAGCCCTACTCCCTCTACCCAGTACTGTAAACATCAGGTAGCTGAAAATCTACAGTCATTCAGCGCACTTCCAACATAAAGCAGGTGCACCAAACTACCGAATGGTCTTGTTCTAAATTGTGGCCTGGACCCCAAAGAAATAAAGTAAGGCTTTAAAAATGTGTCTTGTTACAAGGGGCGGGGTTTGATTGGGACACTTGATTTTCTTTCTGGGGGGAAAGCCCTGTCCTGGACCAGCCACAAATGGCCAATTTTCCAACATTTGAGGGAAGGTGGGTGCCATAAACGCACCCCAGAGGTGTGGGTGCCACCATTGTCATTTAAATTAAAGGACCTCCCCCGACCCTTTGAATCTTAGCATAGTCAGAGGAACCAGACAGGCAGATCCCAACACTTACATTGGGATGTGCCCCTGCGGATTTTTGGCCCCCAGATCTCTAACTTCAGCAACAATGAAAGAATGGTGATAGATATCCAAGTCAGGATGGTGTGTGACTTGGAGGGGAACTTGCAGGTGATGGTATTCCCATGCACCTGCTGCCCTTGTCCTGCTGGGTGGTGCAGATCGCAGGTTTGGTGGTGGAGATCACAGGTTTGGGAGGTATTGCTGATGAAGCCTTGGGGAGCTGCTGCAGTGCATCCTGTAAATAGTACACAGTGCGCCAATTCTCAGCTTTAAAACTTGCAAAAGCCACTCATTTTTAATTCCCATAGAACAGTGAACAGTTTGATGAAATTCAATTCCCAAATCACCATTAAAAATCCCAGAATGCTATCTAATGGAAATAGAATTGGACTTATTCATTCACTGTAAATCAGTGGCAATGATGTTCTCCTGTATATGGTATAAACACTCCTTTATATAGTTATAAAACAGTACATCCTCCAACTCCCCGTGAGCAATGCCAGTGGAGGTCTGCTATATTACATTAAATTTTTTGTGAACTTTTTGAAAATAAAAGCTGTAAATTTCCTAGGATTTTTTAAAATGAAGAATCCTATAAAATGTGAAACAACGCGTTTATATAGTCATCCAAGCTCCAAGAGTGTATTATAGCTTTCCAACACACTCCCAGTCTTATTCCCTATGTAATACTCCTGTGTATGTTAATAATTATTCTAACTAGCTGTCACATGTAGCTAGTATACTCATTTATCAAGGGTGACTAAACATACTGCTAATGAGTGTAACATTAGATTTGATAATTAACGACTGTAATGCCTCAACATTAATAACTGCTAATGACATTTTCGCATGGAATTTCCTCAGGGTTTCTCCCAATTGGCCGCTGTAACCTCAGCAGAAAGACAAAACCATCTATCGAATGAGATGTTAAACCAAGGCCCCTTCTGCCTTCTCAGACTGACGCATAAGTTCCCGTGGCACTATTCGAAGAAGAGCAGGGGAGTTCTCTCCAATGTCCTCGCCAATGTTTATCCTCAAACAACGTCACTAAAACAGCTTATCTGATCATTTATTTCATTGCTGTTTGTGGGATCTTGCAGTGCGCCAATTGACTGCCACGCTTCCTACATTAAAACAGTGACTACACTTCAAAAGTATTTCAGTGGTTGTAAAGTGCTTTGGGATGCCCTGCGGTGATGAAAAGTGCTATATCAATGCAGGTTCTTTCCCAAACATTGGCAGAAATGCCATTTATTTGGTGTATCTGGGGTTTTGGCCGATCTTCTGCTGAAGTTACAGCACATGATCGAGAGAAGCCCTAAAGAAATTCCTGGCGTTTTATGTTAAGTTGTAAAATATTGTAAAACTCATATTGTGCAGTATCCACTGGGTTAAAATTTTAGATTAACTTTATATGTATAATGTTTTATTCATTGGTCATCTAATTCCATAACCTAAATAAATTAATATTTCTGCAAAATTGCAATAAGAAAATATTTTACTGAAACATTGTTATTAGACATAGGGTACTGTATTAATATGACTTAGAAATTGTAGGTACATACATACAATAACTATATGATTACATTCCTGCCTTCAGCAATTATCACATCTATGAGAAAATTTAGAAAATTTCTGTGAGCTTACTCAATGGCTCAGTGGTTAAATCCACTCCATGGGATGGTACGGAGTCACATAGATGAGAAAGGTTCTATGTTTGAGCCACTGTCTGTGCTGGGGTGCTCGAATAAGCCTCATTCCTCCTGGTTTAAGGAGAAAGATTAGCCAGGATTCCCACTCCTGACCACTAGCAAGTGGCTACTCCTGGAAAATGCGTGTATGTGGATGCTGGGTGAGGACAGGCTTAGCTGTGGTTGAATAGTGTGCTGATATTTATTGCCTAGGCTCATTAATGATGAAGAGACTGCACTGTACCAGAGCGCTGCTAATGGAACAGTATCCAATATATAAAAATACATAGAAGTTAGTACACAGAAGCAGGCCATTCAGCCCAACATCAGTCCACGCCAGTGTTTACCCTCCACACGAGCAAATAGTTGTCATCACATTTACCAATCCTGTTCTCATATCCTTTCAATCCCTTTTCCTTCATCCACCTATCCAATCTAATCTTGAATGTTGACATAGTTTCCAGTCAGGTACGAGTACTTTGTCTTCCCTTAGCTTAACTAATGCATCTAACATTTTCCTTTTATTCATCACAATATCACTCATCTCACTCTCAACCATTTCAGGATTTGCCTTCTCTCCAATATCCTCTTTAGTTAAGGCCAATGCAAAGTACTTATTAAATCCTCTGCCATTTTTTCAACAGCTTCTACAAATTGACAATCCTCTCATCTCGTGGACACCACCATGCTTTTAACAATTGTTTTTTACTGATATATTTATAAAATACCTTACTCTTCCTTTTGATATTTTTTGATTTATTTTCCTTATACTCCCTCTTTGCTTTCCTTATCCCACTCTTAACATCTTTTCTTATTTATATTCTTTTAGGTTTTTAATTATTATTATTCTTATAGTTGTCATAGGCCCCATTCTTCAATTTTCATTGGTTTCTAACCATTTTATTTATCAATGGCATCCTAAACCTGCTAGTACTTTCTTTTTTAATGGAATATACTTATTCTGTACTTTGCAATCTCTTTTTAAAACATCCCACTGTTGCTGTACAGTCTTGTGTGCCAATTTTTCCATCTTACCTCAACTAGCTCACTCCTCATCTTTCCAAAACCTGCCCTAAAACAATCGGGTGTTCCAATTTTTGTACTGACTTTTCCCCCTTTCTAGTTGGATGGTATTGTGATCATATTATCATATTGTGATCACTATTTCCAATGTGCTTACCCCCATTTAGCTCTACTATCTCATCTATTTCATTAGTCATAATGCAATCTAGCAACCCTTCCACCCTTGTAGGCCTTGAGGAAGGAGTTCTGAACACATTTTAGGGATTCCATTCTTTTTTCTCCATTTATGTCTGGAAGCAACTTCTTTAACAGAATATTTTATATGACAAAAAAAGCACTGCCCTGTAGAGTAAACAAGCTTTAACCAAGTAAAGGAAATCTTCAAAAATGTGTATAATTGCACCAGCAGCTAGAAGAAATAATCCAGCAACTAACCTGCGAGTACTTCATGATCCCTTTAAATAGCGCTGGTGGGGTCGGGGGGGGGCCTTCATTCAGTTTAATATCATGTTCAGCTGTGTAAGGTTAAGATAGGGCATTAGCTGGATTGGGGAGTTGGAAAATAGCAGCGGTGGCTTCAAATCAGCATTGCAGACTGACTTGCATCATCATCTCACTGCTCTGCATGCTGCTGGCTGTCTTTAGGCACATGCACAAACTCCTTTATCAAGATGGTGTCCTGTGCACTTCCTGTCGGAAGTGTGCATGTGCATCTTGGACCCCATTTTCAAGTCTTATAGGGCGCTACACGGCCCAAATTAGCACTTGAGATGTCTTGATATGCTTATTAGGAACGTGCTTTAAAAAAGAAAAGTTTGGATCATTAGAAGGCAGTTATAGAAATTATCTAATTTAGAATAGACAACTTTATACTATTGCACAAAGTCAAAATGACCCCCAATAAGTAGAAAGTTATCTTGTAAAGAATTAAAATTGTGTTAGTGTTAGGTTGGAACATCTTAAAATTGATCTTAGAAATTAAATTATCAGAAATGTCTTCACAAAACCCACTGTGAAAGAAATTAACAGTTCAATTAATTTTAATGTTAAGCTTCACTTGACAGGGCAGTGAGAATTTGTTATTGATCTTTATAACATGTTTCTGGTTTGTTAATTTTGGAAAACAGTGACAAAATTGCTGTGGTTCAGTTTAGTCAGTACCATTAATTAGTGTGTTTCACTGCTCGATGGCGATAATAACCAAACATGACCTGAGTCTGATCGAAGCTAGAGTTTTAAGAGGTTCTTGATTAACGGCTTTATTTCAAAATTGATGTCTTGTCAACAATATGCTGTATCCATTTGCACATAATTTATCGTTTCTTACTCTGTAAAATGACCTTATGTTGTTGAAAGGCCCAGAAACAAAAGTGCCATTCATTGCACTCTAATTGAGAAGAGCTGAATTGGCCTACTGCGAATGTGCTGCAATGGGTCAGAGCCAGTCTCTTCAGCTGTGTATGGAATTGTACTGACAGGAAACAAAATAATATATTAAAGATTTACTAAGATCATATTTGATATCAGTGCTAAAAAAAAATAGTATAAGTACAGAAGTATTTTCAATCTGTACAACAAAAACTCTTTTCACTTTGACAAAATCCTCACAGATGCTATATGCAAGTTATGATATTGTCCCCTAACACACAGTGAAACAAATCTTAACATCACTTATGTTTGAAGTATGTGACTCAATTAGAGGAGTCACCTGTCTCTTGTTAACTGACATGACTTGGCAGGAAAATACATGGTCTCTTCTCTGTCGCGTCCCTCCAATGGGCATGGTCAAGAGCTCTCCATGTAGGGAATCACAATGGTGTACCCATGTCTCACCACTCTGCAGCACAGCACATTTATACAACAACGCACTGCTTTGTTAAAGTTGTTTTTTTACTCGCATTGTGTTCCAACAGTGAATGCAATATAAGGAACTAAAATGAAGGCATGTCAATGTAAATAATTTGCAGATAGTCAATACTACAGCAGTGGCCTTACAAAGCAAACTAAGTACTATTTACAGATATGGGACTTAGTTAATTTATACAGATATTTTCTGGGATTTCCCATGGTTGGCCTCACTATGTATGTACACTGAACACCCGAGCAGGATTGGGACTGCCGACAGATTCTCACAATCCGTAAAGGGTGGGAAAATAGGCATAGCTACTATTCTTAAAAGCTCTAGCTGCTAGTTAGTGGGATTGCTTCCTTATTGCTGTGCAGAAAACTTAGAATAGCTGGCCAACAAGAAAGCACCTTCATTTTCAGAGGCTGCATTGGAAGAAGTGCAGCAAAAGTTGCCCTGTTTGGGTCTCCAGGGTAACCTACCTGAAGAAAAGCATACAGTCTGCTTTGCATGAGATGTCAGACACAGTAAATCCTGTGTCCAATAGCAAAAGTATATGGGTACAGATGAGAAATCTTCTAAAATAAGGCGAGCTGGTATCTCATTATATCAAGTAGGTGGGCAAATCATACCTGCGATAAAAGTTGTGCTCTCATCCTGTTAAACCATGACTGCAGTTGCATGCTAAGCCCTCAGTAAAACAGTTCTTTCCAAGCTTCTCATGCATGCCCATACTGCAACAGGATACATAGAAACATAGAAGATAGGAGTAGGAGTAGGCCATTCGGCCCTACGAGCCTGCTCCGCCATTTAATGAGATCATGGCTGAGCATCCAAATTCAGTACCCTGTCCCTGCTTTCTCCCCATATCCCTTGATATCTTTAGCCTTAAGAAATATATCTAACTCCTTCTTGAATATATTTAATGAATTGGCCTTCATAATGAACTGCCACTTCAAACTGGAACTGTTGTTGCTTCACCATTTGAAAGGATGTACACACAAACCAACCTTACAACACAAACAACCTGCACGATGCATGCACATTTACTTACACAAAAGACAGGGTGCAGGGTTTGACCCTTGGATCTACTGATGCAACCATTGCCTGGGAGAGTCAAGAAAGTCCCAACCAACATTTAGCACAAGCTGGGCACCAGCTAACTCTGCAGCTCCTTTTAAAGTCCAAGGGGGAGAAATTCAGTATCGCCCCGTTTGGGGCGCAATTATTGGCTGGGCGCAAAGTTTAGCGCCTGGCGCTAATTATCGCCTCCAACTGCAAACTTGGCTTCTATCGCCACTGGAGGTGATTGGAGCACTAAATCAGGCGCTACACACCTCTCTTAAGGCGCTACTTCAGAGCGCTGGTGAAGCTCATGTGATGTCGGTCAGCAATGGAACACAGACACACTGGCGCCGGCCAGTTCTTAAAGGGGAGGGTCGATCTTGCTCTCCATCCACACCATGCTCATTGCAGCCTTGAATCTCGGCCTGGAGAGACCTGTACATCAAATCTGCTGGAAAGAACAATGGAGAGGCCCAGGGAAAGAGCTCAGAGTGCAGCCCCCACAGTCTCTTCTAAATCGATGCAAGGAAGATCAGAACAAAATGAACCTGCAAAGTGCTGCTCAGTACCCAAAACTCCTTCACACAGTGTTGAATCTCTCCAGAAGTCTCTCTCTCTCTCTCAGAATGCATGGTGCAAAAACGTTGCTGACAAAAAAAGGCAGAAAGCGGCCGCCTTTAAATAGCGCTCCGCCAGTCCCTTCCTGACGCAAAATGCTCCCCTCAACCTGTCGTTGCTAGCGGCAGGCGCTAAGGCAGGGGGCACCACTCAATATCCGGTCCGGGGCACTACCAGGGCGTTGTTCGTTCGACTGACGCCACGATCTGCAGGCGCAGGATATCATTGCAGTAGTGTTTAGCGCCGCTGCAAAATGTCTGGTCAATTCCATGAGCGGTGCAAACATCGCTGCACCCGGGCGCTAGTTGCTTTGCGCCCCATTAGCACCTTCTTAGGGCGCTAACAGGAGGCGCAAAGCAACCGAATTTTTCCCCCCATCTCCCTGGCTGATTGAGAGACCCATAAGCCTCCCATACCTTCTCAATGATGCTTCCTGCAGTCTTCCCATGTGATAGCCCCAATACTGTAGGAAGTAGAAGGGAAAGAAAACTATTGCAAATGCAAAAAGGAGACATAGATAAGAAAGCGAAGCAAAAAAGAAAGCAGAAAGTAAGAGGAGAAAGAAAAACAAGTGAAAGAGTGAAAGAGAGAAACAGAAGTGAGGGAGGAGAATGTAAGAGGGGAGAGAAAGCTATTAGTCTAACTCATCCATCTGGAAACTGATGGGATCGGCTGCAATGCTGGTTTTACACCCATCCAATTTTACTCTATTGTAGTGTTCCAGCATTCCACCCGATCCTGTTGGTTTCCCGCCCAGCGAGTTAGATTAAAATTACTCCCGTATGTTGCTGGAAATTTCACAAGGAATACTATAGAAGAAAAAACACAAACACTGCACTTCTCTTTACCTTGTCTGAATAATCTACATTCTAAGGCTGCTCGTTAGAACTTTTTTAACTCCAGGAGGAGAGGGTTCTGGCATCTAGGTGAAAGGGTGCCTTCACAATGCCATATTCCATGCCTGTCCCAGGAAAGTCTTACAAGAAGTTCATAGGCTCTTAGTGGTGACATGAGTACTGTCATGTTTTCCTGATACCACAGGCAGACCAAGTATTTGAAGGTTATTTCAGTTGTAATTTTCCAAAACACCTAGGGGGCGATTTTGTGAATGGGGGCGCGTTGGAGGCGGGACGGCTGCTTGATGGGTCGATGTCCCGCCTCCATCAATTTGTGGCCAGCCCACACTATTTTCCCTTGATTAACCTTGTTAAGCCCGCCCAGCAGGCTTAGCAGGCCAATTAAGGGAAAGCCGGTTGCAGAGCACGTCAACGTATGACGTTTCATCTGTCAGATAAATTATCATCGTTTGACAGCTCTATGAAGCTGTCAAATAGTGGCATTCTCTGCAGTTTGATGAGGTCTTGCATACAAGACCTCATCAACCTTCTTTCTTTTACAGAAATGAGATTGTTGTTGCATCTGAGAATGCAACGGCCATCTCTCATCTGCAACACGGAGGTCCGAGACTCTCCGCATACAAACCGACTGAAGCCTGCAGGAAGAAACAAAGGTACACTTTGCACTTACCTCACTCACCTCTACACTCTTACACCCATCACTTACCTTCATAGTATACTTTTGCAAACCCCCCCCAACCCCTCCGACCCCTGCAGACCCAGTACTCGCCTTGCTGGCCTGGCGTGTTTTGGAGCCTTCGGGAAGCCCACACTTGTGAGGGCAAAAATAGGATAATCCTATTTTCTGCCTGTTAACTACCTGTTAACGGGTAGTTAATAGGCTTTAATCCCTTCCCGCCTCCAAGGAGATGGCACCCGGCGTGGGACGGTTACCCGCCTCCTAGGAAGATGGTATGGAGGTGGGTTGGGGCGGGTTGGGCACCCGCGCCCAAATTCTGCCATTTCCCTGGCAGTCCCGCCTCCATACCTGCCTCCTCAGGGCTGGCAAAATCGCCCCCTTGTTTCATTAGTAACTACATGTTTCTTTGCAGCAGGAACTCTGACTTGACCTTAAGTTCTACGATGTACTTGTCTTAGTGATCTCTTCTCTGCTTTACCAAGCCTTTGATCCAGTTGAGTTAATAACATCTTAAGACACTTAACATCAGAGGTTACTGAGGAGACAGCAGCTGTAATGTTACTTATGGCATAGAGTTTCTCATTGACAGCTTCAACATGAGCAAGAAAACAGCATCAGAATACTGACAGGTAATGATAAGCATTGCACCACATATGTAGTTGAGGATGAATTAACGGTGAAGAGATAAATTTCTTAAGGACACTCTTCTTCATAAACCTTGGGAATTCTCTTACCTTCAGACCATGGACATTACATAGAATAAAGCAGCACACTGAAAAACTTTCAAGGAATATAATTTGAAGATGTTGTTGGATCAAAGTTAATTTAGCCAGAGTTCACTTAAAGCACTACCATGCAAGGTTGCATTTTAAAGAACATTGCTAGTGAATAACGATAGGGTAATTTAGGAACAAGGGTCATGTGTTGTAGCAGTCAGCATAGTTTCTCCTGAAACATCTGAAAACTGTGGAGGGGAATTTCACTTTCATTTTTAACAGAAAAAATAGTCAAAGTAGGCATGATTGATAATTAAAGATTTTTCTCCAGTGTGTTGTTATTTTTCTCAGAGAAACGTAACTACGGCTGGAATTATACTATGCCATGAGTCTGCAACCAGTAACTGTAGAGTGCAAAGCACAACCAGCAAGACAAGAGCTATACTACAAGCAGTGACTCACAGTCTGCCTGCCAGGAAAGAGCTTTGCACATGTGTGCTTACGTGTATTCACAAAGCTCTGCTTCCTAGCCTTATTTTGTAGCATCTGTTTTTTCATAATATTAAAGAGACTGAATGCCACTTTTATAAAGAGATCCAATGGGACATCTGAGCACTTTTCAAACCTAGTTTCACACCACACTAGAACTATATCCCACCCAATGTGAGACTCAATTGCTACTGAGATAGCCTTGTGGAAGGGGTCTTATGCCCTTTGGCTTTGATGTACTCAAGAGTCAGATCAAGATCTGAATTTCAGTTGTACTTATATAAGAACAGCCATTGTATTTCAAAGTAGTTCCTTGTAAGACATTTTTGAGTGATGTGATATAAGTCTTTCTTTATACTGCCAGTTTTGTGTTGATGCACACCCAAAATCTTCACATCAATGCAAAAATTGCAGTATAATTTTTTTTATTCGTTCATGGGACGTGGGCATCGCTGGCAAGGCCAGCATTTACTGCCCATCCCTAATTGCCATTGAGAAGGTGGCGGTGAGCCACCTTCTTGAACTGCTGCGGTCCGTGTGGTGAAGGTACACCCACAGTGCTGTTAGGGAAGGGGTTCCAGGATTTTGACCCAGCGACGATGAAGGAACAGCGATATATTTCCAAGTCAGGATGATGTGTAACTTGGAGGGGAACTTGCAGGTGATGGTGTTCCCATGTGTCTGCTGCCCTTGTCCTTCTAGGTAGTAGAAGTCACAGGTTTGGGAGGTGCTGCTGAAGAAGCCTCGGCAAGTTGCTGCAGTGTATCTTGTACATGGCACACACTGCAGCCATAGTACGCCAATGGTAGAGGGAATGAATGTTTAAGGTCATGGATGAGGTGCCAATCAATCGGGTTGCTTTGTCCTGGATGGTGTCGAGCTTCTTGAGTGTTGTTAGAGCTGCACTCATCCAGGCAAGAGGAGAGTATTCCATCACACTCCTGACTTGTGCCTTGTAGATGGTGGAATGGCTTTGAGGACTAAAGAGGTGAGACACTCGCTGCAGAATACCCAGCCTCTGAACTCTTGTTGCCACAGTATTTATGTGGCTGGTCCAGTTAAGTTTCTGGTCAATGGTTACCCCCAGGATGTTGATGGTGGGGGATTTGGCGATGGTAATGCTGTTGAATGCCAAGGGGAGATGGTTAGACTTTCGCTTGTTGGAGATGTCATTGCCTGGCACTTGTGTGGTGCGAACGTTACTTGCCACTTATCAACCCAAGCCTGAATGTCGTCCAGGTCTTGCTGCATGTGGGCATAGACTGCTTCACTATCTGAGGAGTTGCGAAATGAACTGAACACTGTGCAGTCATCAGCGAACATCCCCACTTCTGATCTTATGATGGAGGGAAGATCATTGATGAAGCAGCTGAAGATGGTTGGGCCTAGAACACTGCCCTGAGGAACTCCTGCAGCGATGTCCTGGGGCTGATATGATTGACCTCCAACAACTACAACCATCTTCCTTTGTGCTAGGTATGACTTCAGCCTAAATTACTGTGGTACAAATAATTTACTCTCCTACTTACCTATTTTGATATTATCCAGTTGAGCAAGATTCAGGCCTCTGCATTCCATGCAACTCTGCAAGAACACTTAGTTGTAAAATACGCATGGATTTATGTAACTGCAAACATAAATATATATCGATACACTTTACAACTGTGAAAACACAAAGATCACAATCTCAGATCAGCTGTATTGTTTTAATTGGATTTTTTGTTTACAGTTACTGCTTTTCATTTCTAAACAGTATTTCTTCCTAAGTTTCATAGGTCTCAAAAATAAGCAGAAAATGTAATAATCCAGTAACTGAAATGAACAGGTTTAGGCCATAATTCTGTTTTTGGTCATTTTATTTGTTTAGTCATTGGCTGCAAATGTAGACTTTGATCCTAGGCGCACAATGGCTTTCACAAGCTTAATAAACAACTGTAAAAAAATACATCTAGAATGAATTACTATGAAATTCTATGTGCAATGTATATCATTTAGAGAGTTCTGGCTACCCTGGAGTCGATAGAAGGCAACAATGTCACCTGAGGGTGCCTGTTGGCTGTTAATTAGCCAAAATGAAAAATACTCAAACATGTAAACATCCTCCTAGTGCACACAGGCCTTTTAGATACTCATCTAATATTTAACTTTTAATGTTGTAAGTATCTTCTCCTTTTCTTGTCCTGTGTCCTGTGCTGGTGAAGAAATAGGTTTGGATTAAATTAATTCTGTGGATTAAAGATATTGCGATTTGGGTGTTTTTGACCAGACAGAGATTGCAAAAATGAATTTAAAGATGAAATACAATCTAGTGGTGGATTTCCTTAGTCTGATTAAAATCATTTGAGGTCAAATGAAGAAACATCTTGAACAGAAGTTAGTCCAAGATTAAAATATAAAGTGCGTAGATCAAAAGATTAACTGTGCCACAATAAAGCTGAGACAAATGCATATATAGAAGGAAAAGGCCATGTGGTAAAATGATTCTTAGTGATTTATGTATATATCCTTATTGCTATAGACCAGATATTGGGAAACTGTACTTTGAAGGCTATGACATATTACTAACAACTACATGTGATAGTACCCACAATATATATTTCAAGTGTATATACCAAACTTTTCAGATACTACTCTGCCTTGATTTCACCCATTGAGTAAAATGTGCATCAATAGTGATGTCATAAACATTAAAATATGGTATATATGTGTCTTTATATACTCTTAAAAATATTCATTTTTATGGTGTTAACATACTTGTAACTTCAGACATTAAATTTTACAAAATGTGCATATTTTAGTATATAAAAGTATTTATGTAGTTAATTGTCACGAATGGGCCAACAAGTCAGTATGGGTTACATAAAAATATCAATGTATTGGCTGAGCAGCGGATGTTGCCCTTAATGGGTGACAGAAATGGAAATGTATTCGAGGTTTCAGCAGCAATACAGATGGCGTTATGTGAAGATGGAGTCAATTGGAATTGTTACTAGAGTGTCAAACACACTTTTCTAGTATTTTATAGGTAAGTACTAATTTGATGTATTTACAGTGCCTTTATTACAAGTGATTTATTCTTAATCAAGAATCCTGACAACTCCTTCTCTGAAACTCGAGCAGAAGTGGAACTGTTATATCTTTAATTTCCCACATCATCCACGCCTGAGGGAAACAGTGCCTGAGGAGCAAATATCACGTCAGATTAATGGGAGAGGAGATTAGATGATCACGATCTGAGCTGGTTCATCTTTTAAATCTCTTTCTCCCGACCCTTGGGTGGGGGTTGTGCTCATATTGAATATTGGTTTCAGACACTGAAATAAGCACCTTGTAAAATGTCCCACATTTCCGATTGTGTCCAAATACAAAATCTGATATCTGTTACAATCCTATATTGTTGTCCCCGGTGAGCCTCTCCTGACTGCGTGGCTGCTAATCTTTAATAGATGCTGATGTGCATCTTACCTATGCTTCTATATGTATATTTGTCCATTTTATGTATTTGTATATGATCATGTACCCGCATTGTTTCAACACTGCCATCAATAATTCGGGATTTGTTTTTCTCTATTATTTCTAGCCCGTATAAATGATAATGAAATAAGGATAACACCGCAAAAAAAAAAATTGGTAAAGGACAGGCGATTCCAAGAAATCTGCAGCAAACGGATCATCTATTTCGCAATCCCCTTTAGACTTCCCTTGCTGTTAAAATATAAACTGGTAACTGTTTAGTGACTTTTTTTTAATCAAGCAACCAGTTAACAACGAGCACCTCAAGAAACTGTTCGATGTTATTGTAAACAGAAACTTCACAAAACGCCATCTGTAGCGTCTCTCTTGTAATGGTAATTGATTGTAAGCAATTAATTCATACATAGAGGAAAACGTGTCCCATTAAAACAAGCTTCGAACACACTTTTTACTCGACTGCATTAAAACAAATGGTTCATTATTCAATTTACACAAATCACCACTTAATTGCAGATGTTATTAAACACATAAACACATCCACTCCTTCACACAGAATCCAATTCCAAATAGACACATCCTATCAGCGCTGATTCTGCTGTTAGAATACAAGTAAATGGTGCAGTAGGGTTAGAGATGGATATTCTACAAACTGGGAGTGTACTGATCTAACACTGCTGGGGAAACATGCCAGAGAGGAGACTTAGCTTCACTAATTAATGGACACAAACGCCTTCAAATAAACTGTTCATATAGAATTAGAACTACAATAAATGTCAGAAAGTAGATGTTTGTAATTGCTGAAACTCTGTTTACATCCGTAAAACATAAGGAAACTTGGCAAAAAGTTGCATTTGGAAAGAAGTTATCTAGTTGTTTGAACCGATTTGTATACTTAGCCAGGTTGGAGCTCTCGCATGTACGGGGCGGTATCATACAGCCTCTTGTTACGCTTGTTTTTATCATCACTTATTTTTACTTTCTAAGTGCAATATCTATAATATAGTTCGGCCGTGTTTAACAATAGAAAGTGAGTCTTTGTTGATACAGGTAGATAATGCGAAAAGTTCAGACAATTAGAGGTAAAGTTACACCTATTTAATTTCTGCTTTAAATTGTGAGTGTTAATGGATTGACTTGGACACTTAATTTAAATAATTTAAAATAAACTCAACAAATGAGTGCAAGGATCTAGAAACTCTCAGGTACTTCAGTGGCGTTTTGCAGACTAGAAGAGGAATAGTGTGTAAGTTACAATCAAATGTGTTAATTATTAATAATTCGGTTAGAGTTCATCTGAGCAAATTATTTTTATTCCAATTATACCAGTAATTAACAGTACCTTTCGAATTTGAAAATTGTTTTATTCTACGCAATTGGAAATAGAACTCCAAATAGACCTACTCAAAAAGAAGAGTAAGTTGTGTTATTCTGCTCTAGTTGATACTTGGCAATGGGTCCTATTATACTGGGGTTGCCTCTAATAGCCGTGGTACTGAACGTTCTCTTTTGCATTGGTAAGTTAGGACGATGTTGTATGAACAAAAAGGATTCTATCCATATATGAGCAGCACAGTCCATACCTTTACCTGATAAATCTCAGGTCGAAGCTTTGTCAAGTTTTAATTTATTTCAAGATGTATTTAAAGAGAAAAACAAATAACGCCATGTGTTCCACAGAGTATGTTTGTGTGACCAATTCAAGAAAGTAAAGAAAGTTTCAGTTTATAAACCGAACCGTATATTGTAGTTTGTGTGACACCGTTAGCGTGCAATAGGCAATCACCAGAGATAGCTCTTGCACATCGCTCAGCAGTTGGCTACAGAATAGCATTAGTGGGGCCTCTGAGCAAGTTTCCAACCCATCCTTTCAAGTGAGAAAGGTGTCTTGTGCCGAGACTTGAGACAGAAGAAAGAGGCCAAATAGAACATTTTTTTAAGTTGTAAATATTCTAAAATTGTAAAACAGCTATGCAAAAATGTTAATGCATACTAAATTTTCAATCACTCGTCACAAAACAGAGTACTCATGAGCTCGGAATCAATCCATGATGCATATTAAGTATATCAATCAAATAATTACAATTAAAATGGTTGACATAACTGTTTAAATGTATGAGATAAGCAAGTTTATTACCAAGGCCAATGGGACATGGTGTTCCATACACGGTGCTGGTCAGAACTCATTTAGGACTTATTGATAGGATATCAAGTCAGCCTATTCATAGGACATAAATCAAGTTCTAACAGTGTTCATTTAAATATATAATCAATATTTAATGTAATATATATGAACTATATTATCTGCATTCACCGTAGAAAGAAACAGTTCCACTTACATAAAAGTGCTAGGGGTTGTTTTGGCATCAGTTAGAAGACCTTTAGCTACTGATATCACCTTGCTTAATGGTCGGAATTACCTGAACATTTAGGAGTTCTGTGTGCTTAAAAGCTTAATTTCCTTCAACAAGGAAGAAAATGTTAATTGATGCAGAACAAACTGGCATCCATCTAATCACAAATTAAAAGACATTATTTTGTGAAATGATTATTTATAGATCTTCCTTTATATTGCCATTACTAGCACACAGAGCAGTGTCGTCGTCTGGTTGCAAAATACAGTTTATCCCCAAATCAGTCAATGGCTGCCATTCCTAACTAGCAAACATTGATCCATTTTGAAATCATTTATACAGTGTAGTGTATCAGGAATTATATAAACGGACTCAGTGTCAGATCTATATGTTGGATTAGCGTTTTGTTCTGTAAACATATTTGGAATCAGCAGCTTTTCTTTAACCACTGTACAAGGTTTTGTGATCACTTACTATGGGCCCACAAGGCAATTCAGATGGGATCATGCACACCACATGAGATTTCTAATACTTTGTGAGGGTATGAACCGCGAGCTGCAGATTATTTAATTCAAACCTGTCCAGAATCACACTTCCATCTCACTAAAATCCCAGGCTGCCTCACGCTGACTATAAACTATTCATTAAATGTTTTCAGCTGGTATTGTATCAGAATCCTCGGAAGGCAACGCTACAACCCTAAATGGTACCGTTTGATATATTAGAAAACCTAATTTTAGATCACGTTAATGTTGCTTCATTTTGGTGGTATAGCTGCTTATAGTTGCATATAGTGTAGCATCATGCCTCGTTTCAGAAGGCAGTCACTGCTATCCCTAACTCGAAAATACCTACCGTGAAACTGTTTGTCAGAACTACATTTTGGATTAGCGTTTGTGCATTAAATATAATTCATTTATTTGGAGCTAGAAGTTGCGAGCGTTGGCATATTATCTCTGAGTCAAACATAAATCAGCTTCCACATCAAGTATCCCAGGCCTTGTTCATCTTTAGGCAATTTGATCACAGGATATAGTATAGAACATTTTCCTATCGTAACTTCTGGTGGGATTTAACCCTATGATGGCACATGTTACTTATTGCTTTGTTGTGAAACTCAAATAATCATCACAGTTTTCGTGTTAGTCCTCTAGTGTTCGATCATGTTAGCAGCAACACTTTAATTTGATAATAGTCGGCACCTTCTACACTCGAAATCAGATCAGGTTTCATGACTAGAATGCTCCACAGAGTCTCTTGCGCTACTTTTCTAGTGTCGTTGCGTGAAACACCTATTGGGATTCAGTTTGTGGAGGAGTTCGCTGCCGAGAACACTCCACACTGCAGAACAAGCACGGGAATTGTATCATGTGCAGTGCTGTCATTCACTTTTATTTGTTTCTCTAATCTCTCTGCTGTTTGCCGCCACTTTATAGAACAAGTTGCGGACGAGCAGTCTAGAATCTGCTCTCAGCCCTGCTGTTAAAACTCAATTAACTCGGGTTGAGGATTCTCCAAACCTATGGATAGAGAGCGGAATGTGCATCAGGCCAGCGCCGCAGTTAACACCCAAACAGGCTGTTCCTTACACGTGTCTGTTAACAGGCTCCATGGAGTGAGAGAAGGTTGCCAATTTCCAAATTATTAGACCATAAAACCGAATAGCTGCTTCCAAAACACGGGGAAGCCTACGACCTGGATTCTGTGCACTTCTTGCAAAATTAACTAGTTTTCAATACAATTTTCGAGGTAAAAATACTTATCTTTCTAAGCGTACACATTTTCTTGTAATAAAATAACTGATAATGATTCATAAAAAGTGGAATAATGGTTCATAGGTGTCCCAAGTCTTGAATCCATGATGTATTGGTGCTCACTTCTATATCGATCCGTGGGCGAGCTAATGTTAGTAAAGTTTTAAGTGCACCGAAAGCCAAACTAAACATTGTTATTTAGTATTCTCTGCATTGCAGAGAGAAGCAACACTACTTGCTTTAAAACATCAATGCTGCCATTCTGTAAACAAGCTGTTAGAGGGGCCTCAGGATCACCCATGATATCAATTCTACTGTGAAGACTGAGATTATTCATTATTCACATAATCAGTTTAAATATGCTTTACTCCGCTTGCCTACAGAGTTAACGGGCTGCAGTGTTCAGTGCGATGCTTTAGTGACAATTCTTCTTTCCTGAAAGCAGCGCGGCGTCCTTTTCAACAGATCACAAATGAAGCCATTGAACATTAGACCCGATAGCTCAATGGAGGAGATACTTTCCTCACTTCCAACCTTAGAAGATCGCCCTGAAGCCACTGAACATCAGACCAGATAGCTCAAGAGATAAGATAATTTCCCTCAATTCTAATGTTAGGGGCTGGGTCGCTAATAATTAATTCTACAACTTTTAACAATTGTAAAGGGAAGACAGGCACAGATATGTTAAGATATTGTTGTAACTCTCCGTACCCTTTAATGCTTGAAATAGTTACAAGTGTCTAAAGGATAGAGAGCCATTACTGTCTATTGTATATCTATCTGAAGATGTATTGTCTTGGCATCCCCACATTAAGGTTTCAATAATACAATTCTATCAGTAGACGGTCCTAAATCATTGTATTGAGATTTCATGACATATATTGAATTAGCGCTGAACATCAGCAACACCCACCCCACCCATTGTTACAGAAGGAAGGTCCGCACCCGGGAAACGTTAACTCCCTCATTCTCTGCTTTTGTTTCAGATTTCCTGCATCTGCAGAGTTTTTGATTTTTGTACAGTTTACCACATTCAGTAACAGAACCCTGGCCGCTGGGCCATAGCTATTGCCTGGGTGGGCTGCTGAAGATATCCTGCGCTGTCTGCTACTTGTAAAGTTCGACGTGTGCAAGGAGAAGACTACACATCATATTGGATTTCTCAAATCATATATCCGTAGTCATACTTTCAACAGCTTAACCACACGTCAGTATGTAATTAAGTGTTAAAAGCATTTGTTTACAGTCGGATTAGTTTACTCCATCCTTGGAGAGTTTGTCAGGTTTCATTTGGGAATGCTCCTGGTGGTTAAACAATTGATCACTGGGTAGGTTCACCGACCATGTTCAACAACAGCAAGAAAACAGAAAAGGGTATTGTAAGAGGACAAGGGGCTGCTATGTAACCGAGAGCTGGTGTTAGAAGAATGTTGTGGACAGAGTACAGGAACCGCACCTGCTGCTGCTCCGACGCTAACAGAATGCGCTCAATGAGCTCACCTCTATGCAGCAGAATAGCATATAGAACCTCACACGTCGACCTAACCTGTGTGCTGCACACTAATAAAGAGCAAGGAATGCGTCCATATGGCGCAAAAAACGCATTTCAAGCCTAGCAAAAGGCACACAGTGAAAGCTTAGCAAAAACAAACGGATCGAATCATGCTATTAACATGTCTTGAAATATGTGAAGAAAGGCAGAGGCAACATAATTAGTCAAGTGTAGCATCGCTCGATATTAAGAAATTTAAAACAATGCAAATCAAAAGGGTAGCTCAAAGGTGTGAAGTTTGCAATTATCTCTGATGGATAAAGTACAATGATCGTTTTACTTTTCTGCTGCTCTGGATCACAAAGAATCGATTGCTTAGCACAGTATGGTATTACATGAGCTCCACCTTACACCTATAGCCAGCGCACAGGCAGCAAATATTGATAAATAGCTAGGCTGAATGAAAAGGTCGCGAATTCCTACTGTTTCGCTGAATTCAGTTTTGTTACCATTGATTGAATAATTCTATATATCTTCATTTCAATTTTGTATGTAGTAATAGTAGACGAAGTGAATTAAGTGACCTATGGATATCCTATTCCTTAAAAATCAAATACTGTAGAAGCAGAAAAAGTTATTTTTACAATGTGTGTATATTGTTAACCGATTAACATATACTTTACATATCAGGTCGTATGAATGTACACGATTATCCTAAACTCGAATTTTGGCACAATCCGCATGAAACAGCTTTGTATCCATGCCCATGTGGAGGGGGGGCTCCCTTATTAAAAGTGTTTGCACCAATGGTGACTATTGAGGTTGTTTAATTAATGGACGTGGTAATGTGTAGTGAGTTGTTGAAAGTACATAATCGATGTAGCCCAACCCGTTTTTGAACAAACTGCAATTGGAATAGATAGAGATTAATTAACATACAACTGACATGGGGTGAAATAGAGGTTAGAATCCTCCGGTGAATGTGATCTGCAGGTGTGGGTTTGGTGAATACCTTGACAATTTTGATTGAAGCTTCCCTAGTCTTACAACCCCATCAAGCATGCCCTGGGACTGAGAATATAGTTTTAACACCCGTTTCTAAATACTTTCACCCAATCTGTTTGCAAGCATGGTTTTCTCCATGTGCAGGCTTCAGTGCGACACCTTATAGGTGTCAGCCTTGGCTCAGTGGTAGCACTCTCGCCTTTGAGTCAGAGAGGCCCCGTGTTCATAGTCCCACTCTGAGACTTGAGCGCATAGTCTGGGCTGGTACCTCAGTGCCATCCTTCTGATGAAACGTTAAACAGAGGTCCTGTCTGCCCTCTCAGTGGGAGGTAAAATATTCCACTGTACTGTTTGAAAAAGAGCAGCGGAGTCCGGGCTAAATCTATCCCTCAACCAACACCTAAAACATATGATCTGGTCATTTATCTCATTGCTGTTTGTGGCAAAATTGGCTGCCATTACAACAGTGACCACGCGTCATTGGCTGTGAAGCGCATCCTGAATCCTGAGATGGTGAAAGGCAATAAATGCGTTTTTTCTTTATACAACCAAATAGTCCCAACTACACGAACATAACCACTACAGTTGTTGTATGATACAAAAGAAGAACTGCACTTGTCAATAAACCACCTCCCAATTTCTCAGAATTGTTCCAATTATCTCATGACCAAAGAACAGGATTTGGTCAAAAGAAGACAATACACGTCGTTTGCGACTCATCTTTGCTTGAATTACAGCTGTGTCTCTGTCCCTCACAACCAACATGTCATTTTGAGTATCTACATTAAAATGAGAAAGTAGTGAGGCTCGTGTGTTTAATCTCATCAGAACAGAGTCTCTCTTTAAACAAATGTTAATGTAGATTCTGCAAGTGTAATAAAGTTTAAACAGACAATGTCGAAGTAGCTGCAGGAAATCGAGCAGGGACCGTGTGCTTTTATTTATTCTTGCGACTTAACTAGATGAATACAAAAACAAAAGTCAGGAATAGGACTGCATCAACTGCAACGTTGTCCGTGTTTTGTTCAAAGATTCCTGTGGTCCTTTTCTGGCCCTTTTTGCTGCTCTTTGCCAGGACCAGTCTAATGCGCTGCAGGAATTTACAATTCTAATACAGAACAAACAACCCGCCCCTTAAATTAGTGCAACAGAAAGAGAAAAGGGTCAGACAGCATCGCTGATTAAACATTAACCCTTCGAGTGCCGCTGCAACATTCCTGCAACCACATTCCACAAGTACTGCAGTTTCATTGCACGTAAATGTAACATTACCGCCAATCGTCTTCCCCTTGTCTTACCATTCAGTTTAATTAGTTAGGGTCTTTAAAAAAGAAATGATTGCTAAACTTTAGCAATGGGGATCCACTATTATACAGAGACCGCTTTGTATCGCAGAATAGTGTTAAACGCATTTAATGAAGCATCAATTTCTATATGATTGTCAAACCACATCGCCAGTTACACCCAACCAAAATATAAGTTAGCAAGAAGCGCACCACATCAATAACATATATATCTATATAAAGTCATACCAATATTTACCACACATAGTCTGTATTTATTTTATGTTCTCAGAAGAAGAGAAACAATCAATCCAAGAAATGTTTCCACCATGGAGTTCCTTTTGAAATCTCATCTGCTTCTGCTAATTATTTCAGTGGAGTACTCATCCTACAATTTCCTTAGAAAGGAATATATCCTCTGCGCGTTGCACTTAAAACCCCCCATACCGCTCTAATCACATTCTGCTAAATCTCAAATCGCCTTTAGCCAGTAATATGAAATAAGGTACAGCACAGGACAGGCGGAATTTGGGGATATAATACCCTCGTTTAGATTTCAAAACAAGAAAGAATAGTAAAACGATCAAGGGCAAGTACAAGCGCGATGGTCCGAAGATCGCTTGTTAAGCTCTTTTCATGATCACTTTTGATGCCGTCTGGTTGTTTAGCTGTTTCTGGTATAGTCTCAGTCAATTCTGCGATAATAATTTGTTGTGCTTCTCAGGTGAAATCGTCTGAAAACAGAAGAATTAAAACGGCTCCAAATGAACAGGCACTTGGCCATTGTAGAGAGAACACAGAACTTTTGGGAGTAAATTCCAGAAACTTTCTAAAAAGGCTTGTTAAAAAGGAGTCTTTTCATTGCTCGCTTTTACCTCTGGCCAGGCGCAGTCTTTTTTCTTCGGTTCCTAATCCGCATCGTAACGCGCGTTTTTTTCTCTCTACAGAAAAAGAACACAAAACCGGGTTCCACGCGGTGCTTTAGTGGCTAAAATTGAAAGAGCCGCTTTACAAGGGCACAACAGTATGAATCGCTTTGGAAAATTGGCAGCTCTGAATAGGTGAAGGAGGAAAACGTTTAATCGGGTCCTGGGGAGATTCTGAGATTGCAATCTGCTATTGCCACAGGTGGAATCTGGACTCCCCCTCCCCCCAACTATACCAATAGTGAGTACTGGATCAGAAAGAAATGCATCTTTAGAACTTGTATAAAATATGTACAAGGTTTTAGTTGCATGCCGTATAACCATGTAGCGAGAAAAACAAATCGGGGGTAATTTTACTCAGGAAACCGCCTTCAAAATCCACGCAGTTTCTGCACCTCGATGCACTGGAATAACCCACACTTTCGAGTTTGTGTTTTTTTTTAAACTTTCACTGGGAAATGGGAGGAGGGGGTGTTCCAGATTAATAAAAGTCGATTGTTTTAGGAGCCCCTAGATTGCCTATTTGTTCGGTGTATTATGTTAGAAACGCTTAATTTATTATTTCATTATTAAGACATCTTTTCTCAAGTCCTACCCCGAGCTCGAGTGACGAGACAGAGTTCAAATGAAAGTTTCATGGTATTTTTTTAAAATAATGTAACTTTGGAAAATTATTCTTTCTATAAAATAATTACAATAATTAATAATAAGCCTGCGACGTTTTATCTGCCTAACCATTTAAAAAGTAGCCCATGAGCGATGTAAACAGACTTAGCCGATAGATTAAAGCATATTAAATGCACAATTATTTTTTTCATACCCTCACAGCCTCTTCGCCCACGAGCATTGTGGGTGCTGGTGGGAGATTGGAATGGGCTGATGCTATTTGGATGTCACCTTGCTAAGTGACTTCATGTGATGTCAGCTAAATGCAACAGACAGTGATCTCACGCTGATGAGGATGTGTGCTATCAAAATGTGACAGTATAGCCACACGCAGTCCTTGGATAATCTTCTCCGCTCTCTCTAGTAAATGTAGAACCCGTTAGGTATAGACGGTGGCGTCTGGCACATCACTCTTCAGTAAGTTAGTAATCGAAATTTCCAGTATCAAACTGGTGACTTGTGCAGAGTCTAGCTTTTAAAATCTATCAGCAAAGATTTTCGCTGTCCTTGTAATTCGATTTTTTTGTGCTGCTTAATGAGCATTAATCTGGTGCCCCTCGGTGCCATTGTTCACGGAGATGTTGATTTGAATGTAAATGGGTGACATGCCAAACGCAAGGTGCTTATTAAATTGATGCGTGTCTTGGCTTTCCTGGAATGCAGGGGAGATCAGAGCGGCTCTAGTCAGCGGCTGCTCACACCAAGTCCTGGGATGGCAAGCTCTGGTCACTTGGAGACAGTTGTGTCCTGTACCAGGCAGACGGCAAGGAATGGAGCCTCCGCCACTACCTGCAATGGAGCTACCCCAAAGGCACTGGCCTTCTCCATCGAAAGAATCATGGCCAAAACCTCAGAGCCAAGGAGCCCTACTGAACAAAGGCAAAGCTTGGAGAAAGCAGAAGGCAAAAAGGTTGGGAAACTGTGCTCTCCTGTCCCGTGTATGCTTCCTATCCAACCATTTCCTTATGACTTGCAAGCTAAAGCGTTCCTGAACTATTCTGAGGTATGGAAGTCTAACCTGAGGGGGTCACTTTGTACTTCTGCGGCGATGTGTAAATCAAACTGTGGGATGTGCTGCAAAACTGACTTAACTTTAGGCCCTTCTATGATGAATAGCAACAGACTGATCAAACCCCAAGTCATAAACCAAACGGTCGCTATGCCTGCCAACGGCTCCCTTTATTACTTCAACTATCTGGACACTACCTACCACCCTTCGGAGTTGCTTCATGGGCATCACATCTTCCCATCTCACATCCTCGGCTCTCAGCCCCCAGCCTCGCTTTCTGCTCACCAGAAACTCCTTTTGTTGGAAAACGCGAAATTTGCCAGCTTGGCTGCGGAGAAATATCCGACTCCACAATTTCCTCACAAAGAACGTATCCCGGGACAGCTGGACCAAGTGATCAAAGAAAACAGCAGCTTTCCAGTCGAAAAGAATGTAATTAAAAAACTGAGCAACGCCTCAAATGACGGCAAACCCAAAAACTTTACCTGTGAAGTTTGTGGAAAGGTAACGCGAAGATTAAAACGCGATTCTACCACAGTGTTTCTCGTTGATAATGGATACTGTTCTCGTGAGAAAGCAAAAAAAAATACTAGATCGGCATCAACAGTACGGCTGCAAAAACAAATTACATTTTTCATGTCTTATTTTTCTTCCTTTTCCAGGTTTTTAATGCACATTATAACCTAACACGTCACATGCCAGTTCACACTGGGGCCAGACCGTTTGTGTGCAAGGTCTGTGGGAAAGGTTTTCGACAGGCTAGCACCCTGTGCAGACATAAAATAATCCACACACAGGTACGTGCTCACGTCTTCTCTCATTATCCAGCAATGTTTAAGAGCAAACTATGTATTAACTGCCTTAATAGCCGATTCCGAACCTCGTATTTAGTTTTAGTGATTATATGGACACTAACATGCATGCACTATATATAGACAATGCACGGGTTTCTATTATAATAGTATCATCTGTCATTTCAGATTTTAAGTTGTTACTTTCTAAGTTGTTCTGTTCTTTGGTTGAAATGTAATATAACCATTTGTGAATGTACAGTTTTGGTATTAACATGCCTTTGCTAAATGAATGGAATTGTCTCAGTTCGTTTTAGTTCTGCTTATCTATGTTTATCCGACGGTCGGCAGTCAAATCATTTCTGTGATTCATTTTCAGGAGAAACCTCATAAATGCAATCAGTGCGGGAAAGCTTTTAACCGAAGCTCCACTCTCAACACTCACATTCGGATCCATGCTGGCTACAAACCTTTTGTTTGCGAGTTCTGTGGGAAAGGATTTCACCAAAAAGGTACTTTTCAAAGTCGCGTCTACTTTAATCTGAATTAGTCCTCACACGAGTAGGTATCCATTCGGCTCCGTGAATCCATCATATTTAACCCTTACATTGATATATAGTCTTGCTGGTGCCTGCTATGAATGCGTGTCATTTTCACTGAAAACGTTTCTATTTTTAAGCTAATACAACACCCGTGATTCCGTTTTGCCTCTACCCTTTAGTATAATATACTTGCTTTAATAATTTAACAACACTTATTAATTTAACCAGTCAAGACCCATTAGTAAATAATGTCTCATTATACAGTTATGCAGAACTATAGAAGAACTAGGGCTACAGAACTCAGTAGGACTGTGGAGAATGTTAGCGGGTTGTAGCCACGTTCTAAAAGTCTTATTTAAAAACCAAAATCATCGGAAGTAACAGTGTCATTAAGAAACGTTTTTCTCCAACTGTCTGGGGTATAGTTGACAGGCTGAATCCAACCTATTTCAAATCAGACGTGTCATTTTGAACTAACCCTCTTCTAATATGGCTCCTTAATTTGGGTTGTGGGTCAGAAGTTTGACCTCTATCTAATTCCTAATCTGACAGTTTTATGCAGTCCTTACTTGATTGAGACAAAGTTTGACAACTTCTTGACTCCCGTACGCGCACACTAACACAAGACTGCTTAATGAAGCTGTACTTTTTCTTCACATAGAAATTCCCTCATCTGAAATTAACTTAATTGTGAACTCTTGACCCTGGTGGGGGGGGGGGGGGGGAAACTTTCACTAACTTCGATTTTCTTTTTCTTTTCCGCTAGGAAACTACAAGAATCACAAACTGACCCATAGCGGAGAAAAACAATTCAAATGTAATATCTGCAACAAAGCATTCCATCAGGTCTATAATTTAACGTTTCATATGCATACTCACAACGACAAAAAGCCCTTCACTTGCGGTACTTGTGGGAAAGGATTTTGCAGGAACTTTGACTTGAAGAAGCATATAAGAAAATTACACGATGGTAACTCCGCCACAGCCCCGGCGAACGAACGTTCAAGGGTGGGGCAAAGTTAGTTTTACAGACTTCGCATCGGAATTATTTTTTGGCGGACAATCATTTCTGTACATTGCATTTTGAAGTACGATCCATTTGAGATTTTTGATGCACTGCAATGCTCTTTACTTCACACACAGTTATGCAACAGTAGACAATTCATAAGATACCTTTCACACTTGAATTTGTATGTTTAAACGGCTTGAGTTCTGATTGCAGAAACAAATATCGAGAGGCGACAGCATGTCGTGGCCCTACAATATTCCAAAAGTGTTGTGAGTGAATAGTAATGTAAATATTCATGTCAATTAAATGTCTTATATCATATTATTTTTTCTGTATTGTAGTATTTTATATCTGAAACTTACCGTGGATTGGTAAATCTGACATTTTAAAGTATTTGTTAGGACGTTGCTTCGTTTGCATTTCTGTACATTTAAATTCTGTTGTAAAAATTGAACGTGACTACCTGCAAAATAAAAATAAAGTTTCCAATTATGCGTTTATTTGAATCGCACACATTCGCAAATAAATGGAATGGGGCGACATCCGATCTGTTTATTCAAAAAGACAGAATTACTTTGGGCAAAGATACAAATTGATACGAACGTGTATCATTGGATCAAATTTAACAATAACACATTCCACCTATTCCTGTTCACATGTTTATATTTATTCTGAAATGCATGTTTTTTTCACACACAGCAGTAGAGATTAGGAAACATCCGGGCTGTTTGCACTAAATGCGGCACAGAACAGTTTCAAACAACAGATACCTTTTACTTCGTTACTTTTGCTGGCAGTCCAAAAGTGACACCGAATCGTGTTTGTGCCAGGAAAGCAGAAGCTGTTGTCACGTCTCCCCGCACAGCAGATGGGCGAATTCGACGGTTTTAACGTGAAGATTGGTCAGTGGATTTCTTCCCAGCACTTGGTCTTCCCCGAACATTCCACTGTCCAAATAAACGTCGCAAACTGATTGCTTCTCATCACATAAGCATTTCATAAAGTTCGCGTTTAAAAGAGGCAGGTAAAAGTGTACTTTGCAAATAACAGCCAAATTAATTACATTTTGAGCAAATGTACTTGATCTTTTAAGTAAAACAAACGAGAAGCTAACGCAAAGACAAAATTACACCTCTGAAAGAACCGCTTTAGCGATGTGGCCCAACCTTATGCGTCAGAAGTCTAATTAACAAGACAAAACAGACGTTTTAAAATTCAATTTAATCACATAGATGGACACGCGGAACCTCGACTTTGCACTTTTCATAAAGTTAGCGTGAAATATCTGGCGCTTTCAACAACTTCGCGACCTCAGGGCAAACTGGGTATGCTTATGTAATACGTTCACCGGGAGCCGACTGATGAAGGGAGCTTATTATTATTAATGGACAACTCGGAAATAGAAGCCATTCGCAGTATTTACCGTTTTTATATTTGAAATAACATCCAGTGGTGAGAGACTTTAGATTTCATCAAATTAGACAAGCCTCTATTAGTTTCCCCATTTGTTCTTGTGCATAATCTTAGTTGCAATTGGAGGCTGTTAGTGCGACGGGATATTTTCTAGACGATTGAATACGAAATTACCCAATTTATGTAATTGAGCTTTTTACTCATGCAGATTAAGTGTTTCTTCTCGACCTGCTGTCCGCAACAAATTACTGTTTTTTTAGAATACAGTTATGAAATGATCCTACACTTGATCCACAGAAAATTATCAAATCAAAAGCAGAAACAGTATGCTTTCAACAGTGCTAACAGTAATCAGGCAAGCTCTCTCAGGAGAAGACATTTCCATATTAGCCAATTTGATGTAACAGTGGATAATAAAGTACTTAGGGTTTACCAAAACTCCTTTCCCCATGTCTCGCTCCTTTTAATACTGGATAATTTATTCTCCCCACGTCTAGACGAACAATATTATTACAGTGTACCAACAAAATTCTGATTTCACCTCAGCTGCGTGCTGCTCACTCCACGTTTCTCAATGAAATTTAAATTAACCGTTCACAGTCAACGGTGAAACTGTCCAGGGACTGATTCAAAGGCCAATAATTTGAAGAGAATTGCATGTACACCGTTTACAGTTAATTGAGTGGGTTAATCTTAGACTGGGTTACATAGACACCGTCATGTGCTTTTGGAGAAAATGTGTTCTTTTAATTAAAAACGAAACAAAAGCTGTTTGCTAATTATATTAAAGAACCTTGTTAGACACAAAAGTCTCCACTACAGCTCGTTCTATTACAGTTTGCTGCACGTTGATGATGGAGATTGCTATTATAAATTGGTTACTACGTTATGCACAAGGCGAATCCTCACTGGGAGGCTTTCGAGGCTCCTTCGTGGCCATAACGCCTCAGTGTACTTCACAACATTTCCACTGCTTCTTGCAAAAGAAAAGTTACTGTCTCTCATGCTTGATTCTTTCAACAGCCACAAACAAAGACTGAAATACTTGCTTCAATACACAATCAAAGAGCGAAATGCTAAATCCTGATAACTCTTTCTACAAAGCGCCCTGTCCTCGTCGGAAAACTGCTGACAATGGTCATATCCTGAAACAAGCGATTGTCTGATCTTTTCTGCACTACTGGAACATAACGGTCACACCCACAATCTATGCGTTAGCTTGCAAAAACCAAACTGAACAGGTACAACCGCGGCTTATAAACATGCTCTAACTTGGTTTTGTACTTTCGTCACTGGTGGTGAATAGACAGACACTCAGTTCTGGTTTTTATTTAAACGATTGACAATAAAGGCTCTGACAAATGTAACCCCCCATAGGCCTGGAATACTAATCTGCAAATTGTTCTCTCCAACTCATCGCAGTTATCCCCTAATTTCTTACACATTCTCATACACATTATTTTAATCCTCGACCGTTTAGATACGACGACTACCGAGCAGCTCCAAATGGACGCGGTTCTCTGTTCGGGTGTATGATTCCACATCTTAACTGTTTCTAGCAGCGAAAGGAACGTCTTGTAAAAAAAAGTTAAATCTATAAAATATATTCACAGACACATTTCCACGTTATATGCATATAAATATGTCTTTCTCTAGAATATCGCATTAACAATTCACGGATGTTGCATTCCAAAGTGAGAGGAGTGCAAAACTATGCTAAACTCAGTGACGCTACAACACTTTCAACTGACCAGAGCTACCATTACCCTAGACCCTTTGCGATGCTTTAAAATTCTTTGAATTCAAATAGTAGTGTTATGTTTTGTGGCTAGTTACAAAATCTTGAGGTGTATGGAAGATAACTTTCAGAAAACACTGGAACCTTAGCAACATTAATAAAACTAAAAGTACCCTTCAGTTGCACTGTAAAGTTTGAAAATGTAAACAGAATAACTGTTATGAGTTTAAATTTACCTCAACCAAACATACTTATAATCATAAGATTCGTTAAAGATATCAGCGCAAATTGGGAAACTTGTCACAGCAGGTCAGGGTGGATAGAAGGAATAAACATGCCCAGATTTATTTACAGACCTAGTTACACCATATTCATAAATACAGCTGATTGACACCTCATGTTTTAATTAGCAATTGGAAGATACTTTTGCTTCCTGGGGAGAGAAAGCCAAGAAACCTGGAGAGACTACAACCTGCAAAAGACAAAAAAAAAACTTGCTGCATCTATCCGCATCCCAAGCACGCAAACACAATCTCAGTGTACGTGCACATACACGCACTTGCTGTACATACATGCGACGTGTGTGCGTCCGTACTTGCTTTGTATATCCATATTGCACATGTGCAATCTAACCCATAGGTATCCATACATATCCATCAATAGTTTTATAAATACTACCAAGTTATAATGTCAACGTTAATTATGACTTTTTGCAGATATCTACAAGATGTTAAGTTGCTTCTTCACAATCACCAAGAAAAGTTTATTCTGCTCCATTCCGGCCATTTAAGAGACATTCGATGTAAATTCCCACAAATCTCGGGTTGTTTTCT
The DNA here is from genome assembly GCF_052327205.1 of Somniosus microcephalus. Classification (NCBI taxonomy): domain Eukaryota; kingdom Metazoa; phylum Chordata; class Chondrichthyes; order Squaliformes; family Somniosidae; genus Somniosus; species Somniosus microcephalus. Next base: position 188,049,618 of record NC_140997.1, read on the forward strand.
TTGAGGATTCATTTATTGCTGGGAGCTGTTTGCCTTGTGTCTATGGGGAATGTAGCATGAATACAATACGATTGTTTTAAAGTTCTCAAAAGCGAAAACTAAGTTATACACGTAGAACATAGAAGAGCTAAATCACAATGGTGTGCTGGTATAGTTCCATATTCTTTGACAATTACAAACAAATCAAACGGTTTACAAGTGCCTACTTGAAAATACCGAAGTCACTGTAGCAGATGCTACTATAATAGAAGGGCATTATCATTATATATATTTTAAATAATTTATATAACACAAGGGCAATTTCCCAGAAAAAAATCCCAATGAATCCGCAGTGAAAACACAATCAAATACGACTTAACTTTATGCTGAAGAATTAGCTTTTGTTACAATATATCGAGTTCATATTTTCACTGGAGTATTTGCAATGGGTTCTTCAGAATTGTTTCCCTTTAATGATTGTTGATAACTGGTTGATCTGTACTTACATTCCCCGCACTCGGCCAAACACAATTAACGTTGCTTGATTTTGCATTGGTGTTTTATTCAGTTTATTTCTGCAAGATAATCCGCATTTATCTTTTTGATTACAGTTTATTTACAATCCCAATTTCATTTGAAGTAAACGGATTTATTATTAGGCGTGCTTGTAGCATGGGCACTAACAAGATCTGTGTGTGACCCTTACATTTCTTTAAGATCATAGAAACTACAAACCATGGACATTTTAAGTCGCACTAAATATTAAGTTATGATAACAGAGCGTTCAGAGCTATAATTTTAAAAGTTTTTTACAGATAACACCTACACCAATGACAACAGGAAACTAATCTACGGAACTGGCTGGCGGCTGAGATTAACAATGGTACTATTTTTGCACATCAGATGAATATTATCTGTGAAGAGTATAAAATACAGTATTTTTACAAATTCTTCAGTGATCAGATATACGACATTGTGTATGTAAACTTCAGTATTTCTGACGAAGGCAAAGTCTGGCAAGGATATCGATATCTCCTCAGTCCAATAAATAACTGCACACAATTTACTTCTCTCAGTCAAAAAGTACAGGACTTGTGGATTTGTACTGATAGACTGTGTGTTGCCGCTGTGAACATTTCTTGTAATGTATCATTACAGAAGCGGTTGTGATACTGGCCCTTGTAACTGAAATCAGAAATAAAACAGATAGCCCATATCACATATGAACAGTTTAACATTTCACATTACAAAATAATTAAAACAACAAGGAGGAGACCATTAAACGACCATATTACTGTTGCAACAATCATAAACTTAGATTCTTCCCATTCTAAGGATTGTACCATTGTATTTGTGTCCGACTGACTTGCTGAAAATCAACATTGTGGGCTGAGATTTAGCTGGGCCGTTCTCAGGTGACGATTTTCTGAGGACAGGAAGTTCTCGGCGGAGGTACCACCCACATCACACAGAAGTCCAGTTGCACTCTATCCCTCTACCCTCTTTAAAACAAACTTTACGTGATCATGAAGATGATAATGAGCGACCAATATCAATAGAGGAAGTAATAGTAACTAGGGTCATCCTGTGCCACAGTACCATTTCCTTAAAAGATGCAATGGAGTTTAGATTTCCAATTGTTTTTTTTGCAGACAACAGAAGCATTGCTGCAGGATACTTATCCACATGAGTTATGAACCTTTCAGCGCACCAAGTTATAATTCAGAGGTAATTGTGCCTTAAAGAACTGGTAAAATGGAGAGGACCTGATCTCTGTGTAATAGGGCTACCATATCCAGGATCCGCATTATTTTAAGAAATACGCTGGCGCTGCAATTCCAAGAAGATTACTGGAAAGGATCTTTCTCAGCTGCCGAAACTCCATGGATAGAATTAAATTCACAAATGTAAAACACAGTAACATTAGAAAAACATCCGAAGTTGATAAACAATGGGTTTAAAATGGAATAACTCTGATGGGCTGCAGATTTGCTAATATGAAATGGCACCGAAGACCAATTGCACACAGCAGCCCTTTGAAACGGATGTTAAACTCAGTATGGCTCCTGTATCAAATCGTCTTCCATTGCTCTTTGTTGATGGGAGGTGCTCATGCGCTAGGACCGCGCGGAAGCCCCGGGTCAGTGACAGGACTGGCAGTAACCTGGTGCATTGAGAAAGTGCTGGGAAGTAAACAACCTCAAGACAGCGCGTTGCCCTTTTCTCTGCGCTTCTTGTTAAAACATCTGAGCAACCAGTTTTGCTCCTAGAAACATGTTAATTGACAACGGAGCTCATTATTGCATGCACATGCAAAACACAGAGAGAATGATTAAATGGACAAAAGCGCAATAATGAACTGTCAACAATCGAGTACATCTATACTACCAGGATCACTTAATAATAGGGCATTTAAACTCAACAAAGGATTGTCTGGAACAGGAAGAAAGAACGACCTATACTTTTGTTTAGTCAACACAATTGATTACAAATGAGGGATTAGTCGAGTAGCTTCAGATTTTAAAGGGGAAAAAGAAAAGTCCAATTAAGTCCACCAAATGTTAACTACAGGGCCTTCCAGCTCGGTACAAATGAAATTCTCATCAAAACATCCCTCGCGATCTTTTGGAAAGTAATTTGTTTCCCCGAACGAGCAGAAAAAGCATCGCATTAGTGAAGAGAAAGCGCCAGAGCTTGGCACAATGAGCTCAGCAGACACATTGCGAGAGCCAAGGGGAAGTTAATGAGTTTCAGCATCTGACAAATCGTTTGGATGTATTCCTAAAAAATGCTAGATAAAGGATATATTGCCCAACCATTCTTTATAAAATACAAAACCCCAGGGATTCTCAGCGCCACTGAACATTAAATATTTTGCTAAGCAAAATGATACAAGCAGCTAGGGAACTTTTTGAGATGCAGTTTCAATTTCCAATGATTTACTGGCTAGTTTCAGATCCGTTTCAGAACCAAACAGGCAGCGAATTCATATTCCCCGGCTGAAAGGTTGCGAATTGATTGCACCAATTACACAAAAATAACGTATGAAAGAAAACCAACTGGTTAAGCTGCTAAAAATCCAAATGGCAAGGCTATTTTATTATAGATTTAATACAATAGGGACCAATAGGACTCCGAAAAAGGAGATGCAATACTCCAACTTACATAAAAGGTTTATAAAGGAATCGTTTACAAAAATACTGAAAAGTTCATTTGTTAAGCACTATCAAATTATATTTGCAGAAACGCATAACCTAACTATCAAGTTTTTCCTCTTGTTGATTTATTCTTTCTAAATTTATTTATTTCTTTTTAAGTGGTTGTAATATTATTCACAAAATAAGTTTATAGAAAAAACAAATATAATGGTAAATATACAATTCTCTTAACATAGGACTACTCATTCAGGGTCTCACTTGCCAATTCCAGGGCTATGAGACACTCCAATCTGCCAACCCTGTAGTCACAGTGAGGAACATGGGAATAGGAGTAGGCCATTCAGCCCTTCGAACTTGTTCTGCCATTTAATTAGATCATGGCTGATCTTTACCTGCCTTTTCTCCATATCCTTAATACCCTTACCCAACAAACGTGTTTCTATCTCAGTTTTGAATTTTTCAATTGATCTAGCCTCAACAGCTTTTTGAGGGAGAGGTTCCAGATTTTCACTACCCTTTCAGTGAAGAAGTGCTTTCTGATTTCACCCTGAGCTACCTCGCTCTAATTTAAGGGCATGCCCTTTTAAGTTATAGTGCTCGATCATTCTGAGATCCAAGTTATACTGTGGACTGTGAATTGCACTCTTGCTACAGGTAAATGCACATTTGCAGAGCTCCCCTTTCCTAGCAGATATTTTTAATGATAGGAAAGAGCAGATTGATGCTTCAGGTTTCTCAAATCATTCAGAACCTTTATTAAAGTGTGTCAAGTACTCAATTGGTCCAAAGGATTACCTCAGCACATTCGAAACCTGGTTTCACACTGTATTGGAATTATATTTCATGTGGTGTGAAGCCTGAGTGATGTAAAATGACCTCCTGTAGGGTGTTTTGTACTATTTGGCTTTAGTGAATTCTGGGGTCAGATTGGGACCTAACTCTGGAAATATGCTGCTACTTTCACATTGATGCATACCTGAAACCACTTGGCATGAAAGTGGCATTATCACTATAGCCCAAGTGAGTTATCAGCTCTCAAGTGGACAGCTCAGTGCGAGCTTTAAAGGAGAGTCTGTGGATAACATGGTTACCAGGGCACTTTTTAGTGGGGGGAATCAAAGATTAAGATGGAGGATACTGGGGAGAAAACACAAATCCTAGCTACCTGAAGAGGAACAGAAGTAGGCCATTCAGTCCCTCAAGTCTCTTCCGCCTTTCAATTAGATCATAGCTGATCTGTACCTCAATTCCGTTTACCTGCCTTTGTTCCATATCCTTTGATACCCTTACTCAACAAAAATCTATTGATCTTAGTCTTGAAAGTTTCAATTGATCTAGCATCCACGGGCTTTTGGAATGAGAGTTCCACATTTCCACTACCCTTTGTGTGAAACAATGCTTCCTGATTTCACCTAAATGGCCTAGCTCTAATTTTAAGAGTATGCCCTCCTGTTCTGGATTCCCACACCAGAGAAAATAGTTTCCCTGTATTTATTCTATCAAATCTCTTTATCAAACTAAACACCTTGATTGGCTCACCCTTCAATCATCTAACCTCAAGGGAATACAAACCAAGCTTATGCAACCCTTTAAGCACTGGTATAATTCTGATGAATTTGTGCTGTACCCCTTCCAAGGCCAATATATATTTTCTGAGGTTCAGTGCCCAAATCACAGCTGAAGGAAGAGGGAGCAGTTTAGGATTCAGCAAAGCAGGACAAAGGGATTAATTAAGAGGGGGAAAATAGAATATGAGAGTAAACTTGCAGGAACATAAAAACTGACTGTAAAAGCTTATATAGATATGTGAAGAGAAAAAGATTGGTGAAGTCAAGCGTAGGTCCCTTGCAGTCAGAATCAGGGGAATTTATAATGGGGAACAAAGAAATGGCAGACCAATGAAATACATACTTTGGTTCAGTCTTCACAAAGGAGGACACAAATAACCTCCCAGAGATGTCGGGGAACCTAGGGTCTAATGAGAGGGAGGAATTGAATGAAATCAGTATTTGTAGGGAAATGGTGTTAGGGAAATTGACGGCATTGAAGGTGGATAAATCCCCAGGGCCTGATAATCTACACCCTATGGTACTTAAGGAAGTGGCCCTAGAAATAGTAGATGCATTGCTGGTCATCTTCCAAAATTCTAAAGACTCTGGAATAGTTCCCATGGATTGGAGGGTAGCTAATGTAACCCCACTATTTAAAAAAGGTGGTAGAGAGAAAACGGGGAATTTCTCCGGTAAGCCTGACATCGGTAGTGGGGAAAATGCTAGAGTCCATTATAAAAGATGCAATAGCAGAGCACTTGGAAAACAGTGACAGGATCAGACAAAGTCAATATGGATTTACAAAAGGTAAATCATGCTTGACTAATCTACTGGAATTTTTTGAGGATGTAACTGGTAGAATAGATAAGGGAGAACCAGTGGATGTGGTGTATTTGGACTTTCAGAAGGCTTTCGATAAGGTCCCGCATAAGAGATTGGTGCTCAAAGTTAAAGCACATGGGATTGGGGTTAAGGTACTGACTTGGATAGAGAACTGGTTGGCAGACAAGAAGGAAAGAGTTCGAATAAACGGGTCTTTTTCCGAGTGGCAGGCAGTGACTAGTGGGGTACTGCAGGGATCGGTGCTAGGACCCCAGCAATCACAATATATATTAATGATCTAGACGAGGGAACTAGATGTAATGTCTCCAAGTTTGCAGACGACACAAAGCTGGGTGGGCATGTGTGCTGTGAGGAGGATGCAGAGAAACTCCAGTATGATTTGGACAGGTTGGGTGATTGGGCAGATGCATGGCAGATGTAGTATAATGTGGATAAATGCGAGGTTATCCACTTTGGTGGCAAAAACAAGAAGACAGATTATTATCTGAATGGCACTAGATTGGGAAAAGGGGAGGTGCAACGAGACCTGGGTATCCTTGTGCACCAGTCGCTGAAGGTAAGCATGCAGGTGCAGCAGATGGTTAAGAAGGTAAATGGTATGTTGGCCTTCATAGCGAGAGGATTCGAGTACAGGAGCAAGGATGTCTTGCTGCAGTTGTACATGGCCTTGGTGAGACCACACCTTGAGTATTGTGTGCAGTTTTGGTCGCCTTATCTGAGGAAGGATGTTCTTGCCATGGAGGGAGTGCAGCGAAGATTCACCAGACTGATACCTGGGATGGCAGGAATGACGTATGAAGAGAGATTGGGTCGATTAGGCTTATTTTCGCTAGAGTTTAGAAGAATGAGAGGGGATCTCATTGAAACTTATAAAATTCTAACAGGACTAGACAGACTAGATGCAGGAAGGATGTTCCCGATGGCAGGGGAGTCCAGAACCAGGGGCCACAGTCTAAGGATAAGGGGTAAGCCATTTAGGACTGAGATGAGGAGGAATTTCTTCACCCAGAGAGTGGTGAACCTGTGGAATTCTCTACCGCAGAAGGCAGTTGAGGCCAACTTATTAAATATATTCAAGAAGGAGTTAGATATATTTCTTAAGGCTAAAGGGATCAAGGGATATGGAGAGAAAGCAGGGACAGGGTACTGAATTTGGATGATCAGCGATGATCTCATTAAATGGCGGAACAGGCTCGAGGGGCCGAATGGCCTACTCCTGCTCCTATTTTCTATGTTTCTATGTTTCTAAGACTAAGATGTGATGTGTTTGTGGAGGGAATGTTGGGGAATTGAGGTATAGTTCCAGGGGGGTTGCTTCATGTTGAAGCTTTTGCACTGTTGCTGGGTCCTGGAGGAAGTGTTTACTTTGTTTGCAGCTTCGGTCATATTTGGGGAGCTGGAATTGGAGAATTGCTGGACGGGGATAAGTTTGCCCTGGTTGAAGAGCTGGCCTAGCCTGCTGATGCATTTCCCGTGCCAGGTTCAGAATCTACCTATGGTGAATGTGTCTGGCAGTTCTGCATTGTTTCATATTGGAGAGAGGGAATGTGGGATCTGACCAAGGCTCTGTACATCTGAAGCATCACTTCCTCCCCTTTGTATTCTAGCCCCCTTGATATAAAGGCCAAAATTCCATTAGCTTTTTTTGATTACTGTTTGTACCTCTGCATTAGCTTTTTGAAAAAAAGCTGAAGCCTGAGTCAAAATGTTAATGACGATACTTTGAGATACATAATCCAGTTTATATCTAAGTTCAATAATGTTATTGTAAAATGCACAATATTTAATGCCTTATGTTAGAAACATTATTGTTAGGATTAGAAATTTCAGTTACTGAAAAAAATAAGATGAATGAAAGGGTTTTGGACATTTATTAGAGTGATTTAATTGGTTCAGTTTTTGCTCATTTTGTTGATAGATTTTGAAAAATAAATAAATAAACCAGTCTCCAGTTCAATCTTGTATAAAACAAGTAACTAACACTATATTTGCCAGGGGAAAGACCGTTTTCCGTAGAAAAGAGACACCAACTGCAGAAGGCACAGATCGTTCACTGTCTGGCAGGCTTCTCAAGGACCCAAGACAATATAGATGGCTACTGGGTCTACACACATTAATCCTAATGCATACATCAACAGGAAGGGATACCACTCCATAAATGTTTGGCTGATTTCAGACCACAGAAAAGGATCCAGCACATTAATGCCTATTATCCAGGGAGCAGTCTTGACACTTTTACTCTGCAACAGTGCAAGGTGCCTGCAGTATTTAATAGTCTTGAGGGAATGAACAAATAGCTCTTGGGAGACCAGGGCCATTTTTTGCAGTCATGGCTCAGAACCCTAATTAGAAACCTCCACATAGTAGCAGAGTGTAGATACAATGAGGTCTATGCTATCACCCAGCTTTCTGTCAAGCATTCCATAGGAATCCTAAATCATAGAATCATAGAATAGTATCACACAGTAGAAAGCCATTTGGCCCATCGAGTCTTTCGAAGAGCAATCCAGTTAGTCCCACTTCCCCGTTCTTTCTCTATATCCCTGCAATTTTTTATTCTTCAAGTATTTATCCAATTTTCTTTTGAAGGCTACGATTGAATCTGTATCCACCACCAGGCAGTGCATTCCAAATTCTAACCGCTCGTTATGTAAAAAAGTTTCCCCTCATGTTGCCCCTGGATGTTTTGTCAATCTGTGCCCTCTCGTTATCGACTCTTCAGCCATGGGAAAATTTCTCTTTATTTACTCTATCTAAACCATTCATGATTTTAAACACCTCTATCAAATCTCCTCTTAGCCTTCTCTGCTCCAAGGAGAACAACTCCAGCTTCTCCAATCTATCCACATAACTGTAATCCCTCATCCCTGGAACCATTCTAGTAAATCTCTGCTGTATCCTCTCCAAAGCCTTCACGTCCTTCCCAAAGTGTGGTGTCCAGAATTGGACACAATACGCCAGCTGGAGCTGAACTAGTGTTTTATATTGGTTTAGCATAAGGTCGTGGCTTTTGTACCCTATGCCTCTATTTATAAAGCCCAGGATCTCATGTGCTTTATTAACTGCTTTGGTAATCTGTCTTGCCACCTTCAAAGATTGGTGCACAAGCACCCCAGGTCTCTCTGTTCTTGAACCCCCTTTAAAATTGCACCGTTTAGTGTGTATGGTCTCTCCTCATTCTTCCTACCAAAATGCATCACTTCACACTTCTCTGCATTGAATTTAATCTGCCATTTTTCCGCTCATTCCACCAGCCTGTCGATGTCTTCTTGAAGCCTATTACTATCTTCCTCACTTCCAGTATCATCTGCAAATTTCAAAATTGTGCCGTGTACCCCCAAGTCCAAGTCATTAATATATATCAAAAACAGCAGTGGTCCTAGTACTGAACCTTGGGGAACGCCACTGTATACCTCTCTCCAGTTCGAAAAAGAGCCATTCACCACAACGCTCTGTTTTCCATCCCCTGGCTAATTTTGTATTCATGCTGCTTCTGCCCCTTTTATCCCATGGGCTTCAATTTTGTTAACAAGCCTAATATGTGGTACTTTATCAAACGGCTTTTGAAAGTCCATATACACATCAACGGCACTGCTCTCATCCACCTTCTCTGTAACCTCATCAAAAAACTCAATCAAGTTAGTCAAACATGATTTTTCCTAAACAAATCCGTGCTGGCTCTCAACAACAACAACTTGTATTTATATAGCACTTTTAATGTAGTAAAACGTCCCAAGGCGCTTCACAGGAGTAGTATAAGACAAAAAATTTGACACCGAGCCATGTAAGGAGAAATTAGGGCAGGTGACCAAAAGCTTGGTCAAAGAGATAGGTTTTAAGGAGCATCTTAAAGGAGGAATGAGAGGTTGTGAGGCAGAGAGGTTTAGGCAGGAAATTCCAAAGCTTAGGGCCTAGGCAACAGAAGGCACGGCCACCGATGGTTGAGTGATTATAATCAGGGATTCTCAAGAGGGCAGAATTAGAGGAGTGCAGATATCGTGGAGGGTTGTGGGGCTGGAGGAGATTACAGAGATAGGGAGGGGCGAGGCCATGGAGGGATTTGAAAACAAGAATGAGAATGGGCATGCTGAACTGGGATGCAAATGTAGGTCAGCGAGCACAGGGGTGATGGGTAAATAAGGCTTAGTGCGAGTTAGGACACAGGCAGCCGAGTTTTGGATGACCTCAAGTTTACATAGCGTAGAATGTGGGAGGCCAGCCAGGAGTGCATTGGAATAGTCAAGTCTAGAGGTAACAAAGGCATGGATGAGGGTTTCAGCAGCGGATGAGCTGAGGCAAGGGCGGAGATGGGCAATGTTACAGAGGTGGAAATAGACGGTCTTAGTTATGCCGCGGATATGTGGTCGGAAGCTCATTTCAGGGTTAAATATGACACCAAGGTTGCGAACAGTGTGGTTCAGCCTCAGACAGATGTTAGAGAGAGGGATGGAGTCAATGGTTAGGGAATGGAGTTTGTGGCAGGAACCGAAAACAATGGCTTTGGTCTTCCCAAAATTTAATTGGAGAAAATTTCTGTTCATCCAGAACTGGATGTCTGACAATTTAGAGACCGTGGAGGGGTCGCGAGAAGTGTTAGTGAGGTAGAGCTGGGTGTCATCAGCGTACATGTGAAGACTGACGCTGTGTTTTCGGATGATGTCGCCAAGGGGCAGCTTGTAGATGAGAAATAGGAGAGGGCCAAGGATAGATCCTTGGGGGACACCAGAGGTAACGATACCGGAAGAGAAGCCATTGCAGGAGATTCTCTGGCTATGATTAGATAGATAAGAATGGAACCAGGCGAGTGCAGTCCCACCAAGCTGGACGATGGTGGAGAGGCGTTGGAGAAGGCTTAGTCAAAGAGGTAGGTTTCAAAGAGCATCTTAACGGAGGAAAGAGAGGTAGAGAGGCAGAGAGATTTAGGCAGGGAATTCCAGAGCTTAGGGCCTAGGCAACAGAAGGCACGGCCACCAATGATGACAGTGGAGAGGTGGAGTGGTCAACTATGTCAAAGGCTGCAGACAAGTCTAGAAGGACGAGGAGGGATAGTTTACCTTTGTCACAGTCACAAAGGATTTCATTTGTGACTTTGAGAGCCGCTTCGGTACTGTGGCAGGGGCGGAAACCTGATTGGAGGGATTCAAACATGGAGTTTTGGGAAGGATGGGCATGGATTTGGGAGGTGGCAATACGTTCAAGGACTTTGGAGAGGAAAGGGAGGTGGGAGATAGGGCGGTAGTTTGCAAGGATGGAGGGGACAAGAGTTGTTTTTTTGAGAGGGGTGATGACAGTAGATTTGAGGGAGAGGGGGACAGTACCTGAGGAGAGAGAACTGTTAACAATGTCAGCTAACATGGGAGCCAGAAAAGGAAGTTGGGTGGTCAGCAGTTTGGTGGAAATAGGGTCGAGGGAGCAGGAAGTGGGTCTCACGGACAAGATGAGCGCGGAGAGGTTATGAGGGGCGATCGAAGAGAAACTAGAGAAAGATGAGAGTTCAGGGCTAGGGCAGGGGGGAACCTTAGAGGAAGTTTGGCCCGGTGGGCATGGGGAAGGAAGGAAAGTGGCAGCTGAATGGATGGTCTCAATCTTAGAGATAATGAAGTCCATGAGCTCCTCACACTTGTTGTCGGAGGTGAGGGTGGAGGAGACAGGGGAGAGGGGTTTAAGATGGCGGTTAGCAGTGGAGAATAGAAGCCGGGGTTTATCTTTGCATTTCAGAATGAATCTGGAATAGTGAGAAATTTTGGCAGATGAGAGCAAGACCCAATAACACTTTATGTGGTCCAGCCAGATCTGGTGGTGAATGGCTAAACCAGTTGTCTGCCATATCCGTTCAAGTCTGCATCCCTTAGACTTAAGGGAGCGAAGATGAGGGCTGTACCAGGGGGAATGGCCAGGGTGAGAGAGAATAATGGTTTTAATAGGGACTAGGGCATCAAAGGTGATGGTGAGAATGTGGTTGAGCAGATCGGTAGCTGCAGACATGTCGTGGTGAATAGAGGGCCAAAGGGTGGACAGTTGGGATTTTGTAAGTGCAGTTGTAAGAGAGTTAGGAGAGAGTTTTTTCCAGGGGCGGACACAGAAGGAAGTAGGGTTGCGGGTGGGGGATGTGGATGGAGAGCAATACGAGGAAGTGGTCAGAGATGGCCTTATCTGCGATTGACACAATGGGAGTAGCGAGGCCACGAGACAAGGCAAGGTCGAGGGGATGGCCGTGAATAGGGGTTGGGGAGTTTACATGGAGGGAGAGATTAAGGGAGGATAGGAGACTAGTGAACTCAGAGGAGAGAGAGCACTCCTTTATTAGTCCATGCTTGTCCAATTGGCTGTTAATTTTCTCCTGCATTATTGTTTCTAAAAGCTTCCCCACCACCGACGTTAAACTGATTGCAAGGTTTATCTTTCTCCCCTTTTTTGAACAAGGGTATAACGTTTGCAATCTTCCAGTCCTTTGGCACTACCCCTGTATCTAAGGAGGATTGGAAGACTGTGGCCAGCACATCTGCAATTTCTACCCTTACTTCCCTCAGCAACCTAGGATGCATCCCATCCGGACCAGTTGACTTATCTACTATAATTACCGCCAGCCTGCCTAGTCCTTCTCTTTATCTACTTTTATCTCATCCAGAATCCCAGTAACCTCTTTGTTTACCATAGCTTTGGTAAACACTGATGCAAAGTATTCATTTAGTACCTCAGCCATGCCATCTCCCTCCAGAAATAGTTCTCGATTTTGGTTCCTAATCAGCCCCACCGATCCTCTGACAATCCTTTTACTGTTAATATGCCTATAGAAGACCTTTGGATTCCCTTTTATGTTAGCCGCCAATATATTCTTGTACTGTCTCTTTGCTCCTGGTATTTGCTTTTTCACTTCTCCTTTGTACTTTTTATATTCAGTCTGATTCTCCCTTGTATTATCAAGCTGACATCTGTCAAACGCACCCCTTTTCTGCTTCATGCTACTCTCCAACTCCTTTCATCCAGGGAGCTCTGGCTTTGATTGCCCTCCCTTTCGCCCTTGTAGGAATGTACCTCGACTAACCGAACCATTTCCTCTTTAAAGACCGCCCATTGCTCCATTACATTTTTGCCTGCCAGTCCTGGACTCCAACTTACCTGGACCAGATCCTTCCTCAATTTGCAGAAATTAGCCCTCCTCCAGTTAAGTATATTTATTCTAGATTGCTCCTGTCCTTCTCCATAACTAATCTAAACTTTATGATACTACGATCACAATTCCCATGTGGAAAATGGCTTAGATATGTCCTGAGATTGTTTCCATTGGTCAATGAGACAGTAACAAGAAAACAAAAATTTAAGATTATTTTAAGAAGGGTTAAAAGGGAGGTTAGAAAACATTTCTTTACACAGGGGATGGTTGGAATGTGGAATTTTCTGCCACAAACCTGTTGAAGCTGAGTTCATAAATCAATATTCCCAGAACTTCGGGTCTCCACGGGTGAGTACGCATGGGGTACTCACCCGTAGGCCCAATGGAAGTGCCGGTTTCCTGCATGCACTGCACATGCGCGGGAAACCGGCACTTCCGTTCCCCTGAAAGAAGGGGTTCAGAGTTCGAATGCGTGCGCAGGAGAGGCTGTGCGTGCGCATCGAACTTACGTTTTTTTGCAGGTTTTCCCGGGAGGGTAAGTCTCCAGAAGTTAGACATTTAAAAAGCAGTCGCAAGGCCTGCTTTTTACAAGGTAAGTGGTGAATTAATTAAAATTAAAACACTTTTTCCACAGGTTTATTATTTTTAAATACTTTAAAGCAAGGTAAGTTTATTTTTAGCCCTGTTAGAAAATAAAATTATTTTTTTCAAAAATTTAAATTATTGTTTAAAATAGTTATTTCATGTAATTTATAGTTTATTTAAAAAATGTGATTTTTAAAAAATTTATTTGAAGATTTAGTGATTTTTGGGGCCCATAGTATTTCTAAGTTTTGACAGCCCTTTCTGTCAAACTTATGAATGAAGCATTCCCTGCTCCGATTGGCTCCCCATGGCCCACGTGATCCTAGGGGACGCATCGAACTAACTGCGCCCCTGGGATACGCAAGCACTGCGCGCCGGCAGTTGGAGCAGGCCCAGGATCGGAATTCCACAGGGGCCCACAGCACAATGGCCGGCGCGCTAGGTAAGTGCAGGTCGGGGGCTTACACCCGCGGGAACCCGAATTTCTGGGCCATTAAAGGGAATGGTGAGCAAACAACAGAGTGGGATTAGATAAGAACATAACAACATAAGAAATAAGAGCAGGAGTAGGCCATTCGGCCCCTCGAGCCTGCTCCGTCATTCAATAAGATCATGGCTGATCTTCAACCTCAACTCCATTTTACTGCCCAATCCCCATATCCCTTGATTTGCTTAATATCCAAAAATCTTTCAATCTCTGTCTTGAATATACTCAACGTCTGAGCCTCCACAGCCCTCTGGGGTAGGGAATTCCAAAGATTCACCACGCTCTGAGTGAAGAAATTTCTCCTCATCTCCGTCCTAAGTGGGCGACCCCTTATTCTGAAACTGTGGCCCAGAGGGGCCGAATGGCCTACTCCTGCTCAAAAACAGATTCGTCAAACATGATTTCCCTTTCTTAAATCTCCTCAGCCACCTGATGCTGCACGGGGCAGAGGGCGTCAGCATGGGGCTGCACCGCACAACAGGAGATACCCCCAACACAGGGTTTACGGGCCGAGGATGAGCTTCCTCAACATGAGTGAGCAACATTGCCAAAGGAGGCTGAGACTTTTGTGAGAGGTAGTCGCTGACATCTGCACAAAACTGCACCAACACCTGGAGCCCAGAGGAGCGGATGAACACTCCTCAGCAGTGGCTGTCAAAGTCACTACCGCACTCAACTTCTTTGCTTCAGAGTCCTTCCAGGGATCAACAGCAGACATCAGCGGCAGCTCCCAGTCGGCTGCACACACTTGCATCACGCAGGTTACTGATGCCCTCTTTGCAAAGTCTCACAATTACATCCACTTCCCCACGGATGAAGTAAGTGTAACTGCGCGTGCAGTTGGCTTTGCAAATATGGCAGGCTTCCCAAGGGTGGAGGGCATCGTAGACTGCACACATGTAGCCACTAGGGCACCCAATTACAACTCAGCTGTATTTGTCAACCGCAAGGGCTTCCACTCCCTTAACGTCCAGCTGGTGTGTAACCACAGGAAGAACATTATGCATGTTTGCGCCAAGTTCCATGGCAGTTGCCATGACTCATTCATCCTACGGCAGTCTACTGTGCCTCAGCTCTTCAATCTGCCAACCCAACTATCTGGATGGCTGCTTGGAGTCAAGGGCTATCCCTTGAAGATGTGGCTAATGACACCGATGAGGAGGCCTTCAAACGAAGCTGAGGAGCGCTACAATGTGAGCCACATTTCCACCAGAAGCATCATAGTGCAAACCATCAGCTTGCTCAAAATGCAATTCAGATGCCTCGACAAATCTGCCAGGGTCTCCAGAATCATCGTGGTAAGCTGTGCACTGCACAACATCGCACTGCAGTGTGGCTTACCGCTGCCCGAGGAACAAGTGGTTCAGTGCACAGCCTCCTCCTCAGAGGAGGAGGACCACCTTGCGGAGGCGGATGTGCCAGTTCCACCAGCATGCAAGCACATTGCTGGCCTTGAGGCAAGTGGTGCACTAATCCATGCCAGATTCGCGTAAGTTTACGAAGCAAACACATATGGCTGGCACATGGAAATGAGTATCTGGCCGACCTTCTTAACACACCATACAGCATCTGTACAATAAACTGTGGGTTCCTATCACTCTCACCACCATCATTACAGATGAAAGGCACCCTGACTCCTCACTGTGCAACTTCCATTTCTGAGCACAAATAGGCCAACTCTTTGAATCTTTGCCATCGCATTTCTTTATTGCAATTGAAATAACGATGAGAATCTTCACTTTGTATTAGATCAAAACACCCAAGTGACTACCCTTGTGACTATTTGTGTGTTAACTTTGTCTTACGCATGTTTCTACATGGTGCTTCCTCTGTGGCTTCAGCAGATGTTGAGGCACCTTGCTCACTTCCATGCTGCGCCTGCTTCGACGCCTTTGGCGGGCGTCCTCTGGGTTTGGGAGCCTGGGAGGGCTCGGCAACAGTCTGTTCCTACTGCGGCTGTGTAGGGGCTGACACGGCCATCTCAGTTGGGTGAGGAATCTGGGGTTTTGACTGAGGGCTCCGCAGTGGCATGGGAGTGTGAGCGCTTGGAGAGGAGCCCACACTTCCTTGTTGTCGACCACCAACATCCCTCTCATGGGTCACCCGCAGTTCACTGCTAGCAAGTAGCTGGAGAGCACCTGGCTGCACATCAGTGGGGCCATGAGGACCCGTCTCTGTACTGACAGTCCTCATAACGGGGATGTCCATGTACCTTTGGTTCCTCTCCTCAATAGATGTCCATCTATCCTCCATAGCAGACCATCTATTTAGAAGAGTCACCATGTTCATTTGCATCTGGCGATTTATGTCCTCCATGGAGGTTGCCATCCTTTCCATGGCAGCACCTACATTCACCATTGTGTTCACCACGGCATTGCTCATGTTTGAGATGGACTCCTCCATCTCTGCACACTCGCAGTTACAGTGGTTGCAATCCCTGTCAGAGACTCCTGCACTTGTTGCTGAAGTTCTAGCACTGCTCTCTTTCTGGATGGCCCCAGAGGCACAGCATCTACATGCAACTGAGCAGAGCTAGGAGCGCCCTGCAGCCTCCGACGAGGACTTTCCACTGCTGTCCCTGTCTCCACCATCTGCTGATGCTCACTTGTGAGCTGTGATACACCAGGTGACAACACTATTCTATCTCGCGAAGGACCCACCGAGGTGTGCGTCTCTGCGCTGGTGCTGGGTGTGTTCAATTCTGCTGATGCTGCTCCCTCAGAGGCTGCAGGTTCCTCTGAGGAGTCTTCCAGCTCTTCCTCCTGGACAGTGGGGAGGGGGGCTCTCGATGGTCCTGTGGGGGAGTAAAGGCATGAGTTAGACATGTGATATTAACGTAGCAGACACATTCCATTGTGCAGATGATCAGAACTCAATCTGTATGAACATCAGATGCCATATCAGTCACTCATGAAATCTAAATGAGCGGGTTGCAAATCTATTCTGTCACCAGCTTGCTCTACTGCGCCCATCTCTCCGTCCCCCACTTCCAGCTCCCCAGCACCTCCGACGATTTCGAGAGCAGCCTCCTCAGCGGTGGTTAAATGCACCATGGAATGTGCCCTCCTCCTGTCCTCCCCCTCTCCCTCTTATTGTGGGCTCTTTTCCTGCAATGAGGGACACAAGTGGAGTTTGAGCGAGAATGTTGGAGTGAGTGTAGAGAATCCATAGCATAGATGCTTAGGGTGAGACAAAGATGGAGTGAGGTGCCAATACCAAGGACCCTCCCTGTGCGTTGTTAGTTATTGCCATTGCATAACAGTGAGAGCGAGTGTGAGGCGTGCATTGTAGAATGGTGAAGTGATAGTGTACATAGAGAGAGGGATGGTTAAGGGTGCAAGGGATGTAAGGGTAAGATGGGATGTGCAGGAGTAGGTTGACAATGTAGAGTGCTGGTGATGAGAGGAGATGGGGAGCAGATTGAAGGTAAGTGTGATGTTATACTCACTTTTGCTGAGCGTAACAGATCATTGAACGTTTTCCTGCACTGAACCCAGGTGCGTGAACACAAAGACCTGGCGCTCACCTCCTCAGCCATTTGCAGCCCGGCTGCCTTGGTTTGCTGAAGAGGCTTCCTCCGTCCATTTGAGGGGAACAAAACCTCCTTGCGTCCTCTTACTCCCTCCACAAGAGCATGGAGCGGGTCATCATCGAATCTTGGAGAAGCCTTGGTTCTTGAAGCAATCATCTCGTTATCTGCAACACTGAGAAGCAGCAGAATATGAAAGAAACACCAAGGCTGCATGGGCCCCTTAAATGCAGCTGAATGGAAGACGTCAGCAAAGGCGAGCAGCAGACCCGAACCCACTGATTGGGCTGGGTAACGCGCACAACCGGCTTAATAAGCCCAGTTAAAGGAAAATAGTATTTTCAGAGCAGCTGAAACCGGCAGCAGGTCCGGAACCCACCGACTAGCCAACCCGACTCCAACCCGCCGCCTATGGTAAAATCGCGGCCAAGGTTTCAGGTCGATCACCTTTCGTCAGAACTGGAAAAAGTTAGAGATGTAACAGATTTCGAGCAAGCGCATGGGCAGGGAAAGGGTGAGGGAGGAAAGTACAAAAGGGAAGGTCTGTGATAGAGTGATTAAAAGACAAAAGGGATGATGGTGCAAGGCAAAAGGAGATGGTAATGGGACAAGTTAAAAAACAAAAGATGAGTCTAGAAGAGGTGTAAATGGGAATGGCAGAATCATCAACAGCTGCCATGCGGAAAAAAATAGGGGCAGAGGTTATTGTCCGATATTGTTAAACTCGACGTTGAGTCCAGAAGGCTGTATAGTTTTTATTTCAGATTTTCAGCATTTGCAGTATTTTGCTTTTGTCCCAGAAAGCAATCATGTCTCTGTGCATGTCATTCTGACAGACTACAATTCCCAGAATGCAGCGTAAGCCTGGCACTTTCTACTCAGTCTAACAAAGTACTGGGCATGGAGGGCAGGGCTTATGAATAGGAAGTTGGAGCACGTTCTGTCAACGGATAGTATTACTACCAATCATCAAGCTAATTCACATTCTTATTGGCTGATTGGACAAACATTTTTTCCCCAGGTACTGCCTTCTGATTGGGAATCATATCCAACAATGTTTTTATTCTTGTATCATAGTTTGTTGTAGCTCTATTGCTATTAAACAGATAAGCCCCTACTTCTCTTCAGGTCTAGAGTTTTAATTTTAAAATTCTCAATTCTGCTTCCTTCTGCTGTTCTACACTCCCTGGCTTAGAATGGAACCATGGTAAATGTCATAAGCACACTCCAAACATCAGACCACCCAATAGCAATACAATAGGATATCAGTTGGCTGTACTTAATTTCACCAAATGTGATACAGAATTGTTCTGGTATCTAATGTCAATCTGTATTCATTTAACACCATGTATAGAAATGAATAATTCCAGTATCTACAATTAATTGTATTAATTTTATCTTAAGTATGAAGCAGTAATGTTCTAGAATCTGCTAAACTGTATTTATTCTATCCTGAATGAATGTCCAAACCTTCAAGTATCTAATGTTAACCAATATTAATATTACCAAGTAGAGTATAGAATTGCCCTATTGTCTGATGTTAACACATTTGTATACACGTTATTGCACCTGTAGTTAACTAATAATGCACATCCAATCATACTTCAGGACATCAATTGCAGAATTATAAGATTCAAATAAATCTTTCATCTTTGAAGATCAGATGATATTTAACTATTGGTCCCATTAACTGACAGGGTTCACTATGAACAAACAGATTTTGTCATCCCATAGTGACCCCTAGTGAGTAAAATAAATAGAAGCATAACATTACAGTACTTACATACAAAAGTTCTGAATTCCATGTTAAAGAGTTCCAATTATGAAGAAATTAAGCCAGGGCTAACAATGATCACTATTTAAACCATTAATTCTAAATTTCCCAATGCTCTTAAAAATCAGGATATGGCAGTAAATATAATTCTTAATGTAATGTTTGTGCGTTAATTTTTGACAGGAGTTCCATCATGGCTCAGCCAGGAAGATTTCTGTATATCTTTCTTAATTGATGACTTTATAGAGACAGACTAATGTGATTTAAAGATTGGCTACTGGGAGCTCTATTTTTGGTGTTGGAGGAGAAAATGATAGACAAAACTGTTCAAAGGTATTGGCCCAGAATTTAATGCCAAAATAACGTTAAGTTTAATGGCACTCATCATCATTATTGTGTAAATCGTCCAGCAACTTGTGGTGAGGAAGAGATACCCCGTGAATCGCGAATCGCCACAAGTTGCTGGATGATTTACGCTGTTTGCCTCGTGGAAATGGCAGCTCGCCTCAAGCTCCCTGTGAGTTTTATGAAGTTGCTGCATTTGCGCATTTATTGCCAATTAAAATCGGTGTAGAAAGTTAGGGCCAGTACTTAACAGTGTAAGTACCTTTTTAATGAGGAGATTTATGTTCCTGCAATGCCAATCAACCTCTCCAGTCCAGAAAAGGTACAATTTAAACCGTGAGTCTCATCAAATTGTTTTTCAAGATTTTTAAAATGTTAAATTAAAAGTTTAAGAAAAAAATCTTACTTTAACATAGCCTATCTGCTTTTCAATTCTATCCCTTTAGAAATTAACCCCAGTGCTTGTTTTTTATGGCCTTATTAACCTGTGTCGCTACTTTTAGTCATTTGTGTATCTGTATGCCTAGATCCCTTTGCTCCTCTACCCCATTTAGATTCTTAGTATCCAAGCAGTATGTGACCTAATTATTCTTCCTACCGAAAAGCATCACCTTGCAATTAACTATATTGAAATGAATTTGCCATTGCATGCCTGTTCTGCAAGTTTATTAATGTCTTCTTGTATTTTGTCAGTCTTCTTCGGTATTTACTACACCCCTAATTTGGGATTGTCCACAAATTTTTTAATTGTACTTCCGATGCCCGAGTCCAAATTGTTAATGCAAATTGTGAACAACAGTGGTCCCAGCACTGATCCCTGTGGAACACCACTTCCCACCTTTTGCCAGTCTGAGTAGCTACCCTTAACCCTTACTCTCTCTTTTGTTTTTTAGCTAGCTTGCCATCTATTCCTTTACTTGTCCCCTGACTCCATATGCTCTGATCTTAGTCATGAGTCTACTTTATGGTACCTTATTGAAAGTAATTTGAAAATACAAATATATTACATCTACTGCATTACCTTTGTCTACTCTTTGTTACTTCTTCAAAGAATTTAATAAGGTTGGTAAAGCATGACCTTCCCTTTTGAAATCAGTGATGATTTTTGGTTTCTAGATGTTTCTCTATTATATCTTTGAGGAAATATTCCATTATCTTTCCTCCCACTGACATTGGATTTTCCGACCCTCCACGGGTGTGTATGAGGTGTGTACGCACCCATAAGGACCTCGCAAGTGCCGGTTTCTTGACAGATCCTCCGCCTGCCCGGGAGAAGGGCCTCCGCAGGCAGAGAGTTCTGCTTTCTGCACAACTTCCGCCCGCTGAAAACCTTTAAAAATCATACGCCTGGTAAAAGAAAGCGGATATGATATGATTGGGATTACGGAAACATGGCTCCAGGGTGACCAAGGCTGGGAACTCAACATCCAGGGGTATTCAATATTCAGGAAAGACAGGCAAAAAGGAAAAGGAGGTGGGGTAGCATTGCTGGTTAAAGAGGAGATTAACACAATTATAAGGAAGGGTATTAGCTCTGATTATGTGGAATCTGTATGGGTGGAGCTGAGAAATACCAAGGGGCAGAAAACGTTAGTGGGAGTTGTATACAGACCCCCAAACAGTAATGCGGAGGTTGGGGATGGCATTAAACGGGAAATTAGAGACGCGTGCAATAAGGGCACAGCAGTTATCATGGGTGACTTTAATCTACATATAGATTGGGCTAACCAAATTAGTAACAATACTCTGGAGGAGGAATTCCTGGAGTGTATACGGGATGGTTTCCTGGACCAATATGTCAAGGAACCAACTAGAGATCAGGCCATCTTAGATTGGGTATTATGTAATGAGAAAGGAATAATTAGCAATCTTGTTGTGCAAGGCCCCTTGGGGCGGAGCGATCATAATATGCTAGAATTCTTCATTAAGATGGAGAGTGAAGTAGTTGACTCACAGACTAGGGTCCTGAATTTAAATAAAGGAAACTACGATGGTATGAGGCATAAGTTGGGTTGGATTGATTGGGGAATGTTACTCAAAGGGTTGACGGTGGATAGGCAATGGCAAACATTTAAAGATCGCATGGATGAACTACAGAATTTGTTCATCCCAGTTTGGCATCAAAATAAAACAAAAAAGGTGACTCAACCGTGGCTAACAAGGGAAATTAGGGATAGCATAAGATCCAAGGAGAGGACATATAAATTGGCCAGAAAAAGCAGTAAACCTGAGGATTGGGAGCAGTTTAGGATTCAGCAAAGGAGGACAAAGGGATTAATTAAGAGGGGGAAGATAGAGTATGAGAGTAAGTTTGCAGGGAACATAAAAACTGACTGTAAAAGCTTCTATAGATATGTGAAGAGGAAAAGATTGGTGAAGTCAAGCGTAGGTCCCTTGCAGTCAGAATCAGAGGAATTTATAACGGGGAACAAAGAAATGGCAGACCAATTAAATACATACTTTGGTTCTGTCTTCACAAAGGAGGACACAAATAACCTCCCAGAGATGTCGGGGAACATAGGGTCTAATGAGAGGGAGGAACTGAATGAAATCAGTATTTGTAGGGAAATGGTGTTAGGGAAATTGATGGAATTGAAGGCTGATGAATCCCCGGGGCCTGATAATCTACATCCTAGGGTACTTAAGGAAGTGGCCCTAGAAACAGCAGATGTATTGCTGGTCATCTTCCAAAATTCTATAGATTCTGGAACAGTTCCCATGGATTGGAGGGTAGCTAATGTTACCCCACTATTCAAAAAAGGTGGTAGAGAGAAAACAGGTAATTATAGACCGGTAAGCCTGACATCGGTAGTGCAGAAAATGCTAGAGTCTATTATAAAAGATGTAATAGCAGAGCACTTGGAAAACAGTGACAGGATCGGACAAAGTCAACATGGATTTACAAAAGGTAAATCGTGCTTGACTAATCTACTGGAATTTTTTTGAGGATGTAACTGGCAGAATAGATAAGGGAGAACCAGTGGATGTGGTGTATTTGGACTTTCAGAAGGCTTTCGATAAGGTCCCGCATAAAAGATTAGCGTGTAAAGTTAAGGCACATGGGATTGGGGCAAGGTACTGACTTGGATAGAGAACTGGTTGGCAGACAGGAAGCAAAGAGTTCGAATAAACGGGTCTTTTTCCGAGTGGCAGGCAGTGACTAGTGGGGTAACGCAGGGATCGGTGCTAGGACCCCAGCTATTCACAATATATATTAATGATCTAGACAAGGGAACTAGATGTAATATCTCCAAGTTTGCAGATGACACAAAGCTGGGTGGGCATGTGTGCTGTGAGGAGGATGCAGAGAAACTCCAGTATGATTTGGACAGGTTGGGTGATTGGGCAGAAGCATGGCAGATGCAGTATAATGTGGCTAAATGTGAGGTTATCCACTTTGGTGGCAAAAACAGGAAGGCAGATTATTATCTGAATGGCAATAGATTGGGAGAAGGGGAAGAGCAATGAGACCTGGGTGTCCTTGTGCACCAGTCGCTGAAGGTAAGCATGCAGGTGCAGCAGGCGGTTAAGAAGGCAAATGGTATGTTGGCCTTCGTAGCGAGAAGGTTCGAGTACAGGAACAAGGATGTCTTGCTGCAGTTGTACATGGCCTTGGTGAGACCACACCTTGAGTATTGTGTGCAGTTTTGGTCGCCTTATCTGAGAAAGGATGTTCTTGCCATGGAGGGACTGCAGCGAAGATTCACCAGACTGATACCTGGGATGGCAGGAATGACGTATGAGGAGAGATTGGGTCGATTGGGCTTATACTCGCTGGAGTTTAGAAGAATGAGAGGGGATCTCATTGAAACGTATAAAATTCTAACAGGACTAGACAGACTAGATGCAGGAAGGATGTTCCCGATGGCAGGGGAGTCCAGAACCAGGAGTCACAGTCTAAGGATAAGGGGTAAGCCATTTAGGACAGAAATGAGGAGGAATTTCTTCACCCAGTTTAGGAGGAATTTCTTTACCCAGAGAGTGGTGAACCTGTGGAATTCTCTACCACAGAAGGCAGTTGAGGCCAATTCATTAAATATATCCAAGAAGGAGTTAGATATATTTCTTAAGGCTAAAGGGATCAAGGGATATGGGGAGAAAGCAGGGACATGGTACTGAGTTTGGATGATCAGCCATGATCTCATTGAATGGTGGAGCAGGCTTGAGGGGCCGAATGGCCTACTCCTGCTCCTATCTTCTATGTTTCTATGTTAGGCCTGCTTTTACCAGCATAAGAGTTCAGAAAAATAAAAATAATTTTTTTTCAGTCATTTAAAGTTTTAAAATACTTTTTTAAAGAAAAGGTAAGTTTATTTTTAGTCTCATAAAAACCTTTAATTATTTTTTTCAAAAAATTAAATTTTTGTTTAACATATTTAATTTAATGTAATTTTAACTGATTTTACATACGTGATTAAAAAAATGATTTAATGTTTAACTTTTTTGAGTGATTCCCATTCATACTTTTGACAGATCTATGCGTGGAGACCTGTCAAAAGTGTGAAGGGCAATTCCCTTCTTTGATTGGTTCCCCATGGCCCACGTGATCCCAGAGGTGCTTGCGAACCGCATGCACCCCTGGGATACCTGGGACTCTGCGCATTTCGTACAGCAGAGGCCCAGGATCGGAAGTCTTGGGACCTATGGATCCAGCAGGTAAGTGCGTAGATTTTTTCCGATCGGAGGCATCCGCCCGCAGGAAGCCTCCGATCTGAAATTTAGGGCCATTAAGCTAACTGGTCTATAGTACCCTGGACTTGTTCTATCTCCTTTTTAAATATAGGAATAACATTAGCTGTCCACCAGTCCAATGGCACTGTCACTTTAATTCACAGCTTCACTCCCACTCTGATCTCTCTGTCCTCGGGCTATTGCATTGTTCCAATGAGGCTCAACGTAAGCTCGAGGAACAGCACCTCATCTTTCAATTGGGCACTTTGCAGCCTGCCGGACTCAACATTGAGTTCAACAATTTCAGATAATTATCCCTGCCCCCATTTTTCATGCAGTATGATTTTTGCCATTCCCATTTGCAACATTTTATCTTTCCTGCCTCTTACAAAAGTACAGGATGTTCTTTCTATTCCTTCCTCCCCTCCTAACCCCCCCCCCCCCCCCAACTCCTGTCTCTGCACCTGCTTAATATCTGTTACATCTCCAGCTTTTTCCAGTTCTGATGGAGGGTCCCAGACCTGAAATGTTAACTCTGTTTCTCTCTCCACAGATGCTGCCTGGCCTGCTGAGTATTTCCAGCATTTTCTGTTGCTATTTCAATGGCACTATTACCTTTTCTAATGAATTTTTATATATGTAATAATGCCTCTGCTATCTCTTCCCTAACTTCTTGTAATACATGTGAATGCAATTCATCTGGACCAGGGGTTTTATCTTCTCTAAGTTTAATTAGCTAATCAATTATCTCCCCTTTTCTATATTAAATGTCTTTATATCTTTTTTGATCTCTTCTTCTAGTGCCTTATCCACCTTGTCAGTCTCCCTGGTAAATACTGAAACAAAGTAACTATTCAATATTTATGCCATTTTGCCATTATTACCTGTGAATTCATCTTATGCATCCCTTTGTGGCCCTGTCCTTATCCTGATTTTTCTTTTGTTATTCATGTGTTTGTAGAATACTTTAATATTTATTTTTATATTCCTTGACAATTTAGTTTCATAGTTCCTCTGTTTTCCTCATTTTTTTGACTTTTTCCAAATGTCTTCATAATCCCTTTTGTCATCCTCTCCTTTATTGTCTATATACTTAGTGTATGCCTTTTTCTTTAGTTTCAATTTTACCCTTATCACTTTATTCATCCATAATGTTTCATTATTGGCTAGTTTGTTCTTATTTTTTAGAGGAATATATTTCTCCTGAACTTTATTGATCAATAAATATTTCCCAATGTTATTCTATCTCTGTCAATTTTTTTCCAGTTTACCTTCCCTCGTTCCTTTCTCAATCCCTCAAAATTAACTTTTGTTCCAGTCTATTACTTTGCTCTTTGTTTTATTTGTCTTTCTCAATCATTATTTTAAACCTTATCATGTTGAGATCACTCTTGCCTAGATGTTCCCCATCGCTTACATTTCTTATCTGCTCCGGTTAATTGCCTATTACTAGATCCAGCAGTGATTCCTCTTTGGTTGGGCTTCTTAGGTACTGGGTAAGAAAGGAGTTCTGTACACACTGTAAAAACTCTACTCAGTTTTCCCCTTTCTCTACCTCTTGCCAATTTATTTGGGGGTAGTTGACATCTCCCATGATTTTTATTCTATTTCTATTACTAATTTCATAGATTTGCTTACATATTTCTTAATCCACTTCCCTTCCACTATTAGGTGGTTTAATATCCTTCATCTCACGCCATATAGACTGTTTCTATTTTAATGTTATGTCCCTTTTCTACTGCCATTGTTATCTCTAATTAGTACAGCTAACCCAACCCCCTTCCTGCCCTATCCTTTCTAATACGTTATATGCTACAATATTTGACTGCTAGTACTGTCCTTTATGTAGCCATGTTTCAGTTATCCCTACTACATCTGGCCCCTTGCTATGAATTATTGCCACCAGTGTCCTCGTTTTGTTACAGATGCTGTGCACATTGCTGTACAGGCAATTTAATTTGTTTATATTAACCATTCTTCTCACTTTATTTTTAACCATCATTTTACAATGTTCTATAACTGTAACTGTTCTCTGACTGTTTATGTCACTGTCATTCCTTACCTTGGTCTGGCCTTTACTCTCATCTCCTATTTCTTTTATCTTACAGGCTTGTTATTTCTGCCAGATCCCTTCTCCCCTTCTTACTAGTTTAAAGTTCTATCCACAGCCCCATTTATCCTTTCTGCTAGGACTCTGGTCCCATTCTGGTTCAGGTGGAACCCATCCCAGCGGTACAGCTCATTCCTGTCCCAGTACTGGTGCCAGTGTTCCATGAAATAGAACCCCTCCTTCCTACATCAATCTTTCAGCCACATATCCCTATGCCAATTAGCACATACCACAGGTAGTATTCACGAGACTACCACTTGTGAGGTCCTGCTTCTTAATTTAGTTCCTAGCTTCTGAAACTCCCTGAGCAGGACTTCCTCCCTTATCTTCCCTATGTCATTGGTCCTGATATGGACCACAACAACTGGATCATTCCTCTCCCTTTCCAAGTTCCTATCCAGTTGCTCCGAGATATCCTTTACTCTTGCACCAGGTAGGCAATGCTCTTCTGGACTCTCGGTCACGACTACAAAGGTCGCTACCTAGCCCCCTAATTATCAAATCCCCTATTCTGCTCCTTCCCCCCCTTGGACTGTCTCCTGCTCCACGGTGCCATGGTTAGTATTCTGACCGTCCTTCCTGCAGCCTACATCATTATCCCCATAGGTAGCAAGTACATTGTACTTGTTGGATAAGACAGGTTGCATAAACCTGACTCGTATTTCCTTGAGATTACAAGGTTGAGGGGTGACCTAATTAAGGTGTTTAAAATGATAAAAAGGATACGATAGGGTAGATACAGAGAAACTATTTCCTCTGATGGGAGAATCCAGTACAAGGGGGCACAATCTTAAAATTAGAGCTAGGTCATTCAGGAGTGAAATCAGGAAGCACTTTTTCCACACAAAGGGTAGTGGAAATCTGGAATACCCACCTGTAAAGGCTGTAGATGCTGTGTCAATTGAGATTTTCAAGATTGAGGTTGCCAGATTTTTTTATTAGGTAAGGGTATCAATGGATATAGATCAAAGGTGGGTAAATGGATTTGAGGTACATATCAGCCATGATCTAACTGAATGGTGGAATGGACTTGAGGGGCTAAATGGCTTGCTCCTGTTTCACACTTTTCTCATTGTTTGTCTACATCTCTGTATCCAACACTTCCTCATTCTTTCTCCATCACATTTTCTGTAAATTTCTCCTACTTTTTTTTGTACATCAAAGCAATGTGCCTGTCTGGCCCTTACATGCATGTTTATTAAAGAACTCAATTTCTATGTCTTACACAGTGAAAACCAGTATGTATCAGGTCAGGGATGGGTAATAGGAACAGGCTATCCAAC
This sequence comes from Somniosus microcephalus, assembly GCF_052327205.1. Classification (NCBI taxonomy): domain Eukaryota; kingdom Metazoa; phylum Chordata; class Chondrichthyes; order Squaliformes; family Somniosidae; genus Somniosus; species Somniosus microcephalus. The sequence goes on from NC_140997.1 coordinate 188,077,046, forward strand.
TGTGGGAGCAGGATGGAAATGGATGCCTCGGGGCTCATTCTGGACTGGGAATACATCAAAGGGGCTAGGCCAGGGAGCACTCAGGAAGCTGAAATCTGTTAGCATTCAGAGGAGGGAGCTGGGGAAAAGGGACAGCATTCACAGTGCAGATGGTGGGGGCGCGAGAAAGGAGCCCAAGTCAGGCGGCAACCTAGGACATAACTCACAGATGTTTTGGGTCCGACGGCTTTCAAAGGCTGAAGTGTGACAGCACACAAGGGTGGGGAGGGAGCAGAGACCTACAGACTGCAGATTTTGGACTACGATCACACTAGTACGAGTCCAAGCAGGAAGTCTGGAGCTTGAGCCTTAAATGCGCAAGCAAGCACTGAAAGACACTGCACATGTGAAGATATCCCAAAAAAAGCATGTGGGGTTCGAGATTTATCAACAATCAAGGTCCAGGTCAATGATCCAAGCTCCAGGAACAGTTCAGAAGGCCTATGAGGGAAAGTTGTTGGAACAATTTGAAATATTGGATTGGTCGCGTGTGATTTATTTTTAGAATTGTTTCCATGTTACAAACATTATTTTTTATTTGAATAATTTTCAGGGTTGATTGATTGCTGGTTGTTCATAGGCTACTTTTTTTTTCATTGGCTGGTTTTATTCAAGACCTTTTGAGTCAATCAGCATACTTTATGTCCTATAGATTTACTTTATTTCCCACACATTACAGAAATAAATTGATATAGTAATTTAGCAATCTACATACATCATAGCCAGAGGATCATACACATGAGATTCAGGCAAATATATTTGTCAATTAACAAATACATTTTAATCAAGTACAATTTTGAATGAAATACACAGGCCCAGAATTTGCTTGAGTGACAGGTCAGGACTATAAATCACCCCATTAACCGGGTCCTTACACTGTGAAATAGAAGCCCTAACTTTCTGCGGCGACTTTCATTTGTATTTATGGCACAAATCCAACAATTTCTTGACACTCTAGATTAGCGGCAAGCTCCCGTTTTTGCTAGGCGAACAGCAATTGGTGCCAATTTGCAACACGGCCTATCTCTTCCTCACCACAAATTGCTGGGGGTTTTTAATACACTTATAACAGTGTGCGCTGTGTAGGGTTTGAAAATCCACAACCACGTTTTATTGGAGCCCTCTAAAGGGCAAGGTGACCAAAATTAGATTGCCCTATACAGTTTAAAACCAACATTTTCGGCCAATGCAGTGGTCCCGAAAAGCAGGCTGGGATATCTGAATACCCGGGACTGTGGCTCAGAAGCGAGCCATAGATGTCGGCCAATCGAAACAAAGTGCATTCTCAAAGGCCAATCAGGGGACTGAGTCGGGCCTGAAGCAAGGAAATCCCCAGCCAATGGGGACTACCCGGCCCAGGTTTGAATAGGTGACTCACCCCTAATCGAGCTATGAGTACAGGCCATCATCACCTTAATCAACTCAGACTAGGGACAATAGTTTTGGGATCACTACAGTTAAGAGGTGGCCCAAAATAATCAAGTCCCAGGACTGACACAATGGGACAGCAGACTTGGAGGAGTCGATGTGCACTCAAAACAATACCCCTGCCCTCACACTTGTAAACACCAATTTAACTGGGCGCGAAGAGGCCGAAATGGAATTGGGTATAAAATACAGAACCAAGAGATTATTAGGTGACCAGAAGAAAGAGCAGGAGAGCGAGTTAAGAAGCTGAGGGAGAGACGAGCTGGGGAAAACTACCATCTAAAGAACTCCAACCATGCTGATGAGAAGATCCACCATCAGGCCCCAGACTCAATCGGCATACTGAAAGTTTACTCCGCTACCAGACGGCGCAACATCACCGCAAGAAACCGCACCGTATACCGACTCCCGTCCCGGGGACATCAACAAGACACCAACGACCGAAGTGGCTGTGGAAGACGACATTCACTCCCGCTATTTCGGGAGCCTTTTCCATCAAGCACAAACCAACCAACAACAGCAACAACTGCACTCAAAATAGGCTGTGAGTATAATCCAAGGGCCTGTAACTGTCAGTCTAATCTAGGTAGGAAAGTGGGTTGGTGGGATTGGACTTGGTAAAGTTAAAACAGTGTAAAACATTTTCGTTATGTCCGTTCTCTCCCATATTTTATTTATAGTTATAGTGTGTGTGTGTTTATTACGTTTGTGGTAGAACCAAATAAAATTGGTTGTCACCTGTTTTTTCCAAGGACTACTTGTCTCCGAGTGTCTATTTAAAGTGCATCGTCCTCCATCCAAATTCTGGAGTTAGAACCAGATAGGGGCATTAGGGCGCTTCGAACCCGCCAAACAAGGGAGCAGCAGGCTAGGGAAAAAGAGAGAGGACTATAGGAGCCCTTGGGCTCAGGAGTACCCCGCAGATTAGGTATAAACTGTGCGGGTCGTCACCGTATTCTAGTCCTCCTCTATAAGCTGTTGTTCTCTATCTCCTTAGAGGGTGTTTAGTGACACCCAACCTGCAGGCTAACATAAGCTGCAAGGGTATAAAGGAGACAGAGGCCCAATACATTAACAGGCACTAAAGACCCCTGTAATTGGGCAGAGCAAAACCCCCTACAGCCGTCAACGTGCTGTTATTATTGCAGCAAATTCTGGGCCGTGATGTTTGATCTAGCAATTGTAAAGTACGTGTAAAATTGTAACTCAAACAAGTCTATCCCTTTAAGATAACTGAGACAATTACACTTCTGTAAATACTTGAATACAAATTTTCTACAACTGACATTCCTCATCATCAACCTGGTTTACCCAATTTTCCTTCATTTAAGATATTCCTTCCTCATTTTTTGCAGCAATTCAGATGTTTCCATGTTACCACTGGAGCTCAGTATTAAGGTAATACTGAAATATGGCTCACTAATTAGCATATTTTTTTCTCCTTTTGCCGATCAATTTTCTCACTTCCTCTCCTATTTGCAGTGTCACCCACATAACTCCTTCAACTAAAGGAACACTATTACAATTATAATTTTCAAAGATTTAAAATCTTAAATTTGCTAATATCTCTCCCATTATTATTCTCTTTTCCTGAAAGTATGTGATTCATCCTAGAATATGGCTTCACTACTGTCATCAGGCCTCTGCTATCTTATCCAAGTGCTCATTCTTCCACAATGAGCCTGGACACTAAACTATGACAATGGGTGGCATCAAAGAGGCCAATTTTGCCCAAAACTAAAATTCACAAATGTCCTCTTTCCAGCATGTACCACTGGGCATTGAGAAGTGAGAACTTTGGCTTATTCTTCTCATTATCCCGTGGCCACGGAGGTCAATAATAGTACACCAGCACCAATGTTCCCATTAAGCTGTGCGGCCGCACGGTGGTCTGAAGCTCCCGTACAACTGGCTCACTGGCTTTTAAATGGAAAACCGCGCAGGCGCGGAAATTTGAATGGGCCGCGCAGCCTGTTAAAGGGGCTGCACACCCAAAAAAAATTAAAGGAAGCATTGCCCAGCACCGATCAGCTAAGTAAACACAGCCTGGGAATTAAACTTGGGACTTCCCCGGTCTTCTGCATGATTCATTACGATGCCAGCTGGTGCATTTACCTACCGGCCATCTCAGTACTCATCTATGTGGTCATACATTTACAGAAATACACTAATTGATAACATGCCATTCTTTGATGTAAATGTATTGCCTTTATCCATAAACATAATATATGGTTAAAACTAAAAAAAAAAGGAACAGTATATGGTTATTCTCTCAACCATATCAACCCAAAGTGCATGTGTAAAATATACCAAGCTTGCAACATAGAAATAGGTTCCCTCAATTATCAGAATCCAAATAAACAGGTATATTTTACAAGAGAAAATATTTTAAAAGATCCATAACGGGAATTTAACACTCATCCACTATAGCAATTTAGCCATCTAAGGAGCCTAGCACCCGCTCAATTCAAAACACACACAAAAATTAGGGCCAGTGATTTTAGCACTCAAATTTGCTCAGAAAGCTGCATTTTCACTATCTTTGGGAGTTTTTATGCGAAACTGAAATATTCAAGACAATAAACCATGTACAAAAAGTGTAGATATTCACAGAATGTTTTCATGGATGTTGCATCATGCTAAATCACCTGCCCTGACTATAATTTCAGTATTTGTTTCTTTAGCTAACTAAGCAGAGGGGTAGAGTTTCCGCTTTGGGCGCAATTGGTAAACTGGGCGCAAATTGTCCTTGAAATTGTGCTGTTTTTCTAAGTGATGGGTTCAAGTTTCTACCCAAATCATTTGCATAATCACAAACTTAAAATCCTCCACGAACCAGCGCAATCGAACGTAATCGTTAATTTATTTTCTTAGTATTAAAAAATATTCATTGATGTAACCTGGCGCAGTTTTATTCATATAGTTGAAAATGGGCTCATCACAAAAATAAGCGTTTTTAATAAGTGTGTTGAGTCCTCTAGGTGTGAGTAACCTGATTTTATATAATTGAAAATGACTTAAAAAACAATACTGAACCATTTACTAGTTTCATTGGTGTACACTAGGCAGTTTCTTAGTAAACTAAATATTTTTTACTATGGAAAAAACTTTTAAAATGTGCCTTCTAGTGCCTGTGAGCCTAAAAAAAAGCTCAATTTGAAGAGCTTCCTCGAACGGCCGCAATCGGCAGAAACTTGCCATCCGCATTGTTTCAATCTGGAGGCGTGGCCAGTTTTGTGGGCGGGGCCGGCTTCAGGCAAAATGAATTTTAAACTAGTGCTAAAGATTATGGAAACTCGATTTACGCTTGACGCAACTTACGTTTACAATTCCCGTATCTTTTGCGCTGGTTCGGCCGATTTCACCTATTTTGCGCTGATAATATTAGCGCAAATTATACCTCGGAATGTTTTGCACTCCTATAGATTTCTTTGAATTTACTTTATAATATCCCACAATAGAAGTTTACAAAAATAAATTGCTGGTGCTGTGTCGGGAAATTTTGAAAGCAGTAAAGCATTCAGCAGTTAAAGGATTAAATTATATTGTGTCGTGACAAAAAATCCCATGACCTATTCAGTTAACAGCAATGTCTGATCTAACAAATCTTCCCAAAATTTAACTGGTAACAGAAGTATTTCCTGTATTAGCCATCATTTTTTATGAGCTTTCGTTCTTTTTTGTTTTTCTGAGTGTGGAGACTGAGGAGGTGTCTTGAAAGCTGAGGCTAAAGGGGGTAAATTAGTATTTTTAATGGTAACTTTGTCTCGAGGTGCTTCTTTCAGTGATTTTGTGTGTTTTGGATTCCTCACTTCAACAAGACTCTTTGTTCGCCCCAGTAAAAACTGTTCCCATTTAGGAAGTTGTTCTTCAACGGATGCCCAGTATCTGGTCTGCATAGAACAAACAGAAGTTTTACAAATAGCAAACATAATTGTATTCTAGTCAATTATATCGTCCCAAACATTACAAATTCCTAAAGTTTCCAGGCGAAGCACAAAATTTTTTAAAATAGAATTTTAAAAATTCTGTGCTTTTATTTCTGCACTGTGGATTTCTTTTCATTATTATTTCCTCCCTTTCCATTTCAGGTCTCTCCACATGACTTACCATTTAGAAGCCAATGAAGGAGCAGTCAACCTGCTTATAGGGCTCTACCAATGCTCATGTTTAAAGGAGACGAGCGCTTTTTAAAAAATAATTCCTGAGATATGGACAATGTTGGCAAGGGCCTCATTTATTGCCCATTCATAAGTGCCTTGAGAAGCTGGTGGTGGCCTTCTCCAAGAATCACTGCAATCCTTGTAGTGATGGTGCTCCCACAACCTTGTTAGATAAGGAATTCCAGGATATTTTCTTGGATCAATTCCGCACCCCCCCTCCTCCGCCCCTATATTTTGTGGTGTGGTAACCAAAATTGGCTCAGTATCACAAGTGTAGTTTAACCAGTGCATTCTCAAGTCTCAGTACAACTCTTTTAGACTTGTATTCTACTGGTGTATCAAAATGTTCCAGTATCTTATTGGCTTCTATAACTGTCGTAACATTGACCGAGTATTGAAAAAGGCAAGTCATGTATTCTCTCTTTTTGTAACAGAAGTGAAGAAATTATAGATTATGATTTGAGGTTCTATGGAGGAAGGCTACAAAACTTAGAAGCACACAAAAGTAAAAGATTGGATTTTTTTTTGGGAGGGGTTTGCAGTTGGTTGTTTTCTTGAGTTCAAGTCACTCTGCATCACACACCACCCACAGGTATGAAGCCATGCAGGTGATCTGCTCCCTTGCATCTATCCACGTTGCTTTACAGACAGCCATAAGAAGGTGCAAGGAGCAGTGATTTTCAGAAGAAAATTGGAAAGCAGCAGCTGATCCTACTTGAATCAGAATGTAATGCCTTTTGTCACACACAGTACTTTGCAAATCTTGTTACAGCACAGACATGCAAGTTTGGTATTTTTTTTTGAAGAATTGTAGCACGAATCAGAATACTGAGTATGTGCTTCTGATATGGGCTTTCAAGCCAAACAGCGACATTTTATCTTCCCACCACCACCCCCCCAAAAAAGTTTAAAAAATGATTTATAATGAAGGGATTTTTACTAGTCCTAGACCCCCGGATCAGGCGTATTTCTCAGACGTTCACTTTGAGGTAGCCGAATCCTAAAGATGCTTAACTGGGTCTAAAGGTCCGGGCTATCTCTCCCTAAAGGAAAGGAACAACCAGAGAATGTTACCGTCCTCCAGATAGCATTTTTAATAAGTTTAGCTAGACTAACGTCCCGAATATTATGAGGGTCTGGAAAACTTCTGTAACTCTTCACCAAAGAGTGTACAGAAATTGAGTTAGCGAGTTATTGATACAGAAGACTTATGTGAGACAACTCTAAAAATAGAGATTTATTAAAAGAACCGCCATGCAATTTACAGTTGGTGAATCAGTCAAATCGCAACTTTAACAGTTCTAAAAAGAAATACGATCTTTTTAAACAGAGAATCTTACTTTTAAATCTTAACTTTGCTACAGTATTACAGTTCTTAAAGTTTTCTATATAGGATATCCATCAATATCAAATACCTTTGATCCCCGAGGTACATAGAGTTGGAGACCACAGAGCTGCCTCTGTGGTCGAGAATCGCTTTGTCCGATTAAAGCGAGTCTGATGTCCCATTTGAGGCTTCAATATTTATACCCTTTTTCAGTGGTATTTCCTTTAAAGTTTCTGCTCACCCAAGTTAATTATCCCTATTCATCTTTCTGCCGACCTCTGCAATTGTTACTGCCACATCAGCTTGTAATATTCCAGAATCTTGTCTCATCTCCAGGTGTTCTGGGTTGACCATATAAAAAAGGTGTGAAGGGCAGGTGTTCCTATTTCATGTCATCTTTACGAGGGCAGATAGATGTTCCTTATCTTATGTGCCATCTTTACGAAGTTTAAATTAGAACACATTATCCAGGGTGAACCATTGTTTTTGTTCCCAAAAGGTCAACCTGTCGGAGCCATGCACCTTCTGTTTAGGGATGCGAAGGGGTGGAAAGTTTCCGGTAAATTTCCGGAAATTTTCCACGGGAAGTTTAGCTTGGGAATTTTGCGCAAAAAAAGCACATGCTAGCATAATATTGTGTTTTTTTTTAAATTGTATTTTTCATTTTTTCCCCACAAGTCCTCTCAAAATTACTAACAAAGATGGAATCTTAATTATTAAGGAATTTCTTAATCAATATGTTTATCTTATTCGGCTTATTTTAATAATTACAAGTTGTGTGACTGTGAACAAATGTGTCCTGATTGATTGGATGAGTCAATGAGCGATTAGCTCCCTCTATTGGTGATGTAGCGTCATGCTTCCATCACATGGAGCATCAGGAAAAATTTACTCACCCTGTTGCAATCGTGCTGATCGACCGCAGTTCGACAGAGACGAATGCCCTTTATTTCTCTGCATAGAACAATGCCACGTTTACCGTGTGAAAGCATTTTACCCCAGGCATTAAAGATGGAAAGATTGTGTACATGTGCAAACACTGTACAAAGTCATATGTAAAGAATGCCACAAAGATGCAGCAGCATTTATCCAAATGCAACAACTTCACTCAAAGCTCACAGCAGTCAGCCCAGAGTTCCTCTGCTTCCATTTAAGAAGATGCTGGTTCACATTCAGCATCAGGCTCCTTATCATCAGCAACTCCTGGCCCACTTGGAAGGTTCTTTGATACAATGGATAACCATAGCCAGAATAATGCAGATGAGTGGGGGGCACTGTTGCCTCACAGCGCCAGGGACCCGGGTTCAAATCTGGCCTCGGGCTACTGTCTGTGTGGAGTTTGCACATTCTCCCTGTGTCTGCGTGGGTTTCCTCCGGGTGCTCCGGTTTCCTCCCACAGTCCAAAGATGTGCGGGTTAGGTTGATTTGGCTATGATAAATTGACCCTTAGTGTTAGGGGATTAAATACGTGGGGTTATGGGGATTGGGTGGGATATGTGTCGGTGCAGGCTCGATGGGCCGAAATGGCCTCTATCTGCATTGTGGGGATTCTGTGATTCTGTTCTGTGATTCTGAGTGCCTTGCTCGAGCTGTATATGCGACAGGCTCACCCCTCATGCTCACAGCCAATGTGTACTGGAAGAGATTTTTCAATGTTATTCGCCCTCCATACTGTCCTCCCACCAGACATGCTTTGACTACTTATTTGCTGGAGGCTGAGTATAACAGAGTCCAAGGAAAGCTCAAAGAAACAATAGAGATGGCAGACTGTGTTGCAATTATCTCAGATGGGTGGTCAAATGTACGAGGGGAGGGCATCATAAACTACATCGTCTCCACTCCTCTCCCAGTGTTCTTCAAGAGCACAGACATGAAGGACAACAGACACACAGGCACATACATTGCTGATGAGCTGAAAGCGGTCATCAACGATCTTGGATCACAAAAGGTCTTTGCAGTAGTTACTGACAATGCTGCGAATATGAAGGCTGCTTGGGCTCAAGTGGAGGAGGCCTACCTTCATATTACGTCTATTTGGTACGCAGCTCATGGGCTCAACCTGCTCCTCAAGGACATTGTGGGTTTGAGAACCATGGAAACACTGTACAAGAGAGCCAAGCAAGTTGTTAAGTATGTCAGGGGAAAACAGGTAGCTGCAGCAACCTACAACTCCAAGCAAATGACAAAGAACAAGAACACCACACTGAAGCTGCCCAGCAACACCAGATGGGGTGGCATTGTCATAATGTACAACAGCCTTCTGGATGGTAAGGAGTCGCTGCAAGAAATGGCAATATCCCAGTCTGGGGATATGGAAACCACCATCAAGAAAATACTGCTGGATGATGTGTTTTGGGAGAGAGTGGTTAGCAACCTTAAACTACTCTCACTAGTAGCATCTGCAATTGCTCAGATTGAAGGAGATGACGCTGTCTTGTCAGATGTTCTCAGGCTTTTTGCTGATTTAAAAGAACAAATCAGCATTGCCCTACCCACATCCCTGCTGCTCAAAGCAGAGGAGAAGGCAATTGTTCAATTCATACAGACGCGTCAAGAATTTTGTGTCAAGCCAATTCATACTGCAGCATACACGCTGGACCCAACGCATGTTGGGAGACCAATACTTTCTGGAGAACAGATTAACAGCACTTAGTGTGATTTCTACCCTCTCACACCACCTCAATCTGGACGTAGGCAAAGTTCTGGGAAGTCTGGCAAAGTTCTCTACCAAGCAAGGTCTTTGGAATGGGGACGGGATATGGGAATCGTGCAAGCATATCAGTGCACATACCTGGTGGAAGGGACTTTGTGCATCTGAGGCCCTGTCACCCATTGCATCGGTGATACTCCAAATCCCACCTTCATCAGCGGCCTCTGACTAACAAGAGAGTGGAGAAACTGGTGGCTATCTGGGCAAACCTACAACTTATTGAGCCAGATACAGAAGTGTCCACCACACAGCTAGACAGTGACACAGAGGAGGAAATGGACACATCAGAGACAGAGACACAGAATCAGGAGGAGCAATGAGGAGTAGAAGACTCCGAAGGGACAAAATAAGGACAAATTACAGCTAAATAAGCTGACGCTCTTTTTATATTATTTTAGATGGGTCTTTTTTGTGGGGGTTCAATAAAGTTCAAAATTATAACCTAAATAAAGTTTTGAAAGCCTGTTTTTATTTGTATGGAACAGTATGTCTATTTTGATGACAAAGATAATATAAGGGTCAGAGACAAAGACCATCAGTACGCAAAAAAACTCTAAATTCCCATAAATTCCCATGGAAAGTTTCCTCTTAAAAATTCCTGGAATTTTGCAACCCTACTTCTGTTTCAATAAGGTTATTTATTCAGGGTCAACAACTGTCTTATCTCAATAGCCAGAATTCTTTCACAGCGATTACATTGTTAGGTTTCTAGATTTCCAGACCCAGTTTGTCATGTTTTAATAAGGCCAGAGTTCTTTCATAGAATGGTGTATTTTTCTGAATAAGTTAAAGGGCTTATTCCTTCACAATCTGACAAGCTTTAATCTTCCTCCCACACACTAGGGGCAGCTCAAGAAAATCATTCTACACACTCCCCTGTAATAATGATTATCGGATATTCAAATTTTCAAAATCAGTAAGGTAAATTAAAATGCTGGTGTAACAATGATATTCAACAGCACAGGAAGTGGGCATGTACCTCAAGCGCGGTAACAGTAGGGTGCAGATGCAGATGTGCTCCAGATCTTAAATTTTCCTCTGCTACTTCCAAATCCTAAAAAAATACAACTTATATCTTTAATAAACAAATATTCAGTAAAACATTTTACAGTCATCCATTATTAGTTATTATGCTTTATCACTTCCAAAATACAGAAATTCATATCTTGAGGTTTAAATTTTCATTTAAATGCTTGTTCAAAAATTAAACTGTAAACATATACACTGACTACTGTGGCAAATAAAGTATGCATCTTTCAACTAGTAGGTTGCAGATTCTAGTCCGTGCATCTTTGATCCCTTGAACTAGCCTTAACAGCTGGAGGAGCAATAGTGAAGCTCTATACATAAGGTCTGAAGAGTGGTTGGGGGTCACTTGCTAGCTACGGAAAGTGCTTTATACCAAGACAGCTTGGTCATATAGTGTGTGCGTGCGCGCCAGGGCATGGAAATATGCATCAGTAGGACACTGGCTCCAGACAGAGCGGTCTGCACGGAGCGGGATTAAAACAGAGTGTACTTAAACAGAGTGATTTATTTGGGAATTTGGAAAGAGTAGGAATTCAAAGAGGGGGTCGGAGTTGCTGCTTTTTGCCTGCACTACTTGTCGTGCTTTGTGTTACAGGTAGCTATTTAATTTCAGTACCCATAACTTAATCTAGATCAAGTAACTAGTCAAGAAAATACACTGTAAACTAAGTTACCTAATTACAAATTTAATTAAATAAAACAAGGTCATATAGGGATGGCAGTGCAGGTGGTGTGCTGCAACTGCAGCATGTGGGAGTTTGTGGAGAGCGTTGCGATCCCAGACAACCACGTTTGCAGTAAGTGCCTGCATCTTGAGGAATGTCAGCTCACTGTTTTTGAGCCGGAGTCGGAGGTGCAGACATTGCGGGGCATCAGGGATGGGGAGAGTTACCTGGACACTTTGATCCAGGAGGCAGTCACACCCCTTAGGTTAGGTCGTGGTACAGGTCTGGTTTGTGGTCAGGGACAGGAGGGTGTGACCGCAACTCAGGCAGGTATGGGGACCCTAGGTACAGTGCTGGAGGAGGCTCAGCCTTTGCCCTTGTCCAACAGGTATGAGGTTCCTGCTGCCTGTGTGAATGAGGGAAAAGCCTGCAGGATGGATGAGCAAGCTGATCATGGCACCATGGTGCAGGAGGCCATTTGTACGAACAAACGACATAGGTAGAACTAGGAATGAGGTTCTACTGAGGGAGTTTGAGGAGCTAGGATCCAAATTAAAATGCAGAACCTCAAGGATAATAATCTCTGGATTGTTACCTGAGCCCCACACAAATTGGCATAGGGGCAAACAGATTAGAGGTTTAAATGCGTGGCTCAAAGAGTGATGTGGGAGGAAGGGGTTTCAGTTCATGGGACATGGGCACCAGTACTGGGGAAAGAGGGAGCTATTCCATTGGGACGGGCTCCACTTAAACTGGGCTGGGACCAGTGTCCTGACGAACCGAATAACTAGGGCAGTAGACAGGGCATCAAACGAATGAAGTGGGGGGGGGGGGGGGGGGGGGTGCGGGGGAGGATTCAGGAAAGAGTAAATTTAAAAGCAGTGAGAGAAAATGTCAAGGCTCGAAAGCAGAGTAGAGTTTTGGGTAAAAATAAGCAGAGTGGGTCAGGAATGGACAGAGATGAGTAACAAAGGTAATAAGGGATCAGTGACCAAGGTGACATCTGGGAAGGATAGAAATAAGTCAAAGCTAAAGGCACTGTATCTGAATGCGCGAAGCATTCGCAACAAAATAGATGAATAATAGCGCAGATAGAAATTAATAGGTTTGCTCTAATAGCCATTATGGAGACGTGGTTGCAATGTGGCCAAGGTTGGGAACTAAATATTCCAGGATACTTAACTTTTAGAAGAGATAGGCAAAATGGAAAAGGAGGAGGGGTAGCCCTGATAATAAAGGATGGGATAAAGACAGTAGAAAGGGGGAAAAATTCAGTTGTTTGCACCTCCCTTTAGCGCCTTAAGAGGGCGCCAATTGGGGCGCAAAGCAACTAGTGCCCAGGTGCGGCGATGTTTGCGCCGCTCGCGAAATTAACTAGACATTTTGCGGCGGCGTTAAAGACTACCGCCACGATCTCCTGCACCGGCAGATCGTGACGTCAGTCGAGCACGCAATGCCCAGTTAGCGCCCTGGACCGGATATTGAGTGGCGCCCCCTCCCTTACCGCCTGCCGCTAGCAACGACAGGTTCAGGGGAGCGTTATGCTGTCATAAAGGGACTAGGGGAGCCCTATTTAAAGGCGACCGCTTCCTGCCCTTTTTTGTCGGTGGCATTTTTGCACCACGCATTCTGAGAGAGAGACTTCTGGAGAGATTCAACGCTGTGTGAAGGAGTTTTGAATACTGAGCAGCACTTTGCAGGTTTATTTTGATTTGCTCTTCCTTGCTTCGCCAGCGCCCTGAGGTAGCACCTCGCTCCTCGGCCTTTACGCCTTAAGACAGGTGTGAAGCACCTGATCTAGCGCTCCAATCACCTCCAGGGACGATAAAAGCCAAGTTTGCTGTCGGAGGCGATAATTAGCGGCAGGTGCTAAATTTTGCGCATGGCCGATAATGGCGCCCCAAACTGGGAGATACTGAATTTTCCCCCCCAAAGGATCTTAACTCCGAAAATCAAGTAGTAGAATCAGTTTGGGTGGAGCTAAGAAACAGCAAGGGGCAGAAAACATTGGTGGGAGTTATTTATAGGTCCCCAAACAGTAGCTGCAATGTAGGGCAGAGTATAAATCAGGAAATTAGAGGCGCATGCAACAAGGGTAATAAAGTAATCACGGGGGACTTTACATATAGACTGGGCAAACCAAATTTACAGTAATAGTGTGGAGGACGAATTCATGGAATGTATGCAAGATAGTTTTCGAGATCAGTATGTTGAGGAACCAACTAGGGAACAGGCTATTTTAGATCTAGTATTGTGCAATGAGAAAGGGTTAATTAATAACCTTGTAGCAAAGGGGCCTTTAGGGAAGAGTGACCATAATATGATAGAATTTTATATTGAGTTTGAAACCGATTTAGTTAAATCCAAAACTAGGGTCTTAAATCTAAACAAAGCAAATTATGTAGGTATGGGGGGGGGGGGTGCGAATTAGCTAAGGTAGATTGGGGAACTACATTAAAAGGTATGATGGTAGAGTAGCAATGGCTAGCATTTAAAGAATTAATATATAATTTACAACAAATATACATTCCTTTAAAGCACAAAAGCCCCACAGGTAAAGTGGTCCAATCGTGGCTAACAAGAGAAGTTAAAGATAGTGTTAGAAATATAGAAACATTGAAGATAGGAGCAGGAGTAGGCCATTTGGCCCCTTGAGCCTGCTCCGCCATTCAATGCGATCATGGCTGATCATCCAAATTCAGTACCCTGTCCCTGCTTTCGCCCCATATCCCTTGATTCCCTTAGCCTTAAGAATAGAAACATAGATCAAAGGAAGAGGCTTATAATGTTGCCAAAAATAGTAAGCCTGAGGATTGGGAGGATTTTAGAATTCAGCAAAGGCAAACCAAGAAATTGTTTGAGAGAGAAAATAGAATGAGTGTAAACTAGCGAGATACATAAAAACAGACTGTAAAAGCTTCTATAGGTATGTAAAAAGGAAAAGATTAGCAAAAGTAAATGTGGGTCCCTTACAGGCTGAGACAGGAGAATATATAATGGGGAATAAAGAAATGGCAGAGAAATTAAACAAATACTTTGTGTCTGTATTCATGGAAGATGACGCAAAAAACTTCACGGAAATAGTGGAGAACCAAGGGTCTAGCGAGAACGAGGAATTGAAAGAAATTAGTATTTGTAAAAAATTAGTAGTGGATGTAGTGTATTTGGATTTTCAGAAGGCATTTGATAAAGTGCCACACAAGAGGTTATTAAACAAAATTAGGGCTCATGGGATTGGGGATTGGTTAACGGACAGAAAACAGTAGGAATAAACGGGTCATTTTCGGGTTGGCAGGCTGTAACTAGTGGGGTACTGCAAGGATCTGTGCTTGGGCCTCAGCTACTCACAATCTATATCAATGAGGGGACCAAATGTAATATATCCAAGTTTGCTGATGATACAAAGGCAGGTGAGAATGTAAATTGTGAGGAGGACGCAAAGAGGCTTCAAGGGAATATAGACAGGCTAAGTGAGTGGGCAAGAACAAATGGAATATAATGTGGAGAAATGTGAAGTTACCAATTTTGGTAGGAAAATAGAAAAGCAGAGTATTTTTTAAATGGTGAGAGATTGGGAAATGTTGGTGTTCAGAGGGGCCTGGGTGTCCGTGTACATGAATCGCTGAAAGTTAACATGCAGGTACAGCAAGCAATTAGGAAAGGAAATGGTATGTTGGCCTTTATTACAAGAGGATTTGAGTATAAGAGTAAAGATGTCTTACTGCAATTATAAAGGGCCCTGGTGAGACCACCACTAGAGTATTGTGTACTGTTTTGGTCTCCTTACCTATGGAAGGATATACTTGCCATAGAGGGAGTGCTACAAAGGTTCACCAGACTGATTCCTGGGATGGGGAGATTGTCCTATGAGGAGAGATTGAGTAGACTAGGCCTATATTATCTAGAGTTTAGAAGAATGAGGTGATTTCATTGAAACATACAAAATTCTTACAGGGCTTGACAGGGTAGGTGCAGGGAGGATGTTTCCCCTGGCTGGGGTGTCTAGAACCAGGGGTCACAGTCTCAGAATAAGGGGTTGGCCATTTAGGATTGAGATGAGGAGAAATTTCTTCACTCAGAGGGTGGTGAATCTTTGGAATTCTCTACCCCAGAGGGCTGTGGAGGCTCAGTCATTGAGTATTTTTAAGACAGAGATCGATAGGTTTTTGGATATTAAGGGAATCAAGGGATATGGGGATCGCGCAGGAAAGTGGAGATGAGATAGAAGATCAGCCATGATCTTATTGAATGACGGAGCAGGCTTGAGGGGCCAAATGGCCTACTCCTGCTCCTATTTATGTTCTTCTTCCCCCACCCCCCCTCCCAATTCTTCACAAGCAGGCTCATGACTAGCTAGGAATAAGTTCATTTGAGAGAAGAAGAATGAAAAGGAAAACTGGATTAAATAGTAATTAAAAAACACTTGGAATGGGTTCCCTTGATGGCTCACTAAGTTTATCGATGGCCCCGATTTTAACTCCGGGTGGATGGGTGGCGAGGCAAGTTAGAAACTCAGCCACTGCATCAGAAAACAGGCCCAAGATATTTTAACTTCCGGGCCTCATTAACATGAAGTGGGTGGGAAGCCGCTGCCATCAAAATCAGGCTGCCCTTGGCCGCTCACCATCGTAAAGATAGAAATGGGGAAGGGAATTCCAGGAAGGCCTCGAGGGAGGGGCTGTGTCAGGGCAGGGGAGGCTATGACTTTCCTTGTTGGGCCTAGAATAGCATTCCTGCTTTGCCTGGCCCAGAAAGGAAAGTAAAATAAAAATAAAAAACATACCTGTTTGGTCCCCTTCATCTTCCCAGCAGATCCAGACTCTCTTTAGCCTGGTGGGAAAGCTACTCAAGCCCAAGTTTAAATTTTAGTCAGGGTCCGATGACGTCATCAGGCCACAAACTGCCTATTTAAAGAAGGATTTCACCAGCTTTGGGCAGGCAGCTTAGCCACCTGTCCAGAAGCCAGAGATAAAACAGCAGTCGGCAGAATCCAGGTAGGTAAGTACCCCAAGGCATTTCAACTGCTCACCTGCCCGGTTTCCACTGGGCAGATAGGGTTATAATCAACCTCGATGAGTTGCTGAGCCATGCATACCCATGAGATCTCAGATTTAATGTTCGATCTGTGCTGTTAATTGATCTCTAAAGCAGCAGTGGTAGGGGCACTACAATTGGTCCCAGCTAGAAGTGCTCAAGTATGCATGTCAGCTGAGGAGAGGATCAGGCTCAGCTGTAATGCTACTAGCTGTTGAATAGCTACTATCTTGCTGAAATCACCAAGGCTCATCCATGAATAATGCCACAAGAAAACGTGCCTGTAGAAGTGGACTCATCAAGTAATCAACATCTGCAGAAGAGGAGAAAATTGGCAAGTATAAGGAAAAAAAGCAGCTTGGTATCAATATTTTCAAGAGCTCTCCAAAAGGAAGGATAATCCAACTAGAACAAATGTACTGTAAAATGTTTTGAAACTGATTAAGGCTCCGTTTTTGAATAAAGGGGAGGAAGAAAGTCACACCAGCTCCCCACGAACTTACCATTAGCAAAGAGGATCCGAGTCATCACCTCTTCATTATCAAAATGTCATTCAGCATTTGCCGACCAACAAGCAGAACTCTGCATACTCATGCAAGCACACATGCAGAAACCTGCAGAAAGAGCACAGCTTGGCTGACCAAAGTATGATACGGAAGCACCAGTACAAGTCTACACTGCCAACTCCATATTTTAAGTCTCAAAACGGTATCCCATTAAAATTACGACAATTTCTACATAAGATTTTATAAAACTGCAAAGAAGCAAGGTTTCATGGTGGAACTAAATTATCAAAAAGTGCATCATAAAAAGCTAGAGGAGTACAAGATCTCATTGAGCAAAAGGGATTAAAAAAAATTAAGACTCTAAGGTCAGAGCTCAATTCCAGATTTTTTTAAAAATTTGTTGCAGGCAAGGCCAGTATTTATTGCCCATCCTTAATTGTCCTCGAGAAGGTGGTGGTGAGCCACATTCTTGAACCGCTGCCATCCTTGTGGTGAAGGTACTCCCACAGTGCTGTTAGGGAGGGAGTTCCAGGATTTTGACCCAGCGACGATGAAGGAACAGCGATATATTTCCAAGTCAGGATTGTGTGTAACTTGGAGGGGAACTTGCAGGTGATGGTGTTCCCATGCACCTGCAGCCCTTCTCCTTCGAGGTGGTAGAGGTCGTCGGTTTGGGAGGGGCTGCTGAAGAAGTCTTGGTAAGGTGCTGCAGTGCATCTTGTAGATCGTACACACTGCAGACACGTTGCGCCGGTGGTGGAGGGAGTGAATGTTTAAGGTGGTGGATTGGGTGCCAATCAAGCAGGCTGCTTTGTCCTGAATGGTGTTGAGCTTCTGGAGTTTTGTTGGAGCTGCACTCATGCAGGCAAGTGGAGAGTATTCCATCACACTCTTGACGTGCCTTGTAGATGGTGGAAAGGCTTTGGGGAGTCAGGAGGCGAGACACTCGCCGCAGAATACCCAGCCTCTGACCTGCTCTTGTAGCCATAGTATTTATGTAGCTGGTTCAGTTAAGTTTCTGGTCAATGGTGACCCCCCAGGATGTTGATGGTGGGGGATTTGGCGATGGTAATGCCGTTGAATGGTTAGATTCTCGCTTGTTGGAGATAATTATTGCCTGGCACTTGTGTGGCGCGAATGTTACTTGCCACTTATCAGCCGAAGCCTGAATGTCGTCCAGGTCTTGCTGCATTCGGGCATGGACTGTTTCATTATCTGAGGAGTTGCGAATGGAACTGAACACTGTGCTTCTAACCTTATGATGGAGGGAAGGTCATTGATGAAGCAACTGAAGATGGTTGGGCCCAGGGCACTGCCCTGAGGAACTCCTGTAGCGATGTTCTGGGGCTGAGATGATTGACCTCCAACAACTACAACCATCTTCCTTTGTGCTAGGTATGACTCCAGCGAGTTTTCCCCGATTCCCATTGACTTCAATTTTACTGGGGTTCCTTGATGCCACTCTCGGTCAGGTGCTGCCTTGATGTCAAGGGCAGTCACTCTCGCCTCCTGACTCCCCAAAGCCTTCCCACCATCTACAAGGCACGTCAAGAGTGTGATGGAATACTCTCCACTTGCCTGGATGAGTGCAGCTCCAACAAAACTCAAGAACCTCTGGAATTCAGCTCTTTTGTCCATGTTTGGACCAAGGCTATAATGAGGTCTGGAGCCGAGTGGTCCTGGCTGAACCAGTTTCATAAAAGATTAAAAAATGACATGATAAGTTAGTTGTGATTAAAAGCATGAAGATTGTATGAGAAAGGATAGACTGCAGGAGCTAGAGAAGCTCAATAGATTTGAGGTTGTGGGATAGAATATGTTAAGAGTCTTGATTTCAGCACCACAAGGATGCAATAAATTATAGAATGTTTAACAGCACAGAAGGCTACTCAGTTCTCTGAAAGAACTATCCATTTAATCCCATTCCCATCTTTCCAGATATCTTAAAAAAAAAAAAAATTATCCACTTTCCCTTTAAAAGTTATTAGGGATTCTGCTTTTGCACCACTCTTTCTGGTAGGGCATTCCATGTTTTAACAACCATTTGCATTTGTTCTTTTGGTGAAGAACTTAAATTTATACCCTCTAATAAGCACAACTCACTGACAAGTGGAAAAGTATGTGATGATTTATCAAAACTTCTGCATTTTCAACACCTCTATTATATCTCTTAACTTTCTTTATTCTAATGAAAAGGCCTCAGTTTCTCTAGTCTTTCCTCATGTCTCATCTTTGGTATTGTCTTAGTGAATTTCTTCTGTACCTACTCTATGGCTTCAATATCCTTCATAAAGTAAATTGCCATATTTTCATATTAGAAAGGATAAGAGAGGAAATTTCCAAAGGGCTAAGTCAAACAAGTTAATGGCTCGGTTATAGTGGACAGAGGAATGTCATGAAAACACATTAAATGTTTATTCACTATTATCAACGGTAATTTCTCATCTTGCAGACAAAAGAAGATTTCTGTTGCCCCATTCAACAGCTTAAAAGGAAAATAGATTCCAAAGAGTTAGCCATAGCAGTGCAAAAAGAGTGACAAATGATTTAAAGTTGTTATGTACAAAGTTCTAGAGATGAGTAAAATATGTAGTAAGATTAGCAGTCAATACCTGGGACCTAAACTATACTAGCAATCAAAGATTACAAGCATTTTCTCTTTGAAGTTTCGTATGCAAGAGATACATAAATTTTTCTAAAAATTCAGTGAGGCAGACGAGCCATCAAAAGTTTATTTAAACCCCTGCTTAGCAAAAACTGATACGATAGAAGGAAACAGATTCAGAGTTCTGTCCATATTTTAAAGACAGGCAAAAATAAACAACTCAAGGCCTTGGGCAACAACAACTTACTTTTAAAAGTGATGCATTTCTTTCATTAGCTGACTCAAACTCTACTGCTTGCTGTTTTTTCTCATTCATCTGATCTTCAAGCTGGGTTTCCATTTGCTGAAGCAGTGTAGTTCTCAGACCTAATCTAGAAAGCAAAAATGGAACACCAAATTGCACTGGTCCTGATTCCAGTATGATTTCAAACAAAAATGTTTTAAAAAAATGCAAGAAGTCAATGAGAAGAAAAGGCACTTGGCTAATAGTTCAATCTGCTAGTACCCAAGCACTTCCATTTTAGCATCCAACTGGATTTTTGGACATCTGGGGGCAAAAATCTGTGGTCTTCCCACGACAAGCCCAGCAGGACTATGGCAGAAGGGATGCAAATTAGATGGGGACTTGGACTCCCTGATCACTTTCCACAGGACCTTGTTTGGGGTGGAGCCTCCACCTGCCTCAAGCATGCCCCCTGCCCAAACAAACAGTTTCCTCGTCCCTAGCCTGGGAATCCGCCAGCAGTCCAGTACCTCCAGTGAAAGTAGGTTTAACAGCCTGCCGGTTGGCTGAAGTGGGACACACCTGGGGGTCCAAGTCTGGGTTGTTGCTCCGACCCCAAAAGATTTAGAAAATGCCAACATTTTCAGCACTACCATCCTTTTCCCCCCTCCCACCCATCCTTTGCTGCTTTTTGCAACCTTTCAGCCACCCACCTCCCCATCCCCTCTGGTGGGCACCCAAAAAGTGCTTCTAATAGTTGGGCACTTGCCCATTTTATTAAAATTAGATGACCCTCTAATTAGACGGTTTGGGCATATTTTGGCATAGTAGGCACAGTAGATTGTGTGGATTGGAGAAGGAAGTTACAAAGGGACACACAAAATAAGTGGGCAAAACTATGGCAGATGGAGTTCAATGTGTGGATGTGTGAGGTCATCCATTTTGGATCTGAGAAACACAAATCAGAATATTTTCTTAATGAGAGACTAGGAGCTGTGGAGGAGCAATGGGATTTAGTTGTCCATGTACACATATCACTAAAAGCTCGTCTACAAGTACAAAAAGTAATCAAAAAGGCTAATGAAATGTTGATCTGTATCTCAAGGGGGTTGGAATTGAAAAATGAGGCAGTGATGCTTCAGCTGTACAGAGCTTTGGTCAGACCCCATCTGGAGTACGGTGTTCAGTTTTGGGCACCAAACCTCAGGAAAGATATATTGGCCTTGGAAGCGGTACACCGCAGATTCACCAAGATGATACCGGACTTAGAGTTAAATTATGAGGACAGGTTGTACAAACTTGGCTTATATACCTTTGAGTTTAAAAGATTGAGGGGTGATCTAATTGAGGTGTTTAAAATGATTAAGGGATTGACAAAGAAACTATTTCCTCTGGTGGGGAATCCAAAACAAGAGGACACAGTCTTAAAAATTAGAGCTGGGCTATTTAGGAGTGAAATCAGGAAGTACTTCCACACAAAGGGCAGTTGAAATCTGAAAGGCTGTGGATGCAGGGTCAGTTTAAATTTTCAAGACCGAGATTCATAGACAGGGCATCTGGGACCGGAGTGAATAGGACAACCAACAGGGTATCTCCTTAACCATTGATATTTAAGGAATGGGAAATAAACACAGGAAGGATTCAGAAGGAGGGTGAATTCAATGTCAAATCAGGTACAGAAAGAGAAATAAAGGGAGGGAAAGAAAGATCGGATGAGAGAAAAAGATAAAGAAAATATTTTTTTTTATTTGACATTTTTAAAATCTCCATAAACCTGCAGGAATGGGACTCCACATTTCTAAATTAATTTTCAGTGTCAGAGGTTGCCTGGTAGTCATTAACATTTATATATAATTAAAAAGGTACGTACGCTCAAAATCACAAGACTTAACTTTCTGTGATGAGTTTAATGGACAATTAATGGGAAAATACTGCAAGTTCCTAAAACAAAGTGGACACTAAGGGCAAGATGCCATTTTCATGAAGCCAACGGTGGAGCGCGCAACTGACAGCAACTTTTGGATATTCACAGTTAACCGCGCATCTGCTCCTCGCCTAAAATTGTTGCATCATTTACTCATAAATAACAGCAAGCGCCATTAGCCTTACCATCATCTTGACAGCAAATTCTGGCCCAATGTCTGTCACTCCTATTAAACTGAAATTGATAAGATCACTGCTAATGGAATAGTACAGCTTTAATTTCAGGTTTGAATTCTGGGATCACATTCCCCTTACATACCACAACAATTGTGCTGCCGCACATGGATGATTCTTGTGGTGAGCCTAGCTACGTCTCTACTGATAAATGGTCTAGCATCGATCCAACTGTTTATTATTTTTAACTTTTTTTAAATTGAGGGGCAGAAGAGCATTTTTGTATTCCCAAAGAGTCCAGGGGTAGTTGTACATCTGATCCATAATGGTGGCTGAATACATTTCCCCTCTAGGAAGGGCTATATATTTGAATAATTTGTATTGCCTTGCTATTAATTCTTCAGAAGTTCCTGAGAAACAACTCAAGTCACATTTGTATATCCATTGCAATGTAAAATAAATTCACACTTGATTTGGTTTGTTCTTGTCATGCAATTGTCAATATAACTGAATTTGTAAGCACAGGTTATGAAAAATTATTTGAACAAATATTATATGCAGTTTGTTGGGATACTAGGTGATACAAGGCAGGTGATACAAGGCAGGTGGAGAAAAATATGGGGTCATTTGTTCACAATAAATTCCCCACAATGCAAATTCCCATCAAAGGCAAGGTGCACGCCCCTCAAAAATGATGAGAAAATCTGACAAACTGGTTTGCTCAACTATACCTCCTAGTGGACAACTGAAGAGCATTACAAGAAAAAACAAAGCAACAGATTGGCCTGGATTTTGCAATCGGTGGCGTACACAGCGGGCACTTGAACAGAATGCGCACTTACCTGATGGGGACACGCCTTCGCGAACTTGCTGACAGATGCTGCGTGGTAGGGGGCAGCGTAGGGGCCCATGGATCCCAGGGGCGCAGCATGTGCGGAAGCGTACCTGGGATCATGTGGGCCGGTGCTCTAATCAGAAAACACAAGCAATATATGGGAGAATTGATCTTTGAAGCTTTGAGTGGCGGCACCAGCGGAGGCGGCAGTATATAAACAGAGCAGGACCCAAGGACAATGTGGAATTGAGCGGCGGCAGCAGCAAGGCGGCAGTACATAAACAGAGTGGGACCTGAGGGTAACGGGGACCTGAGCGGCAGCAGTAGAATTCCCGCGAATTCAAGAACAACAAAAAAACAAGGAGTGATGTCACAGGACAGCAGGTAGGTGATTGGTAAGTATTAACTTTTTTCTCTCTAAGCTAGGACAGTGGGAAAACTATAACACTTTATTACATTAATAACTTCACTAGATAAACTTATTAATATAACTAAGTAATTGTTTGAATAAAGACTAACTAATTAAATAAATAAAACAAGATATGGCAGAGCAGGTTGCGTGTATGTGGGTGTTTGTGGACAGTGAGACTGTCCCGAGCGAACACATCTGCAGCAGAAGTCTCCGTCTCAAATCTCTCTGGCTCAGAGTCATTGAACTGGAGTGCTCCGGTTGGAGACACTCCAACACATAAGGGACAGGGAGGAGTATCTGGACAGTTTGCTCCAGACCTTGGTCACACCTCAGAGAGGTACAGGTTCAGAATGGGGTTCATAGAATCATAGCATGGTTACAGCAAGGAGGATGGCCATTCGGCCCGTGCCGACTCTCAGCTAGTCCCACTACCCTGCCCTTTCCCCGTAGCCCTGCAAAAAAAATTTCTTCAGATACTTATCCAACTCCCTTTTGAAAGATAAGATCGAGTCTGCCTCCACCACCCTTTCAGGCAGTGCATTCCAGATCTTAACAACTCGCTGCGTAAAAAAGGTTTTTCTTATGTCGCCTTTGGTTCTTTTGCCAATCACCTTAAATCTGTGTCCTCTGGTTCTCGACCCTTCTGCCAATGGGAATAGTTTCTCTCTATCTACTCTGTCCAGACCCCTCATGATTTTGAACACCTCTATCAAATCTCCTCTCAATCTTCCCTGCTCCAAGGAGAACAACCACAGCTTCTCCAGTCTATCAACATAACTGAAGTCCCTCATTTCTGGAATCATTCTCGTAAATCTTTTCTGCACCTTCTCGAAGGCCTTCACATCCTTCCTAAAGCGTGGTGCCTAGAATTGGACACAATACTCCAGTTGGGGCCGAACCAGTGTTTTATACAGGTTCATCATAATTTCCACACTTTTGTACTCTATACCTCTATTTATGAAGCCCAGGATCCCGTAAGCCTTTTTAACTGCTTTCTCAACCTGCCCTGCCACCTTCAACGATTTGTGCACATATACCCCCCAAGTCTCTGTTCTTGTACCCACTTTAGGATTATACCATTTAGTTTATATGTCCTCTCCTCATTCTTCCTACCAAAATGCATCACTTCACACTTTTCTGCATTAAATTTCATCTGCCACGTGTCCACCCATTTCACCAGCCTGTTTTGTGTCTTCCTGGAGTCTATCATTCTCCTCCTCACTGTTAACTATACTTCCAAGTTTTGTGTCATCTGCAAATTTTGAAATTGTGCCCTGTACACCCACGTCAGTCATTTATATCAAGAAAAGCACTGGACCTAGAACCGACCGCTGGGAGACACCACTGTATACATTCCTCCAGTTCGAAAAACAACCGTTCACCACTACTCTGTTTCCTGTCACTTAGCCAATTTCATATCCATGCTGCCACTGTCCCTTTTATTCCATGGGCTTTCAACTTTGCTGGCGAGCCTATTAAGTGGCACTTTGTCGAACGCCTTTTGGAAACCCATGTACACTACGTGAACCGCATTGCCCTCATCAACCCTCTCTGTTACCTCATTAAAAAACTCGATCAAGTTGGTTAAACACGATTTGCCTTTAACAAATCTGTGCTGGCTTTCCTTAATTAATCCACAGCTATCCAAGTGACTGTTAATTTTATCCCTGATTACTGTTTACTGTTTCTAAAAGCTTCCCCACTACCAAGGTTAAACTGACTGGCCTGTAGTTTATCTTTACAGCCTTTTTTGAACAAACACCCTTTTTTGATGTGACCGATGTGTGCAGAGTAAGGGAAACCCAGGTGATAAAGAGAAAGAGGATCCACAGAAACTGATCCTATCCAACAAGTACAATGTACTTGTTACCTGTGAGGATAAGAATAAAGGCTGTCGGAAAGACAGCCAGAATGTGGACCATGGCACTTTGGAGCAGGAAGCTGTCCAAAGGGGGGAGGAGGAGGAGAGGAAGCGTAATGTGGTATTTGTAAGGGATTCTATAATTAGGGGGACAAATAGCATCCTTTGTAAGCAAGATCGAGAGTCCCACATGGTATGTTGCCTACCTGGTGCCAGGGTGAGGGACATCTCGAACTGGCTCAAGAAATAAGAGCAGGAGTAGGCCATACAGCCCCTCGAGCCTGCTCCGCTATTCAATAAGATCATGGCTGATCATCGATCTCAACTCCACTTTCCCGCCCGATCTCCATATCCCTTGATGCTCCTAGAGTCCAAAAATTTATCTATCTCAGCTCTGAATATACTCAAAGACTCAGCATTCACAGCCCTCTGGGGCAGGGAATTCCAAAGATTCACATGCCTTGAAAGGATACTGGAGAGGGAAGGGAACGATCCAGTCGTTGTGGTCCATGCTGCAACCAACAACTTGGGAAGAGTAGGCAAGACTCTCCTGTTTGAGGAGTACCAGGAACTAGAAGCTAAATTAAAGAACAGGACCTCAAGGGTTATAATCTCTGGGTTATTACCTGAGCCACGTGCAAATTGGTGTAGGGATAAGCAGATTAGGGAGGTAAACATGTGGCTAAAGTGCAGTGGTGTGGGAAAGAGGGGTTACATTTCATGAGGCACTGGCACCAGTATTGGGACAGAAAGGAACTGTATTATTAGGACAGGCTCCACCTGAACCAGGCTGGGACCAGGGTCCTTACGGAAATGATAAATAGGGCGGTCACAAGGACTTTAAACCAGTAAATGGGGAGGGGAGGGGGGGGGGCGGGGAAGAGAGAGGGCTCAGGTGGAAATTGTAGTACAAATAGTTCAAAAACAAATGAAAAGGGAAGAGAGTAGAGTAACAGACAGAAATTGTGCTTTAGGCACAACAGGTAAAGGGAAATCTAAAAGATGTAAAGTGATTAAACCAGGAGAGAGAAATAAGAAACACGTGAGTAAAACATTAGAGCTGAAGGACAGGCTAGGGTGTGTGGCCCAAATAAGCGTTCTTTGTACAAACGCACAGAGTATAAGGAATAAATTAAATGAACTGCAGCCGCGAATTCAAATTGGAGGGTATGACATGGTAGCCATTACAGAGACATGGCTGCAAGATGGTCAGGACTGGGAACTAAATATACAGGAAGCTTTGTGCTATCCGGAAGTTGAATGTCCGGCAACTTTGATCGAACGGCAGAAATCAGCAGCCGTTTTGGTTAGGTGTTTTTTTTTCTCCTAGCATTCTTTTCACAGGCAGACTCTGGAAAGCGTCTTTGTCGCTTAGCAACAGCTTCAGAGACGCTTCCAAGCTACTGGGCCGAGTGTTTACAAGCTGTTGCTGAGCAACAGTGTTTGTGGTCAGATACTGCGATGAAAAGCTCCTATCTGATAACATTGACGCTGGTCTATCCGGAGCTTTTAAAAAAACGGCAGTAGCTCGGTCCCATGGGCGCCGGATAGCACAAAGTTTCCTGTACCAGGTTAGAAGGTCTACAGGAATGATAGAGAAAATGGTAGAGGGGAAGGAGTAACCTTAGTGATCAAGGATGAAATCATTTCAATGATAAGACAGGATAGAACAAGAGGTAAGCAGGCAGGAGACTGAGTAGAATTAATAAATAGGAAAAGATTTAAGACTGTAGTGGGAGTTGTGTATAGGCCCCCTGGTAGCAGCTGTGAAGTGCTAGATTGCATAAATGCAGAGATGAGACAAGCATGAAGCCAAGGCAGAATGGTTTTAATGAGGGATTTTAACTTTCATATTAGATTGGGATACGCAGACTAGCACCTGTCACAAAGGTAGTGAATTTCTTGAGTGTGTCCAGGATAGTTTTCTATATGTCCTAGAAGCAACAAGGGGTCATGTCATATTAGATTTAGTAATGAGCCAGATTTAGTTATCAGCCTAACGGTGCGTGAACATTTAGCCAATGGCGATCATAACATGATAGAGTTCAACATAATGTTTGAAAGGGAGGAATGCGAAACAGCTACTAAGATTCTAGAGTTAGGTAAGGCCGACTTCAGCGGGATGAGAGAGAGAGAGAGAGAGAGAGAGAGAGAGAGAGAGAGAGAGAGACTGTCCACAGTAAACTGGGCAAACCTATTAATGGGTAAAATGGCAGAAGAAGGGCAAGACCTCCACTTCCAAAAAAAAGCAGCCATGGACGACTAAAGAGGTAAGGGACAGCATAAAACAAAGAAAAAGCATACAAAAATGCAAAAAATAGCACAGATCCTAGCAAATGGGAAAGATACAAAGAACAGCAAAGGGTCACAAAACAAAATAGTAAGAACTACAAAAAGGGAGTATAAAAGAAACTTGCAAGGGATATCAAAATCAATACAAAATTTTTAACAATTATATTAGGAAAAAGAGGATAGTCAGGAGCAATGTTGGTCCCTTAAAAACTGTTAACGGTGATATTGTCAATGATAGTGGGGCAGTAATTCCTCCCCAAACGCGCGAGTACGGAAGGGGTACTCACGTGTCTGGCTGGAGGAAATGCTGGTTTTCAGCATGCACAGCGCATGCGCTGAAAACCGGCATTTCCTCTCCTCTAACCCAAGAGGTGAAGAGGCTAGCGCGTGCGCTGTAGGGGGCAGCGCATGCGTCTTGGATTTCCTCTGTTTTGGGGGATTTGCGCATGTGTAAAGGCCTCTGGTCTTTACGCTTGTAAAAAGCACACGTAAGTATTTATTTTTACAGGTAAGTGGTGTTTTAGTGCAATTTAGAAAAAAAATTTCCACAGGTTTATTATTTTAAAGAATCTACAATAAGGTAAGTTTAGTTTTAGACCCTTTTTATTAAATATTTATTTTTTTCAAAAAAAAAATTGTTTAAATTATTTTTTAAAAACTTATTTATACTTAATTTAATGATTGGATGTTTTTTTAAATTTTTATTTAAAGTTTAAATAGTGTTTTGGGCCCCCATAGTTTTCATGAGTTTGACAGCTCTTACTGTCAAACTCAGGAATGAGTTTCCCCTCCCCTGATCGGCTGCACAGTGCTCACCTGATCCCAGCCGGCACATCGCACTAACTACGCCGCTGGATCAGGTTAGCACAGCGCGCCGACAGCTGAACCGGGCCTGTGAAAGGAAATGCAAGCAGGCCCGGGCTTCAGATGTCGGCGCACAGGGTGAGTGCAGATCGGGGGGCTTGCACGCACGGCAAGCCCCCGATCTAATTTCAGGGCCATTAAGGAAATGACGCGCATTTGAATAATTAATTTGCATCAGTACTTACCAGTAGAGGAAACTAATATTGAATCAGGGACAGGGACTCAATAAAATTAATGTATGTAAAATAACAGTAATGAAGAAAATAATGGCACTAAACATAGAAAAATAGGAGCAGACGACCATTCGGCCCTTCGAGCCTGCTCCGCCATTCAATATGATCATGGCTGATGCTCCATTCAATTCAAATCGCTTTATTGGCATGACAAGGTACATCTTATGTTGCCAAAGCATCGAAAAACATTTATGGTTGAACACATAAACGCAGATCTAGCCATACAGTGTATAAACAGATATATCCCCGAGTGTATAAATATACATTCATATAATTTGTATATACTCTTTTCTTAGATTTAATGGTTGTCCCTCTGTTTATGGCAAGCTGTAACATAGTGTGCCGCTAAGGTTACACAATTTCTCTGTTCCCCTAGTAGGTATGGGAGTTTTTGGTCGTCATTCAAATTTCTGAATTCAGGGCATATTTTTGTGAAACTATATTCCCCCTCTCTCCCCATACTCCTTGATGCCTTTTGTGTCTAGAAATCTATCTATTTCCTTCTTAAATATATTCAGTGACTTGGCCTCCACAGCCTTCTGTGGTAGAGAATTCCACAGGTTCACTACCCTCTGAGTGAAGAAATTTCTCCTCATCTCAGTCCTAAATGTCCTACCCCGTATCCTGAGACTATGAACCCTCGTTCTCGACCCCCCCCAGTCAGGGGAAACATCCTCCCTGCATCCAGTCTGTCTAGCCCGATCAGAATTTTATGCGTTTCAATGAAATCCCCTCTCATTCTTCTAAACTGTAGTGAATACAGGCCGAGTTGACCCAATCTCTCCTCATACGACAGTCCTGCCATCCCAGGAATCAGTCTGCTGAACCTTCGCTGCACTTCCTCTATGCCAAGTATATCCTTTCTTAGGAAAACTGCACACAGTACTCCAGGTGTGGTCTCACCAAGGCCCTGTATAACTGTAGTAAGACATCCTTGCTCCTGTACTCAAATCCTCTTGCAATGAAGGCCACATACCATTTGCCTTCCTAACTGCTTGCTGCTCCTGCATGTTTGCTTTCAGTGACTGGTGTACAAGGACACCCAGATCCCTTTGTACATCAATATTTCCCAATCTATCACCATTTAAATAATATTCTGCCTTTCTGTTTTTCCTACCGAAGTGGATAACTTCACATTTATCCAATTATACTGCATCTGCCATGTATTTGCCCACTCACGCAACTTGTCTAATTCGCCTTGAAGCCTCTTTGCAGCCTCCTCACAACTCACAATCCCACCTAGTTTTGTGTCGTCAACTAACTTGAAAATATTACATCCAAATCATTGATATATATTGTGAATAGCTGGGGCCCAAACACTGATCCCTGCAGTACCCCATTAGTCACCGCCTGCCACCCCGAAAAAGACCCATTTATTCCTACTCTCTGTTTCCTGTCTGTTAACCAATTTTCAATCCATGCCAATATATTAGCCCCAATCCCATGTGCTTTAATTTTGCACACTAACTTCTTTGTGGGACTTGCTATCAAAGGCCTTCTGAAAATCCAAATACACCACATCCATTGGTTCTTCCTTATCTATTCTACCGGTTACATCCTCAAAAAACTCCAGTAGGTTTCACTATTTCCCTTTCATAAAGCCATGTTGACTCTGTCCAATCCCATTGATATTTTCTAAGTGTCCTGTTATCACATCCTTTATAATAGACTCTAGCATTTTCCCTACTACTGATGTTAGACGAACCGGTCTGTAGTTCCCTGTTTTCTCTCTCCCTCCTTTTATAAATAGTGGGGTTACATTTGCCACCCTCCAATCTACAGGAACTATTCCATAATCTATAGAATTTTGGAAGATGACAACCAATGCATCCACCATTTCCATGGCTAGCTCTTTTAGTACTCTGGGATGTAGATTATCAGGCCCTGGGGATTTATCGGTTTTCAGTCCCATTAATTTCTCCAGCACTATTTTTTTACTAATACTAATTTCCTTTAATTCCACCTTCTCACTAGACCCTTGGTTCCCTAGAATTTCTGGGAAGTTATTTGTGTGCTCTTCCGTGAAGACAGAACCAAAGTATTTGTTTAATTGCTCTGCCATTTCCTTGTTCCCCATTATAAATTCTCCCATTTGACTCTAAGGGACTTACATTTATCTTCACTAATCTTTTTCTTTTTACATACTTGTAGAAGCTTTTACAGTACGCTTTTATGTTCCCTGCAAGTTTACTCTCATACTCTATTTTTCCCCTCTTAATCAATCTCTGTCCTTTTTTGCTGAATTTTAAACTACTCCCAATCCTCAGGCTTGCTACTTTTTCTGGCAACTTTATATGACTCCTCTTTGTATCTAATACTATCCTTCATTTCTTTTGTTAGCCATGGTTGGGCCGCTTTGCCTTTTGTGTTTTTGCGCCAGAAAGGAATGTATAACTGTTGCAATTCATGTATTCGTTCCTTAAATATTAGCCATTGCCTATCCATCATCATACCTTTTAACGAAGCTCCCCAATCTATCTTAGCCAACTCACTCCTCATACCTTCGTAGTTTTCTTTGTTTAGATTTAGGACCCTAGTTTCGGATTGGATTACTTCACTTTCCATGTTAAGTTGGTGGCTAAAGTAGTAGACAGGGAAATGTCTATGGATGTTATTTATATGGGCTTCCAGAAGACATTTGATAAAGTCCCACATAAGAGACTATTAACTAAGGTAGAAGCCAAAGAATTGAAGACAAATTATTGACCTGGTCAGGAAATTGGCTGAGCGGCAGGAGTCAGAGATTTAACTTGCTGTCTATTTCAAAGGCGGTAGGACAGTGAACTCTCTGAGGTACACCATTATACCCACCACAAATTCTGCCCTATTATCCTTGTCTGCTATACTGTTGAGGGACTGGGACACGAAATAGGTGAGAATGTAATTCTGTGGGTTGCATTACTAACCAACTCAGAATGTCATTCCACTATTGCAACTGCAACCTAAACCTAAATATTATATTCTTAATACTTAATTTTAAGTTTGATATATTGGTGCAAATCTAAACTGGAATTACATTAAGGTATACTGTAGCCAAAGTATAACATGGCTTGGATTTGTTGAGCAACGCTCAAACTACAAGTAGTTTACCTCAATTCACTTCTGTTAACATTCACTTACATTTCTTCATGACGTTTGCTCAGTTCAACTTCATGGGCTAAATAAGACATTTTCATTCAATGAAGCCCGTGTTTTCTTGCACTGCAAGTGACCCAGATCCTTAATGATGTATCTCACACACTGAAATGTCAGCAAGCATCTATTGGTGTAAGCAAAACAAAAAATCAGTTAACGCAAGGGGATCACTAGGTTCATGGCAGCAACGATTGAAACTTCCCACCTCCACCATGTGGTGGGCCCCACAAAATCCGGGACACCCCCTGTTTTAAAAAAAAAATTAAACGGTTGCAGCAAACCGACAAATGTAAAATCTGTCGGCCGCACAGAGCCGCTTATGTAGTTTTACTTGTAACCATGCAGGATCTTACCACCCCACATCAACAAGCCGCCGGCTGAAATCAGGCACCACGCCCAAGTCAGCGGGGCAGACCGCACCGATACTGCGCAGTATTCTCACCACCAGGCCCGCCCCCAACCTCGACCTGCCTGCCCGCCCGGGGATCCAGCACAGTGCCTACCGGCCGGCCGGCACTATCGTCAAAGAAACGGGCGTCACCGCGCATGGAATTCTGGGACAGCAATGGCTCCTGGGGATTTGTCACCATGGTAATTACACTGGTGCTGGCAGCTCCAGACCTGTTCAAATCACTGGAATCTTACATTTTGGTTTTAAACTTTAATTCATTGAACGCAGCAGCAATTATATCCTTCTCTTCCCGCCTCCCTTTGAAGGTGCTGCCTCGGAATCCTCCTGTATTCACCAATCCAAACAGACATGTTCCTGAGCTGTTCGACTGTGGGGATAAGAAGGATCACAATCAAGATTGATCCTTTCCCAGATGGGAAATTGCTGTATTTGGTATAGAGAATCTGCTATTAAGCGCCAAATCCAGCAGAAGAGATTTGAAATGTATGACTTCCCACCCAACTCTCCTGACCAACTGCAATCTCTCAGCTTGACTGCACAGCAAACATTACAAGATCACAAAATAATTACTAACAGGAAGATCAGATGGCTGATCTTAATTCATCCATCCAGAGTAGGGTTGCCAACTCTGGTTGGAGGCATTCCTGGCGGTTTGATCGTGTGACATTCTGACCATGTATGCCTGATCAGGTGTCATCTGCACATGTTATTGCAGTTACCTTATTAAGGTTGGGTACCCTGTAGTTCAGTATCTTTGCTTGTGGTTTTGCAACAGCATCTATTGTGTGAGAAGTTCCAAGAACCAAGAGGCCATGAGCAGGCAAAGAAGGGAAACCAAAGGTGGGGAACGATTTGCAGAGAAGAAACCAAAGAGTCATAGGGCTCGATTTTCATTGAGCCGTGGAGTCGGGCTTGGAGGCGTGCGTGGGGTTAAAATCGCAAAAACTGGCGGACGGCCCCCCCCGCCTGGTTCCCGACTCAGAGCAATTTTAACTCAGGCGTGTCTGATGGACCCGACTCCATCCCACATCCAACAGGTGCGACTGGTCTTTAAGGCCCTTAATTACCACTAAATGGCCTCCATAATCCTATTTTAACAGGCCCTTGCAACTTTAACCCTTTTCCCACGTAAAACACGCCTGGTGGGAATCACGAATGTGAAACCTGGCGGGAGCACTATTGGATTGCTGACTATCAACTGCAGGTCAACCATTAAAGAGGAGATTTCATCAGCCATCATTTGCAGGTGACAGGACTTAGTGGTCTCAGGTCTGGGGCAAATTTTACAAGGCTTAACCACACCTGTGGAAGGTTGGAGCCGCACACCCATCTCCAGTGTGGCCTCCTGGGAAACCCCTCTCGCCACCTTCACTCAGCGCTTCCTCAACGGAGGCATATACCAGAAGCATGGGAGCCATTTATTTCCTTCCCATCTGGGCATTAGAGGAGCTTGAGCACCAGCCGTGTCAGCAGCAGAACCAGGAAAACAGCAGCACCAGCAAAAGCAGCAGCAGCAGGAGCGCCAGGCTGCTGCTCACCCACCTGAGGCTGCACAGGCCAGAAGGGCCAGCGCCTGGAAGCCCGTTGGCGCAGGAGATACCCCCCAAACAGGGTCTACAGACGCAGGGTCACCTATCTCAACATGTCTGAGCAGCAGTGCCAAAGGCGGCTCCGACTTTCACGAGAGGTAGTGACTGACATCTGCGCAATGCTACAGCAAGACCTGCTGCCCAGAGGACCAGGTGGACAAGCATTACCAGTGGCCGTCAAAGTCACCACCGCACTCAACTATTTTGCCTCAGGCTCATTCCAAGGATCAGCAGCAGACATCAGCGGCATCTCCCAGGCGGCCGCACACACTTGCATCACGCAGGTAACCGATGCCCTCTTTGCCCTCGCGCACAATCACATCCATTTCACCAAGGATCGAGCAAGTGTCACGGCGCGAGCGGTTGGATTAGCTCATCTGGCAGGCTTTCCAAGGGTGCAGGGCGTCGTTGACTGCACACATGTGGCCCTTAGGGCACCTCATCGCAATCCAGGTATTTTTGTCAACCGCAAGGGCTTCCACTCCCTTAACGTTCAGCTGGTGTGTGACCACAAGAAGGAGATTTTGCATGTTTGTGCCATGTACACTGGCAGTTGCCATGACTCCTTCATACCGCGCCAGTCTAGTGTGCCTCCGCTATTCAGTCCGCCATACCAACTTAATGGATGGCTACTTGGAGACAAGGGCTATCCCCTGAGGACGTGGCTGATGACGACATTGAGGAGGCCAGCCAACGAAGCTGAGGAGCGCTACAACTCCAGCCACATTTCCACCAGATCCACTATCGAACAAACCATCGGTTTGCCGAAGATGCGCTTCAGATGCCTGGATAGATCAGGTGGAGCCCTGCAGTACTCAGCAGCCAGGGTCTCCAGAATCGTCATAGTTTGCTGTGCACTTCACAACGTGGCACAGCGTCGTGGCTTGCAAATTCCTGAGGACCAAGTGGCTCCTCACATATCCTCCTCCTCAGAGGAGGAGAAGGAGGAGGAGGAGGAGGGCAAAAACAAACATCCTGCAGAGGCCCATCAACTAGCGGCAGCATTACGCGAGAACATTGCTGCCCAGGATGCAAGGAGCGCACTCATCCTGGCCAGATTTGCTTAGCCTAGTCAATCAAACACTTTTGCTTTGCAGCTTCTTACCTGAGCATCGACAATGGCCAAGACCCTGCAGATTCCTAGCTATTTGACCAGCATACTGACAATTGCAAGTAATCCTAAGCCCCCAAACTCCAGCCTGTGAGCTCGGTAGTTGCAGGGAGGTAAAAAGTAATCGGGGTGTGACGTCACCAGGGAGCAGGTAAGTGATTGGTTGGTGAGTATTTCTCTCTTTTCATTACAAGCTTGAATTCTGTGGTGTTAAATTTCTAGGGGCTCTGTTGTGGTGAGGACAGTTGGTAAATAAAGCGCCCTAGAGTATACCTGTAACTGGGGTATTGAATAAATTTTTAGATTAATTAAAGGAGTAAGTCATGGCAGGAGAGCTCAGACCCGTGTTCTGCTCCTCCTGCTCTATGTGGGAAATCAGGGACGCTGCCAGTGTCCCTGGCGACCATGTGTGCGGGAAATGCATCCAGCTGCAGCTACTTGTAGACCGCATTGTGGCGCTCGAGCTGCGGGTGGATGAATTTTGGAGCATACGCGATGCTGAGAGGCTCGTGGATAGCACGTTTAGCGAGTTGTTCACGCCTCAGGGTAGGGCAGCACAGGGGGTGACCATCAGGCGGAGCAACAAAGGCAGGCAGGTAGTGCAGGGAACCCCTGCGGACATCCCCCTTTCAAACAAGTATACCGCTTTGGATACTGTTGAGGGGGATGACTCACCAGGGGAAGGCAGCAGCAGCCAACTTCCTGGCACTGGCGGTGCTCCTGCTGCCCAGGAAGGGGGGAAAAAGAGTGGGAGAGCAATAGTGGTAGGGGATTCTATAGTAAGGGGAACAGATAGGCGTTTCTGTGGCCGTAGACGTGAATCCAGGATGGTTTGTTGCCTCCCTGGTGCCAGGGTCAAGGATGTCACTGAGCGGCTGCAGGGCATTCTGGAGGGGGAGGGTGAACAGCCAGTGGTCGTGGTCCACATTGGTACCAACGACATAGGTAAAAAGAGGGATGAGGTCCTGCAGCAAGAATTTAGGGAGCT
The DNA here is from genome assembly GCF_052327205.1 of Somniosus microcephalus. Lineage (NCBI taxonomy): Eukaryota > Metazoa > Chordata > Chondrichthyes > Squaliformes > Somniosidae > Somniosus > Somniosus microcephalus. Next base: position 188,112,604 of record NC_140997.1, read on the forward strand.
AGGTGAAGGATTAAAGAGCAGGACCTCAAGGGTTGTAATCTCTGGATTACTCCCGGTGCCACGTGCTAGTAAGTATAGGAATAGGAAGATAGAACAGATGAATGCGTGGCTAAAGGGATGGTGCAGGGGGGAGGGCTTTAGTTTCCTGGATCACTGGGTCTGCTTCTGGGAAAGGTGGGACTTGTACAAGTCGGACGGTTTACACCTGAACCAGAGGGGAACCAATATCCTTGCGGGGAGGTTTGCTAGCACTGCTGGGGGGGGTTTAAACTAACTTGGCAGGGGGATGGGGTACAGAGTGGAGCTATAGTAGGGGGTGATTTACAGCCAAATACAGAGGGAAAAACAAGTCAGCTGGGAAGGCAAAGCAAATATGTGAAGGCAAAAGAGAATATGGCAGGGCTGGAAGGCATTTATTTTAATGCAAGGAGTCTTGCAAATAAGGTGGATGAACTGAAGTTGTTGTTGAACACATGGGAGTACGATATTGTTGCTATCACGGAGACATGGTTGAGGGAGGGTCAGGACTGGCAGCTCAATATTCCGGGGTATAGAATCTTCAGGCGAGACAGAGGGGGGTGTAAAAGGGGAGGGGGTGTTGCAATATTAATTAAGGAGTCAATTACTGCTGTAAGGAGGGATGATATATTAGCGGGTTCCTCTAATGAGGCCATATGGGTAGAACTTAAAAACAAAAAGGGGGCAAGCACTTTGCTGGGAGTGTACTATAGGCCCCCAAACAGTCAGGGGGAGATAGAGGAACAGATATGTAGGCAAATCTCAGAAAAGTGCGAAAATAATAGGGTAATAATCGTGGGGGATTTCAACTTCCCCAATATAAATTGGGATAGTCAGAGTGTGAAAGGCTTAGAGGGTGCAGAATTCTTAAAGTGCATCCAGGAGAGCTTTTTGAGCCAACATGTAGAAAGTCCTACAAGAGAGGGGGCGGTACTGGACCTAATTCTGGGGAATGTAGCCGGGCAAGTGGTGGAAGTGTCAGTAGGAGAGCATTTTGGCGACAGTGACCACAATTCGGTGAGATTTAAGGTGGTCATGGAAAAAGACAAAGACGGCCCGGAAATAAGGGTTCTAAATTGGGGGAAGGCCGATTTTAATATGATAAGGCAGGATCTGGCCAAATTGGACTGGGAGCAGCTACTTATAGGAAAATCCGCATCAAAACAGTGGGAGACTTTCAGAAGGGAAATAGAGAGAGTACAACGCCAACATGTTCCTGTAAAGGTCAAGGGTGGGACCAACAAGCAAAGGGAACCTTGGATGACAAGGGATATACAAAAATGCATTAGAAATAAAAGGGGGGCTTTTGGCAGTTACAAAAGACTAAAGACGGAAGAAGCCCTAGAGGAGTATAAAAAATGCAGGGGCATACTTAAAAAAGAAATTAGGAGGGCGAGGAGGGGCCATGAAATAACACTGGCGAGCAAAATAAAGGAAAATCCTAAGATGTTTTATAAGTATATTAAGGGCAAGAGGATAACCAGGGAAAGGGTAGGGCCCATTAGGGACCAAAGTGGCAATCTGTGTGTAGAGCCAGATGATGTAGGCGGGGTTTTAAATGAATTTTTTGCATCTGTGTTCACTATGGAGAAAGACGATGCAGACATAGAAATCGGGCAAGGGGGCTGTGACATACTTGAACATATTAGCATCGAGAGGGAGGAGGTGCTAGCGGTTTTAGCAGGCCAAAAAGTGGATAAATCCCCAGGCCCAGACGAGATGTATCCCAGGCTGCTGTGGGAGGCAAAGGAGGAGATTGCAGGGGCTCTGACACAAATTTTCAGAACCTCTCTGGCCACAGAGGATGTACCAGAGGACTGGAGAACAGCTAACGTAGTACCATTATTCAAGAAGGGTAGCAGGGATAAACCAGGGAATTACAGGCCAGTGAGCCTAACATCTGTGGTAGGGAAATTATTGGAAAAAATTCTGAGGGACAAAATTAGTCTCCACTTGGAGAGGCAAGGATTAATCGGGGATAGTCAGCATGGCTTTGTCAAGGGTAAATCATGTCTGACAAATCTGATTGAATTTTTCGAGGGGGTGACTAGGGGGGTGGATGAGGGAAATGCTGTGGATGTGGTTTACATGGACTTCAGTAAAGCTTTTGACAAAGTCCCGCATAGGAGACTGGTCAAGAAGGTAAGAGCCCATGGGATCCAGGGTGCCTTGGCGCGTTGGATCATAAACTGGCTGAGTGGCAGGAGGCAGAGGGTGATGGTCGAAGGTTGCTTTTGTGACTGGAAGCCTGTGTCCAGTGGGGTACCTCAGGGATCGGTGCTGGGTCCCTTGTTGTTTGTGATCTACATAAATGATTTGGATGAGAATGTAAAAGGTATGATCAGTAAGTTCGCAGATGACACGAAAATTGGTGGGGTGGTAAATTGTGAGGAGGAAAGCCTCAGGCTACAGGACGATATAGATGGGTTGGTCAGATGGGCGGAAAAGTGGCAAATGGAATTTAACCCTGAAAAGTGCGAGGTGATGCATTTTGGATGGACAAATAAGGCAAGGGAATACACAATGAGTGGTAGGACCCTAGGAAGTACAGAGGGTCAGAGGGACCTTGGTGTACATGTACATAGATCCCTGAAGGCAGCGGAACAGGTAGATAAGGTGGTTAAAAAGGCATATGGGATACTTGCCTTCATTAGCCGAGGCATAGAATATAAGAGCAGGGAGGTTATGATGGAGCTGTACAAAACGCTGGTGAGGCCACAGCTGGAGTACTGTGTGCAGTTCTGGTCGCCTCACTATAGGAAGGATGTGATTGCTTTGGAGAGGGTGCAGAGAAGATTCACCAGGATGTTACCTGGGATGGAGCGCCTCAGCTATGAAGAGAGGCTGGACAGGCTGGGGTTGTTTTCCTTGGAGCAAAGAAGGCTGAGGGGGGACCTGATTGAGGTGTACAAAATGATGAGGGGCATAGATAGGGTAGACAAAGAGGAACTTTTCCCCTTAGTAGGGGGGTCAATAACAAGGGGGCATAGATTCAGGGTAAGGGGCAGGAGATTTAGAGGGGATTTGAGGAGGAACTTTTTCACCCAGAGGGTGGTTGGAATGTGGAACTCAATGCCTGAAAGGGTGGTAGAGGCAGGAACCCTCACAACATTCAAGAAGCATTTGGATGAGCACTTGAAATGCCATTGCATACAAGGCTATGGACCAAATGCTGGAAAATGGGATTAGACTGGACAGGGATGGATGGGCGGCGCAGACACGATGGGCCGAAGGGCCTCTTTCTGTGCTGTAAAACTCTATGACTATGACTCTATGACTCAATGTGAAAGTCCCATTCGCGAAATGACACACGCCACAACTACAGCAGCAGCCATCAGATTTTTTATTAACATTATTAATCTGATGGCTTTTTCTAACAATACATCAAATTTCACCCAAGTGACTACGCTTGTGACTGCTTATGCTTTATCTTCCTCTTACGCGTGCTCCTACATAGTGCTTCCCCTGTGGCTTCAGCCGACGTGGAGGCCCCTTGCTCACTTTCCTGCTGCTCCTGTCTCGACACCTTTGGCGAGCGTCCTCTGGGGTTGGGAGCCTGTGAGCGCTCGTCAACAGTCTGCTGCTCCTGCGGCTGTGCAGGGGTTGAGACGTCTATCTCACTTGGGTGTGAACTCCGGTGGGGCTCTGACCGAGGGCTCTGCAGTGGCATGGAAGTGTGAGTGCTTGGAGAGGAACCCCCACTTCCTTGAGGTCTGCCACCAACCTCCCTCTCATGGGTCAGGTCCCCCTCAACGCCTGCAAGTGGCTGGAGAGCACCTTGCTGCACATCAGGGGGGCCATGGGGACCCGTATCTGCAATGGCAGTCCTACTCAGAAGGACTTCCAAGAAGGTCTGGTTTCTCTGTCCAATAGATGCCCATCGCTCCTCAAGGGACGTCATTCTATTCTGAACAATGACCATGTTTTCCATACCCTGGCGACTAAGCTCCTCCATGGCCGTAGCCCTCCTCTCCTCTACCGTAGCCATCCTCTCCTGTATGGTAGCCAGCCTTACCACGGAGGTAGCAATCATTTCCACGGAGGTAGCCATCCTTTCCGTGTTGATGCGTTCATGCGCCAATGACTCCACAAAGGCTCTGCTCATGTTCGCTATGGACTCCTCCATTCGCTCCACACTCGCAGCGACCCTGGAGACAAAACCTGCCAGAGACTCCTGCATCTGTGCCTGGAGTTCCATCACCTCTGAGCTTATGGATGGACCCAGAGGCAGAGGGTCGACATGCTGCTGAGCCGAGCTGGCAGAGTCCTGCGCCCTCCGACTAGGACTCTCCACTGCTGTCCCTGTCTCCACAATCTGCTGATGCTCACTTGTGAGCTGTGAGACACCAGGTGACAACACTACTCTATGTCCCGAAAGCCCCACCGAGGTGTAAGCGTCTGTGCTGGTGCTGGGTGCACTGAATTCTGCTGACGCTGCGCCCTCAGAGGTTGCAGCTTCCTCTGAGAAGTCTGGCTGCTCAGCCTCTTCTTCCGGGCTAGGGGGGACGGATGCTTATGATGGTCCTGTGGGGGAGTAAAGGAAAGAGTCAGAGATGCGATGCAAAGGCTACATGCACATAGCTTTTTGCAGATGCTCATAAGTGCATCTGTTACAGCTTCACAATCATTATCACCGACTCATGCAATGTCAAAGAGAGAGATGGGAAACTTTTCTGTCACCAGCTTGCTGTGTTGCACCCGTCTGTCCGTCCCCCACGTGCGAATCATCCTCAATGCCCATGATTTCCAGGACGGCCTCCTCCCAGGGGGTCAGGTGGGCTATTGAGGGTGGCCCTCCTCCTGTCCTGGCTTGCTCTCTCTTGTTGTGAGCTCTCTTTTCCTGCAATGAGGGTGACAAGTGGAGGTTGAGTGAGAATGAAGGAGTGAGTGTAGAGATTGCACAGCATAGATACTTAGAAGGAGACAAAGATGGAGTGAGGTTGCAAGACCAAGGGCCCTCCCTGTGTGTTGTCAGTTGTGTTCAAAGCATCAGAGTGATAGGGAGTGTGAGGGCTGCATGGTTGAATAGTTATGTGAATGTGAGCATAGAGAGAGAGGGAATGGGTAAGGGTGCGTGGATGTGAGTGTCAAGTGGGATGTGGAGGAAGAGATTGCTAAAGCTGAGTGCTGGTGAGGAAAGGCAATGGGGATCAGATTGAGGGTGATGGGAAATTAATACTCACTTTTCCAGTGCGCTGAAGGTCATGAAATATTTTCCTGCACTGTATCCAGGTTCTGCGGGTGACTCCCAAGGAGTTGACCTTCTCAGCCACCTACATCCACGCAGCCTTGGTCTGAGTGGGAGGCCTCTTCCTCCCTGATGAAGGGAACAGGACCTCCCTGTTGGCCCTAGCCCCATCCACCAATGCCTGCAGTGCCGCCTCATCAAAGCGAGGAGCTGCTCTTGCCCTCCCGCTTGTCATCTTTCCTGCAGGTCCCTCTGACACCAAATGGAGGAAACTTGGAAGCCTGCAGAAGAAGCAAGGCTTGCTGTGGACCTTAAATGCAGCAGCAATGATGACGTCATCGGAGGGGACTTTCAGTCATGAAAAAACCCTTTGCAAAGGCTTCCCACACGTTGGAAATCAATTGGCCAATTGAGTTAAAATTGCATCAATCTCCCACATCCATTTAGATTCGTGTGGGAAACACAAAATTCGGATAACATGACAACAGCCCGCACCTGAGTTAAAATCAAGCCCATAGAGTCACAACGGCACAGAAGGAGGCCATTCAGCCCATCGACTCCGTGCCAGCTCTCTATGGAGCAGTCGAGTCAGTCCCATTCCCCCCACTCTATTCCCGTAGCGCTAAAGTTTATTTCCCTCAAGTGCCTATCCTCTTCTTAGGCAGTCCCTCGGAACCGAGGATGACTTGCTTCCACGTTAAAAATGAGTTCTCAGGTGACTGATGAGTCCAATACGGGACCTACAGTCTCTGTCACAGGTGGGGCAGATGGTGGTTGAAGGGGCGGGTGGGTGGGGTGCTTGGGTTGACGTGCGACGTGCGCTCCTTGCGCTGCTTCCGCTTGGCTTCCGCTTGCTCCCGGCGAAGAGACTTGAGGTGTTCGCCGCTTTCCCGGATGCTTCTCCTCCACTTTGTGCGGTCTTGGGCCAGGGATTCCCAGGTGTCAGTGGGGATGTTGCACTTTTTCAAGGAGGCTTTGAGGGTGTCCTTGAAGCATTTCCTCTGCCCACCTGCGGCTCTCTTGCTGTGTCGGAGCTCCGAGTAGAGCGCTTGTTTTGGGAGTTTCGTATCGGGCATACGGACAATGTGACCCGTCCATCGGAGCTGATCGAGCGTGGTCAAAGCTTCGATGCTGGGGATGTTGGCCTGAGCGAGAACACTGACATTGTTGCGCCTATCCTGCCAATGGATCTGCAGGATCTTGCAGAGGCAGTGTTGGTGGTACCTCTCCAGTGCTTTGAGGTGCCTGCTGTACATTATCCATGTCTCTGAGGCATACAGCTGCTCTGTAAACCATGAGCTTAGTGCTGGGTTTGAGGTCCTGGTCTTCAAACACTCTCTTCCTCAGGTGACCGAAGGCTGCACTGGCACACTGAAGGCAGTATTGGACTTCGTTATCGACGTCTGCCCTTGTTGACAGTAGGCTCCCAAGGTATGGAAAGTGGTCCACGTTGTCCAAGGCCTTGTTGTGGATTTTGATAATCGGGGGGCAGTACTGTGTGGCGGGGGCAGGTTGGTAGAGGACCTTTGTCTTACGGATGTTTAGTGTAAGGCCCATGCCGTCGTACGCCTCGGTGAAGATGTTGACGATGGTTTGGAGTTCGACCTCCGAGTGAGCGCAGACGCAAGTATCGTCTGCATACTGTAATTCGCCGACAGGATGGGATGACCTTGGATCTGGGCTGGAGGTGACAGAGGTTGAACAGTTTCCCGTTTGTTCTGTAAATTAACTCCACTCCAGCGGAGAGCTTATTGAAGGTGAGATGGAGCATTGCAGCAAGGAAGGTCAAGAAGAGCGTTGGTGCAATGACACAGCCATGCTTGACACTGGTCCGTACGTGAATTGAGTCTGTGGTGGAACCGTTGGTCAGGATTGTAATGTATATACCTTTAAGGGGGGAACTATCTTTTACAGCTCATGTATACTGCAGTACCGGCAGTGACCACACCTGTATATAGCAATGAGTAGTAATCTGTACAGATCAGTTCCAGTGTGAGCCACGTTGAGTAAACACCTGTTGTACTGTTCTCCTGCAGCCTGTGTCTTATTATGCACGGACACAACATTGGCGACTAGGCAAGTTCAAATCTACCTGCAACTCTGCATCACCTCCCGGGGATTCGTTCCTGGAGTTCAGTGGATTGGAGGTCAAGGCCAGAGACTCGGGCGTCGACCACGGGCAACCGCCCAGTCATCCAGCAGAGACTCGAGAATTGCGGAGGAGGCTATCGAGAGCCAGGCTTGGCTTTCCAGTTGAGGTGGTCCAGCGAAACGGGCTGGCAACAGGTAGTGCGCAGACCCTTCCCTGACAGCGGCGGGCTAGAGCCCGACCGAGCGGCACAGCAAAGGGCCGAGCAGCGTTGACGGGGGAGAGAGAGAGAGGGCAGAGCGCACAGGGCGCAGCCGGTGTTCAGGGGCCGAGCAGCGTCGAAGAGAGGGAGAGAGAGACGCACAGAAATCCGCGAGGCGCCGCCATTGCCACGAGGACCGCCGAGAGCGGCGTTGGCAGCAGCGCAGGTGAAGCGCGCGAAACCTACAGGGCGCTGCCATTGCCACGAGAACCGCCGGGAGCGGCGTTGGCAGCAGCGGGGGAGGAAGGAAAGCGCGGGAGACGCCATTTTAAGCCATTGGGAGACGCCATTTTAAACCACACCCAAAATGCCGAAGAGTGGCAGTATCACCGCGTTTGACAATGAAGTCGAAGATTGGACTACATATGTCGAATGAATAGAGGTATACTGCAAGGCAAATGAGGTGTCAGATGACAAGAAAGCGTCGGTATTGTTAAATTTAATGGGTGCAAAGACGTATGGTTTATTACGAAATCTAGTAACCTCAACGAAGCCAATGGAAAAGAGTTTTGAAGACATAGTAACGATACTACGGGAACATTTAAACCCCACACCGCTGCTGATAGCAGAAAGATTCAAGTTTCACAAACGGAACCAGCATAAGGATGAAAGCAATGCTGATTATTTAACAGAACTGCGCAAACTATCGAAACACTGCCAGTTTGGAGCGGGACTGGCAGATACCTTAAGGGGCAAGTTTGTGTGTGGGCTTCAAAGTGAAGGAACCCAGAAACGGCTTTTATCTGAAAAGGACCTTACGCTGGAAAAGGCTTTCAGCATTGCGGTATCATATGAAGCAGTAGCACGGGGCGCTGCAGAGATACAACAGAGACTGCAAGAATATGGCACAAACGAAATGTCATATGGAACAGAGAAGTGCTATCGCTGCGGCAGAACAACACACGACCAGAATGATTGCTGGTTCAAAGACAAAGTGTGCAGACAGTGTGGAAAAGTAGGACACATAGCACGAGTCTGCAGGTCGGGAAAGAAAACCAGCAATAAGAAACCTACCAAAGAAAAGTACAAGAAGGTACATAAGATGACGGAGAATAGTTCAGACGAACAAAAGAGTGATAACGACTCTGAAAGCAGGGAACTGAGTTGTCTGAAACTACATAATGTGATCACAACGGAGGATCACCGAACCATTTGGGTCACTCTCAAGATAGCAGGGGTCCACGTAAAGATGGAATTGGACACAGGATCAGCACTAACAGTCATAAACCGACGGGACTACGAGCGGCTATTCTCACACATACCCTTGAGAGACACAAACATTATTTTGAAGACATACACGGGGCAAAAAGTCTACCCCAAAGGAAAAATAAGGGTGACCGTTATATATAACGGTAAGGAAACACCAAAACTAGACCTGTATGTATTGCAAGATGGAGGACCACCATTACTGGGACGTGAATGGATCCGGAAAATACAACTGGATTGGCATTCCATACAGGCACTGACTGTGGCTGACAAAAAGGATGATGACGTCACACCCGGGCGACTGTCAAAGATCCTAACTGACGCGAAAGAAGTGTTCCAGCAAGGACTCGGAACACTAAAAGGCATGATAGCGACGATTAAAATTGAAGAAAACGCAAGCCCAAAATTTTTTAAGGCCACACCAGTACCTTATCCGATCCGCCCAGCCGTCGATGCAGAGCTGGAGAGTCTGGAACGTTCAGGTGTACTGTCCAAGGTAGACTGGAGCAAGTGGGCTACACCCATCGTCCCTGTGATGAAAAAGTCATTGAGCAGGACGCCTGGAGAACCAAGGAAGGTTCGCATCTGTGGGGACTTTAAGGTACCAGTGAACCCGGTCCTTCACACCGTACAATATCCACTTCGCGGATTGAAGATATTTTCGCCTCGCTATCTGGAGGGAAACGCTTCACTAAGATTGATCTGGCCCAGGCGTATCTGCAAATGGAGGTAGAAGAAGCATCAAAAAAATACCTCACAATCAACACCCATAAAGGTCTCTGCCAATACAACCGGCTGGTATTCGGGGTAGCATCAGCTCCGGCTATTTGGCAGAGGGCAATGGAACAAGTCCTGCAAGGGATCCCAGGGACCCAGTGTTATTTGGACGACATCCTGGTCACGGGCGAAAATGACAGTGATCACCTTGCCAACCTGGAGCAGGTGCTCACTAGATTGCAGGAATATGGGCTCCGAGCTAACCGCCCCAAATGCGAGTTTTTAGAAAACAGATCTTGTATTGTGGCCACGTTATCGATAAAGAGGGGTTACATAAGTCCCCAGAGAAGATTGAGGCAGTAGTCAAGACTCCAGCACCAGAAAATGTGTCACAACTGAGGTCGTTCCTCGGGCTGGTAAACTACTACCATAAGTTCTTGCCAAATTTGTCTACAATACTACACCCACTGAACACCCTACTGCAAACTGGGGTGCCATGGAAGTGGAGTGACGAATGTGGACGAGCTTTCCAGAAGAGCAAAACACTAATCACATCGAAAGAGGTATTGGCCCATTACAACCCAGCATTACCAATTCGGTTGGCATGTGATGCGTCACCCTACGGCATTGGAGCGGTGCTGTCGCACAAATTCTCGGACGGCTCAGAGAGGCCAATAGCCTTTGTGTCACGATCACTAACCTCAGCCGAGCGTAACTACGCCCAGATTGACAGGGAGGCCCTCAGCCTAGTGTGGGGAGTGAAAAAGTTCAATCACTATCTGCACGGGCAGAAATTCACCTTGCTGACTGATCACCAGCCTCTTGTCTCCATTTTTAATCCGAAGAAGGGCGTTCCGGTGATGACTGCGCAACGACTACAAAGATGGTCACTTTTTCTAGGGGCGCACCACTATGAGATTGAATATAAGGGCACGAAACAGCATGGAAATGCTGATGGGCTATCACGCCTGCCACTGCCTACTGCGGAGGAAGCACCAGCAGTGGATCCTGTCGAAATATTCCATTCGGCTATAGTTGAATACCTACCGGTAACTAACGCTTGTATCGAAAAGGAAACCCGAAATGACCCGACACTGTCTCGGGTATATGATTTGACGGTGAAGGGATGGCCAGCACATGGCGACTCACTGTTGCCAGCATTCTCGACGAGAGAACAGCTGTCAGTGTGCCGGGGGACCTTGATGTGTGGATCCCGAGTGGTAATTCCACCCAAGTTAAGGGATAGAGTGCTCAATGAGCTTCACGAGGGTCATCTGGGAGGGGTAAAAATGAAAAGCCTAGCCAGGGCTTATGTGTGGTGGTCGGGAATCGATAAACAAATCGAGGACCTGACCAAGAGCTGCTCAGGATGCCAGAAAGTCCAAAATGCACCACCACAGGCCCCTCTACACCCATGGGAGTGGCCCTCATCTCCATGGCAACGGGTGCATATTGATTTTGCTGGTCCATTCATGGACTCAATGTTTTTAATAGCCGTGGATGCGCACTCGAAATGGCCTGAGGTCATCAAAATGTGTCCGAAGAGTTCCGGAGGTTCTTGAAAAAGAATGGGGTAAGGCATTACACATCTGCCCCGTATCATACAGCCACAAATGGATTGTCTGAGAGGTTCGTAGAAACCTTTAAGAAGGCAATAAAGGCTATGTACAATGACAACATTCCGCTGCAGCACAAGGTGGACAATTTCCTGTTCGCGTACCGGAATGCGACACATGCAGTCACCAACCAGGCCCCAGCCATGATGTTCTTTAACCGAAGGTTAAGATCTCGCCTGGATTTGCTCAGACCAAACGTACGAAGAGATGTTGAGAGTAAGCAATTCCAGCACATCCATGAGAAGCCAACAAGGAGCTTCAATGTAGGGCAACCAGTCTTGGCCCGTGACTACCGAACAGAAAAATGGCAGCCAGGAACGATATGCACACGGCAGGGCCCACTAATGTACACAGTGGACGTTGGGGAGAGCATCGTGAGACGCCATGCTGACCAGATCCTAGAGTCACAGGAACAAGTCAACCCCATGCCTCGCCCATACGTACCTGGTGATGAACCCGACATACAGGTCGCATCTACCCCAGAAACAGTAGCATCGGAAGCTGATGAACCAACCAACGACAGGGGGCCAGAATCGCCTCCGCACCAAGAGCAAGACACTCGGGAAAGGCGCTATCCAGAAAGGATCAGGAAGCCTCCCCAAAGACTGAATATATAAATAGACTATTTTCAGCTAATGTTGCATGTTAAAAGTGTTAATTGTAATTAGTTTGATATTTAATTGTTAAATGAGTGTTATGGTACTGTTAATTTAAAAGGGGAGGAATTGTAATGTATATACCTTTAAGGGGGGAACTATCTTTTACAGCTCATGTATACTGCAGTACCGGCAGTGACCACACCTGTATATAGCACGGAGTAGTAATCTGTACAGATCAGTTCCAGTGTGAGCCACCGTTCTCCTGCAGTCTGTGTCATATACACGGACACAACAAGGATCACGGCTTGCATGTCGTCGTGAAGCAGGCGGAGGATGGTGACAAACTTTTGAGGGCAGCCGAATTTGAGGAGGACACTCCATAGTCCCTCATGGTTGACAGTGTCGAAGGCCTTTGTGAGATCAAAGAAGGCCATGTACAGCGGTTGGTGCTGTTCCCTGCATTTCTCTTGTAATTGACGTGCGGTGAAGATCATGTCCATTGTGCCCCTTAGTGGGCGGAATCTGCATTGCGACTCTGGGAGGAGCGCTTCGGCCACTGGGAGAAGGCGATTGAGGAGGATTCTTGCGATGACTTTCCCTGTGGCAGACAGCAGGGAAACTCCTCTGTAATTACCGCAATCGGACTTGTCACCTTTGTCGAGTCTCCCCTTGAAAACATTGAGTGCTTCCGTTTCCACCACTTCCGTCGGCAGCGAGTTCCAGGTCCTCACCACTCGCTGCGTAAAAAAGTTTATCCTCACATCCCCCCTGTATCTCTTGCCCAAAACCTTAAATCTGTGTCCCATAGTCCTTGTACCATCAACTAATGGGAACAGCCTTTCCCCATCTAGCCTATCCAAACCCGTCATAATCTTGTACACCTCTATCAAATCACCCCTCAACCTCCTTTGCTCTAATGAAAACAAATCCAGCTTCTCCAACCTGTCCTTGTAGCTAAGATCCCCCATCCCCGGAACCATTCTGGTAAATCTCCTCTGCACCCTCTCAAGGGCCTTCACACTCTTCCTAAAGTGTGGTGACCAGAACTGGATGCAATACTCCAGTTGTGGCCTAACCAGTGCTTTATAAAGCTTCAGCATAACTTCTCTACTTTTGTACTCAATACCTCTATTTATGAAGCCCAAGATCCCATAAGCTTTGTTAACCACTCTCTCAATATGTCGTGCCACCTTCAGGAACCTTTGCATATTAACTCCCACGTCCCTCTGTCCCTGCACACACTTTAAAACTGCGCCATTAAGTGTATATTGCCTCTCCCCATTCCTTCTGCAAAATGCATCACCTCACGCCTCTATTAAATTCCATCTGCCACTTGTCTGCCCATTCTGCTAGCCTTTCTATGTCCTGTTGCAGTCAATTGGCATCACCCTCACTGTTTGCCACACCCCCAAGTTTGGTGTCATCGGCAAATTAAGAAATTCTACTCTGTATTCCAATATCCAGGTCATTTATATATATCAAAAAAAGCAGTGGCCCCAGCACTGACCCTTGGTGAACATCTGTCTACCATCCTCCAGTCTGAAAAATAGCCATTTACCACAACTCACTGTTTTCTATCCTTAAGCCAATTCCTTATTCTCTCACTGACCCACCTATTCCATGTGCCTCAATTTTGTTAACCAGCCTTCTATGTGGTGCTTTGTCAAACGCCTTCCTAAAATCCATGTAGACAACATCCATTGCATTCCCTTCATCAATCCTCCCTGTTACTTTGTCAAAAAATTCAATTAGATTAGTCAAACATGATCTGCCTTTTACAAATCCATGTTGGTTCTCCTTAATTAACTTAAACCTCTCCAAGTGCCCGTTAATTTATTCCTTGATTATTGTTTCTAAAACTTTACCCACCACTGATGTTAAACTGACCAGCCTATAGTTACTAGGATTGTCCTTACACGCTTTCTTGAACAATTATGTCACATTTACCACTTTCCAATCCTCAGGCACCTCCCCCGCTTCTAGGGAAGATTGGAAAATTATGGCAAGCTCTTCCGGTATCTCCTCCCCCAACTCTCTTGGCAACCTGGAATGCAAGCCATCTGGACCAGGCAACTTATCCACTCTAAGCATACCCAGCCTTTCTAGTACATCCTGTCTATCAATTTTCACCCCTTCCATTGCTTCTACCTTTTCCATTTCTACCGATATTTTGTCAGCATCCACCTCCTTAGTAAACACCAATACAAAGTACTCATTGAATATTCTAGCCATGCCCTGCGTCTCTAATCATATATCACCTTCTTTGTCCCTAATAGGCCCCACCCCGCCTCTTACTATCCGCTTACTGTTTACATGCTGGTAGAAGATTTTTTGGTTCCCTTTTATGTTAACCGCCATTCTACTCTTATATTCTCTCTTTGCTAATCTTATTTTCATCTTCACTTCCCCTCTCAACTTATTGTATTTGGTCTGGTTCTCCCTTGAAGAATTCACCTGACATGCATCATACACCCTCTTTTTTTTGTTTCATCATCTTCTCTATCTCCCTCATTATCCAAGGAGCCCTTGCTTTGGTTCTCTTACCCTTCCCTCTTGTTGGAATGTACCTAGCCTGTACTTGCAACATCTCCTCCTTAAAGATCACCCATTGTTCCATTACAGTTTTTCTTGTTAGTCTTTGGTTCCATTTTACCCTGGCTAGATCCTTTCGCATCCCATTGAAGTTAGACCTATTACAGTTTGGAAGTTCCACTCTAGATTGTTCCTTGCTCCTCTCCATTGCCGATCTAAATCTTATGACACAATGATCACTTGTACCCAAGTGTTCTCCCACAGACACTTGGTCGACCTGGCCCACCTCATTCCCCAGCACCAGATCCAGCAATGCCTCCTTCCTAGTTGGGCCAAGAACATACTGGTCAAGGAAATTCTCCTGAATACATTTCAGAAATTCCTCCCCCTCCTTTCCCTGTACCCTAGCATTATCCCAATCAATATTTGGGTAATTAAAGTCCCCCAATATCACCACTCTATAGCTCTTGCATATCTTTGCGATTTCCCTGCAGATTTGCTCCTCTACCTCCCTTTCGCTATTTGGAGGCCTATAGAATACCCCCAATAGCCTTTTTGCTCCTCAACTCTATCCAAATGGATTTTGTCCTTGTCCCCTCAAGAACATCCTCCCTTTCCAACACTACAATGTCTTCCTTAATCAGCACTGCCACCCCACCTCCCTTTTTCCCTTCCCTATCTTTTCTGAACACCTTGTACCTTTGATAATTAAGTGCCCAGTCCTCACCGCTATTAAGCCATGTTTCTGTTATTGCCACAACATATTGCCACACGGCTAATTGTGCTTATATTCACCACACTTTGTGCGTTTACGTACATGCATTCTAAACCCATTTTTGAATTTTTCGTAGTCTTTCTTAGTCTGCTCCTATCTAATATGGTACCACTTCCGCCTCTAATACTACTTTTTCTCTAGTACTATCCAACACACTCACTCTTTTATGCACCTTATTCCTCTTTTCTACTCCTATATGCTGGTGCCCATCCCCCTGCCAAGCTAGTTTAAACCCTCCCCAACAGCACAAACAAACCTCCCCGCGAGAATATTAGTCCCGGCTCCATTGAGGTGTAACCTGTCCGGCTTGTACAGGTCCCACCTCTCCCAGAAACGGTCCCAATGCCTCAGGAATCTAAAGCCCTCCCTCCTGCATTATCTCTCCAGCCATGCATTCATCTGTTCTATCCTCCTATCCCTGTTCTCACTAACATGTGGCCCCAGGAGTAATTTGGAGATTACTACCTTTGAGGTCCTGCTTTTTAATCTCTTTCCTAGCTCCCTATAGTCTGTCTGCAGGACCTCATCCCTCTTTCTGCCTATGTCGTTGGTACCAATATGGACAACAACTTCTGGCTGTTCACCCTCCCCCCTCAGATTGTCCTGCAGCCGTTCAGTGGCATCCTTGACTCTGGCACCAGGGAGGCAACATACCATCCTGGAGTCACGTCTGCATCCACAGAAACGCCTATCTGCTCCCCTAACTAATGAACCCCCTATCACTATTGCTCTTCCACTCTTCTTCCTTCCCCCCCCCCCCGCCCCCTGTGCAGCTGAACCACCTGTGGTGCCATGGCCTTGGCTCTGGCCGCTCTACCCAGAGGAACCATCGCCCCCAGCAGTTTCCAGAACTGTGAACTGGTTAGCGAATGAGATGCACTCTGGGGATTCCTGCCCTACCTGCCTGGGCCTCCTTCTCTGTCACCCATTCCCTCACTGCCTGCACATTCTGAGGCCGCGGGGTGACCACTTCCAGAAACGTGCTTTCCAAGCATTTCTCAGCCTCGCAGATGCACTGTAGTGACTCCAGCTGCCGTTCAAGCTCCGAAACCCGCAAAATTTTATTTCGGGTTCCGAGACGGCGGGAGGAGTGATGGCGGGGGGAGGGGGGGTGGGGACGGTGTGGAATTGCCTGCACGAAACCCGGAATAAAACGTAGTTGGTCGGATTATCTGATTTCAGGTTGATTGCCTCATTAAAGTTTTTATTACGAGTTTTGCGTCTCCAAACCGCGCAGTGGGTGTGATGTGCACCTGCATGATGCGATCTTACATCGACTATTTAAAGGGCCAATGCAAAAATGGAATTTAGAGGAGCTGGAAGGTTTTGGCAGGAGACGGTGAGAGGTATTTAACATGGATTCACAACAAGAAAGACCAGCACCCAGATTTAATGATGCTTCCTTTGAATTACAGTTGGGTGCAGTCAGGAGCGGGAGGGAGATAATTTTTCCTAGCGATAGGAGGACGAAACCTGCTGCTGTTACCAAGAATGTGTGGTTGGAGGTGGCTGAGGAGGTCAACAGCAGAAGCATTGTGCATCGGTCTGGATGCAATGTAGTTTAATGACCGAACCAGGTCAGGAAAAGTGAGCAGAATTGCTGATTCACCTAAATCCTGTGGTGTACAGCACCCCCCATCCCCCACTCTGTCTTGCCAAGTGTACTCCACATTACTCCTCACACCCACTTAAGTTTCAGCAGCACCCGTCCTTCACCTTCTATGCACTTCCTCACCTCCCCATGTATCCATCCACCGCTGCCACTCACCCCTTATGTAATGTGGTGCATCTGTTTGATAATCACCCGCTGAATGCACCACATCAATTGGGTGAATCTGTGATCTTCGGTCACTCACAGGTCTGTTCTTTCGCCCTTTGTAGGAGAAGGGAATGCAAAATGAGAGGGAGAGGACTGGATGTGGTCCACCACAAATTATGCAGCGCACAGATGCAGAGGAGGAGGAGGCCATGGAGATAGGTGGACCATCTGTGTCCCTGCCAATCGGACCTGGAGAGACTGGGAGCTGACAGATGTCTGGTGACAGAATTAAAAATACCTCTGACACACATGCTGACTTTATTTCATTAATGACTGAACTATGAGAAGCCTGAATATGGTGATTATCAAGATTGTTACTTTGCCAGGACTATTTCATATCCGTTTCTTTTGTCTTCCATGCATAGAGCAAGAGTCTGTGGGCATGCATAACGATGTTTCCTCAGAGGACCTCATTCTTTCTGAGGGCGCACCATCACAGGACATACAGCCATGCACCAGCTCAAATGTTCGCACTTCGGTGGGTCCAGTTAGAGAGATGGTTGGGTTTTCACCCGGTGATTCACAATTCACAAGTGAGCATGAGCAGGCACTAGTGGCAGGGACGGCTGTGGAGAGTCCGCGTCGGTGGGCACAATCTTCTCCAAGCTCTGCCCAGATGGACACAGATGCTGAATCCCGGGGGCTGTCGCTGAGAAGGATAATGATAGAGGTACAGCAGTAACTTTGAAAGGTGCCACGCTCATTCTCCACAATAGCAGAGAGGATGGAGGAGTCCACTCCAACAGTAGTAGATTGGTGTCGCAGGTAATTGCAAGAATGTCTGTCATGGAGAGAGTGGCTGTCTCCGTGGAGCTTCAAGCATGGCTCTCAAATGAGTCTATGCAGGCCCTGACCACGGCCGTGCAGGAGATGTCTACCGCCTTAAACATGATGACAGATAGCTTATCCGTGGCCTTACAACGCGTCATTGATTTTCCCCAAGCTGCTGTCCAGCAGAGTGGTAGGAGTGGTGTGGCACTGGCCCAGAAGAGGGATGATGGTGAAAGGGGACATGGAAGTGGAAACTCCACTTAAATTGTTCCCAATTCTCACCCATTGTCCTCCCCCAAATCCAGTACCCGACATGCTGTCTCGTCTCCCGATGACCGAGTCTGCCTCTGCACAGGTGCAGGTGAAGCAGTCTTTGGCGGGGTCCTCAGGGGCTCTGAAACCCAGAGGTCATTGGCCAAAAGCATCTCAGCTGTCAGGGCAGGGATCTGAGCAGCTTGCCACGATCTCAGCTGAAGCCACAAGGGATGCACCACGTAGAAGCAGGAGGAAGCATAAATTTAAGCAATTGTAATTCACCGGGGGTGTGCACATGGGTGTTTAAGTGTCAGCCGTGGCTCAGTGGGTAGCACTCTCGCCTCTGAGTTAGAAGCTGTGGGTTCAAGTTCCCACTCCAGAGACTTGAGCATAAAAATCTAGCCTGACACTTCAGTGCAGTACTGAGGGAGTGCGGCACTGTTGGAGATGCCATCTTTCGGATGAGACGTTAAAACCGAGGCCCCATCTGCTCTCTCAGGTAGACGCAAAAGATCCCATGGCACTATTTCGAAGAAGAGCAGGGCAGTTATCCCCGGTGTCCTGGCCAATATTTATCCCTCAATCAACATCACTAAAACAGATTATCTGCTCATTATCACATTGCTGTTTGTGGAAGCTTGCTATGTGCAATTGACTGCCATGTTTCCTACATTACAACAGTGACTACACTTCATTGGCTGTAAAGTGCTTTGGGACATCCTGAGGTGGTGAAAGGTGCTATATAAATGCAAGGTTTCTTTCTTTCTTTGACAAAATGTTATATTATTAAGTTTCCTTTTCTATAACGGCACATAAAATTTAATGATTAGCACCACTTCCTCATCTTGCCCATTATTGTCACGAGTGCCAACTCGTTTTTTCAGTGACTAATGTCAACTTCAGCTGCAACGACAATACCCAAAATGAGCGGGCAGTCGGATTTGTGTTTCTAGCTGGCTTCCCACAGGGTGCCATCGATGAATGTCAATAAATGATGAGACCCATTGGGTGGATGTGCAATGGCTGTATGCTTAGTTAATGGACTCTTTTGTGCAGGTTGGTGGGGGGGGGGGTGGTGGTGGTGGTGGGAGGAACGGGTTGGAGGATTTCATTTTTCTTCCCTGTGTGGGTCACTAGCTGAACCTTTGCGCATCCCAGGCAGCAATGTACGCAGCTGGTCTGGTGATGAGTATTGCTTCTTCATATTGCTCCTTGACCTCGTCTTCCTCCTACTCCTGCTCATCTTTAATGTTCTCATCATCAGAAGATGATTGATGAGCTCCTTGGATGTCCTCCACCTCTAATCCTCTCTGCTGTGCAATGCTGTGCAGGATGCTGCACACCACCATAATTCTGGACATCCTCGCTGCCGAGTACTGAAGGGCAGCTCCAAACCTATCTAGGCACCTGAAGCGCATCTTCAACATGCACTGATTTGCTTAATGACATATCTGGTGATCGTGTGGCTCTCATTGTAGCGCTCTTGCGCCTAATTGGTGGGGTTCCTCTCAGGGGTCATGAGCCAAGTTTGAAGGGGTATCCCTCATCACCTATGAGCCAGCCCTTAATTCTGTTTCCTGGTACGAAGAGGTTTGGAATGTTGGAATGCCTCAGTATAAAAACATCATGACAGCTCCCAAGGAATCTGGTGCACACCTACATGAACCTCTTCTTGTGGTTGCGCACCAGCTGTACATTGATGGAATGAAATCCCTTGCGATTGATAAAACCTGGTTGAGCTGGTGGTCCTCGTATTGCCATGTGTGTGGAACTGATGGCACCCTGTGGGAAGCCAGATAGAAACTCAAATCTGACTGCCCGCTCATTTTGGCTATTGTTGTTGCAGGGGAAGTTGACATTAGTTGACACCCCGGCAAATAACCCATCTATGACCTGCCTTACACATTTATGTGCAGCCGACTGAGAGACCCTCGAGATTTCTCCAGTAGCGGACTGGAAGGAGCCAGAGGCAAAGAAATTGAGGACTTTCACAGCAACGTGCTATGTGTGGCTACCAGGTCCAGCAGGGAGCAGCTTTTCTTGAAGGAGGCTGCAGATGCCTGCGACCACCTGCCATGTCAATCTGTATTGCTTGTCAGATAGGCCAACAGAGTGTCTACAGACAGATAGCTGAGCTGTCTGTAGACACTCTCACGTGGTTAGTACCTCCTGCAACCTCGGCCCCTCTGTTGCTCTCCTCTCTGCTGTTCGTCACTCTGTTCTCCTCTCGGCTATACTCCACTCTGTTCTGCTCCCTGCTGTTCTCCACTCTGTTCTCCTCTGCTGTTCTCCACTCTGTTCTCCTCTCTGCTGTTTTCCACTTTGTTCTGCTCTCTGCTGTTCT
This sequence comes from Somniosus microcephalus, assembly GCF_052327205.1. Classification (NCBI taxonomy): domain Eukaryota; kingdom Metazoa; phylum Chordata; class Chondrichthyes; order Squaliformes; family Somniosidae; genus Somniosus; species Somniosus microcephalus. The sequence continues at coordinate 188,132,795 of NC_140997.1, forward strand.
TATTTATTCATTCACAGGATGTGGCCATTGCTGGTAAGGTCAGTATTTATTGCCCATCCCTAATAGCCCTTCAACCGCTGCAGTCTGTGTGGTGAAGGTACATCCACAGTGCTATTAGGTAGGGAGTTCCAGGATTTTGACCCAGTGATGATGAAGGAACATCAATATATTTCCTAGTCAGGATGGTGTGTGACTTGGAGGGGAACTTGGAGGTGGTGGTGTTACCATGCACCTGCTGCCCTTGTCCTTCTAGGTGGCAGAGGTCACAGGTTTGGGAGGTCCTGTCAAAGAAGCCTTGGCGAGTTGCTGCAGTGCATCTTGTAGATGGTACACACTGCAGCCATGGTATGCCGGTGGTGGAGGGAGTGAATGTTTCAGGTGGTGGATGGGGTGCGGATCAAGTGGGCTGCTTAGCCCTGGATGTTGTTGAGCTTCTTGAGTGTTGTTGGAGCTGCACTCATCCAGGCAAGTGGAGAGTATTCCATCACACTCCTGACTTGTGCCTTGTAGATGGTGGAAAGGCTTTGGGGAGTCAGGAGGTAAGTCATTCGCCACAGAATACCCAGCCTCTGGCCAGCTCTTGTAGCCACTGTATTTATGTGGCTGGTCCAGTTAAGTTTCTGGTCAATGGTGACTCCCACGATGTTGATGTTGGAGGATTCGACGATGGTAATGCCATTGATTGTCAAGGGGAGGTGGTTAGACCCTCGCTTGCAGGAGATGGTCATTGCCTGGCATTTGTGTGGCACAAATGTTACTTGCCACTTATCAGCCCAAGCCTGGATGTTGTCCAAGTCTTGCTGCATGCAGGAATGAACTGCTTCATTATCTGAGGAATTGTAAATGGAATTGTGCAGTCATTTGCGAACATCCCCATTTCTGATGGAGATAAGATCATTGGTGAAGCAGCTGAAGATGATTGGGCCTAGGACACTACTCTGCAGCAATGTCTTGGGGCTGAGATGATTGGCCTCCAATAACCACAACCATCTTCCTTTGTGGTAGGTATGACTCCAGCCAGTGTTGAGATTTTCTCCTGATCCCCATTGACTCCAATTTTACTCAGGCTCCGATTGCTGACCACCACACCCCTCCCCCTACTCCCGGCTCTCTCCTAACACCCCTCCCAACCCCCCAGCTCTCAGCTACCACCGACAGCGGCCCCCCACCCCAGCCCATAGCAGAAATGTGGGAAATTGGTCCACTGGCTTCATTAGTATAGAACCGTTGAGCTGCTGGTGCCAGTCGTGGCCCCAGAGGCAGCTTGACGGTAACGGTGAGGAACAAGTTCAGCTGGCTGGAATGCCAGCCGAGAGCAGCAGTTAAGTCAGGAGAGGGGGTACAATTGCCAGGGGAACGAGTAGTGGTCAGCAGTGGCCCGCAGTTGTAATGTGGGGCTAGGTGGAACACTCCAGCTCCTCCTGGCTCCACATTCAGGTAAGTAAAACATTTTTTTCTTACATTTTTGGTGGCAGCTTCCAGCGTCACTTTAAAGACCGCTGATTTGGCTGCTGTGCGCCTGAGAAAGCTGACTTCGAATGCGTGGTGCATGTTGTGGTCAGTCGCAAATCAATTTCAGAAAGAGGCCTGAAACTGGTAGTAGGCCCCCAATTTACATAGGCAATGGACCAATGCCAGATTCAGGTGGCGCCCTGGACGACCACAAAGCGCCCTAACCAATATGGCGTGCTGCACAGTTCCAGCACGGAATGATTGCTTACACACCGCTTGCCTTATGAGACCCTTCAGCACCTGTCTTTGTCTGAAAAACGGGCACTGCGCAAACAAATTATTAGACCACAGTTTCTACTTTTGCATGAAACTTCGTTTTGACATTATTTCTTTCATTGTCACAAAGAAGCCATCGGATGGCGCTGTAGGAATATTCTTTGCACAAACCAGAGATAGGGTTATTACTGGTACAAGGTAAACATGCAACTATAAGGTTGGAGGTGGAGTTTGTAAACTGAAGAATGGTTGAAGTGGAAGAAGACAATGTTTTCAGATGTTCCTGTAAGTGATAAGCCTGTTCATTTACAGATTTAAAAAAATTAAACAAATTTTACTTTGGTAAAAATTGCACATGCTACACTGAACTAGGCAATTTGTACGTGATGCAATAAAAATTAATTCAAGTCTAGCTCAGATGATGAGAGAATGTTTCCTTTGTCTGTTGGCTATGATTCCTCTTGAAATTAGTTCATAGCCGCCAGAGAATCTATAATCAAAGAAAAACTCAGCTGCTAATATTGCCAACAATAATTTCTAGGATTTATTTTAAATAGGTTGAAGCTTCTCCTAAAACAATAGTCATAAAATGTCACCTAAACACATTAAAGCTTCATCTGTTAATAGTACCCACAGTAATTTCTAACATTAGGTGTCCAAATTTGAAGTGTTCCATTCTCCAGCACTAATCTTGATGAGCACTAGAACTCCGAAAGCACCGACCATTTCAGATTTCCACCATTTCAGGAGTGTTTTTCTCTTTCGATTAGCATAAGGAGTATTTCACATAATGATGTTGCCAACACTTCTGTGCACAATTAATTCTGTTGGGAGAACTTGGAGTAAATGTGATAAAATTTAAATTTGTGGTACATTTAAATGGAAATGAATTTGATGGTGAAAACTTCCCAATTTATTGTATCTCCATTATGCATCTCAAGGAGAAGGATTCGAGGGGGTAATTTTAATTTTTGGCGATGGTGTAAAATGGGCGATATGGAAAGAAAAATTGGGCATGGTGTGCGCAGTCGATCCGATATTGCCCATTTTACATCTTTGCGGAAAGTTAAGTTATCCCCATAGTCTTGCTAATTACCTAAAATACCCTTACATGATGCACGTATTCATAGCAGTACCATTCTGGATTTACAGGCTGGACCATGTAAAATGCACATTAGATCGTCTGAAATCTTCAATAAAATGATTGCCTTAATTGTTCGCAACCTTGGCGTCATATTTCACTGAGCTGAGCTTCCGGCCCCATATCCTCTAGACCACCTACTTCCACCTCCGTAACATCGCCCGTCTCCACCCCTGCTTCAGCTCATCTGCTGCTGAAACCCTCATGCATGCCTTTGTAACCTCTAGACTCGACTATTCCAATGCTCTCCTGGTCAGCCTTCCACCTTGCACCTTCCATAAACTTGAGCTCATCCAAAACTCTACTGCCTGTGTCCTAACTCGCACCAAGTCCCGTTCACTCAGCACTCCTGTGCTCGCTGACCTACATTGGCCCCCACCTTGATTTTAAAATTCTCATCTATGTTTTCAAATCCCTCCATGGCCTCACCCCTTCCTAGCGCCATCCCTACAACCCCCCGAGATCTCTGCACTCCTCCAATTCTGGCCTCATGCGCATCCCCGATTTTCATGGCTCCACCATTGGCAGCCATGCCTTCAGCTGCCTAAGCCCCAAGCTCTGGAATTCCCTCCCTAATAATCAAGCTTCTCTACCTCTCTATCCTCCTTTAACTCGTTCTTTAAAACCTACCTCTTTGACCAAGCTTTTGGTCACCTGTCCTAATTTCTCCTTAGGAGGCTCGGTGTCAAATTTTGTTTGATAACGCTCCTGTGAAGCACCTTGGGGCGTTTTACTACGTTAGAGGCACAATATAAATGCAAATTGTTATTGTTAATTCATTTCTAGGTATGTTTTTCCTTATTTAACTGAGTTTTCAAATACAGTTTTAATGAAACTGAAGAGAAATTAAAAATCTACATAATGCTCCTGAGTTTGAGTGCAATATTGTATCGATTGATCAAATGATCACACTTCATTAGGTACAAAGCAACATTTCATGAAGTGGGATTAAAGATCAAAATGAGTATGTAACAGAGACTATCCAACTGGTGCCAGTATGTTACAGGAGTTCCATTATATAAGTGCAAGAGATCTACAATTTATCACAGACAATCCCACTTCTTGCTCACCATGTAAAAAGAAAGAAAGACTTGCATTTATATAGCGCCATTCACGACCACCGGACGTCTCAAAGCACTTTACAGCTAATGATGTATTGTATAATAATCCCAAGACCTCAAAAATAAAAGGATATAAAGTATATGAAAAAATGTGTTTAGAATAGACACAACAGTAGGTTGGCCTGAAACACCATCTGTTGTGTAGAAACTCTGGATTGATTTTGTGTGTTAAAATTAGCTAGAGTATAAATTCTGTAGCACTCTATAATATTGGTTTGCCCTTAAAAGCTTCACAACCTGTTATTATTGTTCTGGTCTTGATTTCTGTTGCTTGGTGAATGTGGCTATGAACCAAACATTTGGTTTATTGAATCAACAGTCAGTAAATGAAAACATGGGATCGTTCGGAACTTGTTGGAACAATTCTCTAATTAGTCATCATGTGCTTACAAAGAATCGGCTTGTCTGTTTTGTCAGTCAGATAAATACTAGAAGCAAGTTATGTGCTTTTTGTTGATTTTTTAAATTATTCGTTCCTGGGATGTGGCGTCACTGGCAAAGCCAGCATTTATTGCCCACCCCTAATTGCCCTTGAGAAGGTGGTGGTGAGCCGATGTCTTGAACTACTGCAGTCCGTGTGGTGAAAATACTCCCATAGTGCTGTTAGGGAGGGTGTTCCAGTATTTTGACCCAGCGAAGATGAAGGAACAGGGATATATTTCCAAGTCAGGATGGTGTGTGACTTGGAGTTCCCATGCGCCTGCTGCCCTTGTCCTTCTAGGTGGTAGAGGTCACGGGTTTGGGAGGTGCTGCCGAAGAAGCCATGGCAAGTTGCTGCAGTGCATCTTGTAGATGGTACACACTGCAGGTATGTTGCGCCAGTGGTGGAGGGAGTGAATGTTTAAGGTGATGGATGGGTTACCCATCAAGCGGACTGCTTTGTCCTGGATGGTGTTGAGCTTCTTGAGTGTTGTTGAAGCTGCACTCATCCAGGCAAGTGGAGAGTATTCCATCACACTCGTGACTTGTGCCTTGTAGATGGTGGAAAGGCTTTGGGGAGTCAGGAGATGAGACACTCGTTGCAGAATACCCAGCCTCTGACCTGCTCTTGTTGCCATAGTATTTATGCGGCTGGTCCAGTTAAGTTTCTGGTCAATGGTGACTCCCAGGATGTTGATGGTGGGGATTTCGGTGATGGTAATGCCATTGAATGTCAAGGGGCATTGGTTAGACTCTTGCTTGTTGGATATAGTCATTGCCTGGCACAAATGTTACTTGCCACTTATCAGCCCAAGCCTGAATGTTGTCCAAGTCTTACTACATGCGGGCATGGACTGCTTCATAACCTGAGGAGTTGCGAATGGAACTGAACACTACAATCATCAGCGAACATCCCCACTTATGACCTTATGATGGAGGGAAGGTCATTGATTAAGTAGCTGAAGATGGTTAGGCCTAGGACACTGTCCTGAGGAACTCCTGCAGCGATGTCCTGGGGCTGTGATGATTGACTTCCAACAACCACAATCCTCTTCCTCTGTGCTAGGTATGATTCCAGCCAGTGAAGAGTTTTCCCCTGATTCCTATTGACTTCAATTTTACTAGGGCTCCTTGATGCCACACTCGGTCAATGCTGTCTTGATGTCAAGGGCAATCACTCTCACCTCACCTCTGGAATTCAGCTCTTTTGTTATGTTTGGACCAAGGCTGCAATGAGGTCTGGAGCCGAATGGTCCTGGCAGAACCCAAACTGAGCTTTGATGACCAGGTTATTGGTAAGAGCCACTTGATAGCACTGTCGACACCGTCCATCACTTTCCTGATGATTGAGAGTAGACTGATGGGGCTACAATTAGCTGATTGGATTTGGCCTGCTTTTTGTGGACAGGACATACCTGGGCAGTTTTCCACATTGTCGGGTAGATACCAGTGTTGTAGCTGTAATGGAACAGTTTGGCTAGAGGCGTGGCTAGTTCTGGAGCACAAGTCTTCAGCACGACAGCCAGGATGTTGTCGGGGCCCATAGCCTTTGCTTTATGCAGTTCGCTCAGCCGTTTCTTGATATCACGTGGAGTGAATCGAATTGGCTAAAGACTGGCTTCTGTGATGATGGGGACCTCAGGAGGAGGCCAATATGGATCACCCGCTCGGTACTTCTGGCTGAAGATTGTTTCAAACACTTCAGCCTAGCCTTTTGCACTCACGTGCTGGGCTCCGCCATCATTGAGGGTGGGGATATTCATAGAGCCTCCTACTCCCGTTGTTTAATTGTCCACCACCATTCACGACTGGATGTGGCAGAACTGCATTGATTTGGCCTGCTTTGATCTGATCTGTTGATTGTGGGATCGCTTAGCTCTGTCTATAACATGCTGCTTCCGCTACTCAGCATGCATGGAGTCCTGTATTGCAGCTTCCCCAGGTTGGCACCTCATTTTTAGGTATGCCTGGTGCTGCTCCTGGCATGCTCTTCTACACTCCTTATTGAACCAGGGTTGGTCCCCTGGTTTGATGGTAATGGTAGAGTGAGGGATATGCCGGGCCATGAGGTAACAGATTGTGGTGGAATACAATTCTGCTGCTGCTGATGGCCCATGGCGCTCATGGATGCCCAGTTTTGAGCTGCTAGATCTGTTCTGAATCTATCCCAATTAGCACAGTGGTAGTACCACACAACACGAGTTTGCTCATTGTATATACTTTCAAGCATTACACTCAGGCTCCCAGTAAATGTAAATATTCAAGAAGAATTCTGCCCACGAATATTTGGGTACTAGCACACGGAAAACATATAAATAGAACTTTCTTTTCTAAAACGAGTTGACTTCTTGCTGGGGTATAATTCTGCAGGCGGTAGTCACCCCCTGGTATCTCATCCAATTGGCCATTATTCCTGTGCCTGCTTTCACAGTCAGTTCTGCCAGGTTATTCAACCATGGGGCGGGCACCACAGCTGGGCCTGATATTGTCCTTAACCAAGGTCCACACGCACACATGTTCAGCAAGGTTCTTTGGATAATGATCAAATCCTGGCTAACTTTACCCTCTCTCACCCAGGTGTTGCGACCAATTGTCGAGAACAACTAACCCAGCATACTGGAGGGGCTGATCCTTGAGACCTACCTGGTGTAAATGGCTCAGTTACTCACTAAATAAACATGTAGAGCCATCATTGGAGCCTTGTTATACCAGGCATCACATAATATTTTGCAAATAGTTTTTAACTTAGAAAAAAGTTGTGTGGTCTTGTGTTGTGCCTGGACTTTTCCATATTAACACAATGGGGAAAAACCCACATAACCAAGAAACGTGTGACAGAGGAAAGGCAGATAGTGGACTATTACAAAGGACATGAATAGTAAGCCTGCCCTACTGTTGGGTACTGCTGAATCCATGCTGGTTCAGTACTTTAGCAAAATACTGCGGATGCTGGAAATCTGAATTAACAACAGAAAATGCTGGAAACACTCAGCAGGCCAGGCAGCATCCGTGGAGAGAGAAACAGAGTTAACTGTGACTCTTCATCAGAACTGGAAAAAGTTAGAGATGTAACAGATTTTAAGCAGGTGCAGAGGCAGGGAAAGGTGGAGGGGAGGAAGGAACTAAAGGGACGGTCTGTGATAGGATTGAGGGCAGGAGTGGTTAAATGTTGCAAATAAGGATGGCAGAATCATCAACAGATGTCGCCTGAAAGAGGTTATGGTCTGAAATTGCTGAACTCAATGTTGAGTCCAGAAGGCTGTAAAGTGCCTAATAGAAAGATGAGGTGCTGTTCCTCGAGCTTACATTGAGCTTCATTGGAACAGTGTAAGAGGCAGAGGTCAGAGTGGGAGTGGAGCAGAGAATTAAAGTGATATGTGTCCGGAAGCTTGGGGTCACCCTTATGGACTGAACGGAGGTGTTTCACAAAGCAGTAATCTAAACTGCGTTTGGTCTCCCCAATGTAGAGGAGACTGCGGTGTGAGCAACGATTAAAGTGTACTAAATTGCAATAAGTACAAGTAAATCTCTGTTTCATCTGGAAGGAGTATTTGGGGCCCTCGACAGTGGGAAGGGAGGAGGTAAAAGGGCAGGTGTTGCATCTCCTGCGCTTGCACGGGAAGGTGCCGTGGGAAGGGGAGGGGGTGTTGGAGGTGATTGAGGAGTGGACCAGGGTGTTGCAGAGGGAGTGGTCCCTTCGGAATGCTGAAAGGGGAGGGGAGGGGAAGATGTGTTTGGTGGTGGGATCACGCTAGAGGTGGCGGAAATGGCGGAGGATGATCCGTTGAATGTGAAGGCTGGTGGGGTGAAAGATGAGGACAAGGGGACTATCGTGGTTCTGGGAGAACATAAGAACATAAGAAATAGGAGCAGGAGTAGGCCAATCGGCCCCTCGAGCCTGCTCCGCCATTCAATAAGATCATGGCTGATCTGATCCTAACCGCCAATCCACTATCACAGAACCATCTCCTGAATCTAACAGAATTAGACACACGAAATAGGAGCAGGATCAGGCTACACGGCCCCTGGGCCCGCTCCGCTACCCACAGGGCCATGACCGATCCGAACCTAGACTCATGTCCAAATTCCTGCCCGCTCCCCGTAACCTTTAATTCCCTTTACTTCTAGGAAACTGTCTATTTCTGTTTTAAATTTATGTAATGATGTAGCTTCTACAGCTTTTTGGGGCAGCATATTCCATGGACCTACCACCCACTGAGTGAAGTAGTTCCTCCTCATCTCAGTTTTGAAAGAGCAGCCCCTTATTCTAAGACTATGCCCCCTAGTTCTAGTTTCACCCATCATCGGGAACATCTTCCCCGCATCCACCCGATCCAACCCCTTCACAATCTTATATGTTTCAATAAGATCGCCTCTCATTCTTCTGAACTCCAATGAGTAGAGTCCCAATCTACTCAACCTCTCCTCATATGTCCATCCCCTCATCCCCGGGATTAACCGAGTGAACCTTCTTTGTACTGACTCGAGAGCAAGTATGTCCTTTCTTAAGTATGGACACCAAAACTGTACGCAGTATTCCAGGTGCGGTCTCACCAATACCTTGTACAACTGAAGCAATACCTCCCTATTTTTATATTCTATCCCCCTAGCAATGAAAGCCAACATTCCATTGGCCTTCTTAATCACTTGCTGCACCTGCATACTAACCTTTTGAGTTTCGTGCACCAGGACCCCCAGATCCCTTTGTACTTCAGTACTTTCCAGTTTCTTGCCATTAAGATAATAACTTGCTCTATGATTTTTCCTGCCAAAGTGCATAACCTCACACTTTCCAGTATTGTATTCCATCTGCCAAATCTCAGCCCACTTACTTAGCCTGTCTATGTCCCGTTGCAGGTTTTTTATGTCCTCCTCACTCACTACTTTCCCTCCCATCTTAGTATCATCTGCAAACTTTCATATGTTACACTTGGTCCCCTCCTCCAAATCGTTAATATAGATTGTAAAGAGTTGGGGACCCAGCACTGACCCCTGCGGAACACCACTAGTTACTGATTGCCAGTCTGAGAATGAACCATTTATCCCAACTCTCTGCCTTCTGTTAGATAGCCAATCCTCTATCCATGCCAGAATATTACCCCCAATCCTGTGATTTTTTATCTTAAGCAATAATCTTTTGTGTGGCACCTTGTCAAATGCCTTTTGGAAGTCTAAATACACTACGTCCACTGGTTCCCCTTTATCCACCCTATACGTTACTTCCTCAAAGAACTCCAGCAAATTTGTCAAACATGACTTCCCCTTCATAAAACCATACTGACTTTGTCCTATTAAATTATGATTATCCAAATGTCCTGTTACTGTCTCCTTAATAATGGACTCCAAAATTTTACCTACCACAGATGTTAGGCTAACCGGTCTATAGTTTCCAGCCTTCTGTCTACTGCCCTTTTTAAATAAGGGTGTTACATTAGCAGTTTTCCAGTCTGCCGGGACCTTTGCTGAGTCCAGGGAGTTTTGGAAAATTATTACCAATGCATCCACAATCCCTACCGCCACTTCCCTCAAGACCCTAGGATGTAAGCCATCAGGTCCAGGTGATTTATCCACCTTGAGTCCCATTATTTTACCAAGTACCACTTCCTTAGTGATTTTGATCGTGTTTAGCTCCTCCCCCCTTTAGCCCCCTGTTTGTCCAGTGTTGGGATATTCTTAGTGTCTTAGAGGGGAAGGGGTGAGAGCAGAAATATGGGAAATGGAACGGACATGGTCGAGGGCCATGTCAATCACGGTAGAGGGGAATCCTCGGTTGAGGAAAAAGGAAGACATATCCGAAGCACTAGTATGGAAAGTGGCATCGTCAGAACAGATGCAGCGGAGATGGAGAAACTGGGAAAATCGAATAGAGTCCTTACAGGAAGCGGGGTGGGAGGAAGTGTAGTCCAGATAGCTGTGGAAGTTAGTGGGCTTATAGTAGACGTTTGTCGATAGCCTATCCTCAGAAAGTCGAGGAAGGGAAGGGAAGGGTCCGAGATGGATCACGTGAAGGTGAGGGAAGGGTGGAAATTGGAAGCAATGTGAATGAAATGTTCTAGTTCAAGGCGAGAGCAGGAAACAGCACCAACACAGTCATCAACGTACCGGAAAAAGAGGTGAGGGGACCTGGAACAAAAAATGTTCCACATGTCCCACAAAAAGGCAGGCATAGCTAGGGCCCATGCGGGTTCCCATAGTAACACCTTTAATTTGGAGGAAGTGAGTGGAGTCAAAGCAGAAGTTGTTCAAATTGCGAACATGTTCAGCCAGGCGGAGGAGGGTGGTGGTGGATGGGGACTGGTTGGGCCTCTGTTCAAGGAAGAAGTGGAGCGCCCTCAGGCTGTCATCAGCTATTACAGCAGGCAGAAATGTTGAAGGAAATAAATGGGTCAAAAAATCTAAAACTTTCTTTAAAGAAAATCTGACAAACATTACAAAGTATTACAAAATTACAAAGTATTTACAACACAGAAACAGGCCATTTGGCCTAACAGATTGATGCCGGTGTTTATGCTCCACAATAGTCTCCTCCCACCCCTCTTCATCTAACCCCATCAACATATCTTTCTATTATTCTAACATATTATTCCATTAAGTGACATTCATAGGTTCATGTAAAGAGTAAGGGCCTAAAATTCCAGCACGACACAAAGCTGGGTGGGCGTGTGTGCTGTGAGGAGGATGCAGAGAAACTCCAGTATGATTTGGACAGGTTGGGTGATTGGGCAGATGCATGGCAGATGCAGTATAATGTGGATAAATGCGAGGTTATCCACTTTGGTGGCAAAAACAGGAAGGCAGATTATCATCTGAACGGCAATAGATTGGGAGTAGGGGAAGTGCAATGACACCTGGGTGTCCTTGTGCACCAGACGCTGAAGGTAAACATGCAGGTGCAGCAGGCGGTTAAGAAGGCAAATGGTATGTTGGCCTTCATAGCGAGAGGATGCCTGCCTTTTCGTGGGCTATGTGGAACAATCTTTGTTCCAGTCCTACTCGGGTCCCCTCCCTCACCTCTTTTTCCGATACATTGATGACTGTATCGGTGCCGTTTCCTGCTCTCGCCCCGAACTTGACAATTTCATTCACTTTGCCTCCAATTTCCACCCTTCCCTCACCTTCACATGGTCCATCTCTGACTCTTCCCTTCCCTTCCTCGACTTCTCCGTCTCCATCTCTGGGGATAGGTTATCGACCAATATTTACTACAAGCCCACTGACTCCCACAGCTACCTGGACTACACTTCCTCCCACCCCGCTTCCTGTAAGGACTCTATTCCATTCTCCCAGTTTCTCCGCCTCCGCCGCATCTGCTCCGACGATGCCACCTTCCACACCAGTGCTTCAGACATGTCTTCCTTTTTCCGCAACCGAGGATTCCCCTCTACCGTGGTTGACACTGCCCTCGACCGTGTCAGTTCTATCTCCCGCACCTCTGCCCTCACCCCTGCCCCTCCCTCCCGGAACCACGATAGGGTTCCCCTTGTCCTCACCTTTCACCCCACCAGCCTCCACATTCAACGGATCATCCTCCGGCATTTCCGCGACCTCCAAAGTGATCCCACCACCAAACGCATCTTCCCCTCCCCTCCCCTTTCAGCATTCCGCAGGGACCGCTCTCTCCGAGACACCCTAGTCCACTCCTCTATCACCCCAAACAGCCCTTCCCCTTCGCCTGGCACCTTCCCGTGCAAGCGGAGGAGATGTAATACCTGCCCCTATACAGGTAGACTACCCTTTATCCGGACTTCCGAAAACCGAAACCCTCTAAAAACCGAAGGTTTTTTCGTTCAGCGTAAGTCGTGCGTACGAACGAAAAAACCTTCGTTTTTTGGAGGGTTCCGGTTTCGGAAGTTCGGATAAAGGGTAAGTCGTGCGCACGACCCCCCCCGCCGGCCCCGACAACCGCCGACCCCCCCGCGGACCCCGCCGGCCCCGACAACCGCCGGCCCCGACAACCGCCGACCCCCCCCGCGGGCCCCGACAACCGCCGACCCCCCCGCGGACCCCGCCGGCCCCGACAACCGCCGACCCCCCCCGCGGGCCCCGACAACCGCCGACCCCGCCAGCCCCGACAACCGCCGACCCCCCCGCGGACCCCGCCGGCCCCGACAACCGCCGACCCCGCCAGCCCCGACCCCCCCGCGGACCCCGCCGGCCCCGCCAGCCCCGACCCCCCCCGCGGACCCCGCCGGCCCCGACCCCCGCCGACCCCGACTGACTTATGCTGAGCGTCAGCGTAAGTCGTGCGCACGACCCCCCGCGGACCCCCGCCGACCCCCGCCGACCCACCTTCCGAAATCCGAAATTCTCCTTTATCCGAAACTCGGCTGGTCCCGAGGTTTTCGGATAAAGGATAGTCTACCTGTACCTCCCCCCTCCCCACTGTCCAGGGCCCCAAACACCCCTTCCAGGTGAAACAGCGATTTACTTGTACTTCTCGCAATCTAGTATACTGTATTCGCTGCTCACGATGCGGTCTCCTCTACATTGGGGAGACCAAACGCAGATTGGGTGACCGCTTTGCGGAACACCTCCGTTCAGTCCGTAAGGGTGACCCCGAGCTTCCGGTCGCCTGTCATTTCAATTCACCGCTCCATTCCCACTCGGACCTCACCGTCCTTGGCCTCTTGTACTGTTCCACGGAAGCTCAACGTAAACTCGAGGAACAGCACCTCATCTTCCGATTAGGCACTCTGCAGCCTTCCGGTCTCAATATCGAGTTCAACAATTTCAGATCATAACCTCGGCCCCCATTTCATTTTTACTTATATTTTTCCACTCCTTTCCTCCCCCCCCCCTTTCCTTTTGTTTCTCTCTCACACCTGGCAGCTATCTTTTGCCCTGCCAGTACAATTTACACCTAATCCCAGCATATTACCATCTCGTCTAGCTTCTAATCTCTTTTACTTCTTTTGGTTCTTTTATTCTTTTGTCCGATCGCAGCCCTGCCTTCGATCTAGTTCCTTTTCTCTCCAGTTTTGAAGAAGGGTCAAACCCGAAACGTCAACTCAAATTTCTCTCCACGGATGTTGCCTGACCTGCTGAGTTTTTCCAGCATTTTCTGTTGTTATTTCGGATTTCCAACATCTGCAGTATTTTGCTATCGTACAGGAGCAAGGATGTCTTGCTGCAGTTGTACAGGGCCTTGGTGAGACCACACCTTGAGTATTGTGTGCAGTTTTGGTCGCCTTATCTGAGGAAGGATGTTCTTGCCATGGAGGGCGTGCAGCGAAGATTCATCAGACTGATAGCTGGGATGCCAGGAATGACGTATGAAGAGAGATTGAGTCGATTAGGCTTATATTCGCTAGAGTTTAGAAGAATGAGAGGGGATCTCATTGAAACTTATAAAATTCTAACAGGACTAGACAGACTAGATGCAGGAAGGATGTTCCCGATGGCGGGGGAGTCCAGAACCAGGGGTCACAGTCTAAGGATAAAGGGTAAGCCATTTAGGACTGAGATGAGGAGGAATTTCTTCACCCAGGGAGTGGTGAACCTGTGGAATTCTCTACCACAGAAGGCAGTTGAGGCCAACTTATTAAATATATTCAAGAAGGAGTTAGATATATTTCTTAATGCTAAAGGGATCAATGGATATGGGGAGAAAGCAGGGACAGGGTACTGAATTTGGATGATCAGCCATGATCTCATTAAATGGCGGAACAGGCTCGAGGGGCCGAATGGCCTACTCCTGCTCCTAACTTCTATGTTTCTATGTTTCTATGATTCTTACTCCATTGGTATAAGTGCAGCAGAGCTGGACTCCCGTCCCAAATCACAGGGGCAAAGTCATTTCCATAGCCAGGGCAGGTGGCCCATACCTATAGAGGCCCACACCAGAATGCTGGTGGCAGTCAGGCTACAGGGGAACACCAAGGCCCATGAAGGATCGAAGAAAAGAAGGCAAGTTTTTTTTTAAGTGCTCCTAAGGACCTCTTTGTAAAGATACTAGATTTCTTCTAGACTTGCTTTGGGCAGTCTTGAGGCTTTCCCAAGGTCCAATATGGGACCTATGAATGCTTGAACCTTGTGTAGGTTTCATTGGGATGATGTACTGGGTGGAACTCATCGTTAGAAAAGAAACAGAGATTGTTTATTGACAACGGATTACTTTTTAGTCACTAGCCTGTTCAGTTCCATCGAAAATTCAGTAAAAAATTGTTAATATAAGTTGAACACTTGGAAACTGTGTAAATCATGAACTCTTTAGTGTGTTATGAGGTAATTCCTGTTTATTTATGGAAATTTATGTTTATTAAATACTGTCAAAGTTGGCAATCTGTTTTATTACAATATACAAGAGAATAATACTTCATGAGCAATCTATAAAAATGTTATTAATGTAAATGTGTAACTGTTGATTAGTGCTAATGACCATCATATATTAAATAGTACAATTACAAGATTTAATAAGTAGATGCCAGACTGATACCTCATTATATATAGAGGATACACAATGGAAAAACATTAGTGATGCCATACGTGTCAGCTTGTCTCAGTTGGCAACAAATGGCATGATTCGAAGAAGTGCAGTGAGTGGGAGTTCTTCTGGTGTGCTGGCCAACATTACTCCTGCAAATAATACCACTGAAAAAACAGATTTTGTGGTCATTCAATCATTTTCTGCTTGTGGGACCTTACTGTGCACAAATTGGCTATCACATTTACCTGCATTTCCTGATGATGTGATAATATGCTATATTCATTCTTTAACCTATTTATTCTATAACTGAAGAAGGCTGATAACTCATAAATTATGATGGCTTCCTCATACATGGAATAAAATGAATATTCCAGGTATTCTCTATTATGGTTTAGGTAAGTTATTTTGTTTGAAATAATTTAATTTAGTTTTGTGTTTATTTTCCTATCCTTTCTTTTTCTACCAGTTTTATCCCTCTTCTTCTCCTGGAGGTGTTGAGGTACCTTTGCACAGGTGTTGAAATCCTCCAATATCTTGCCGGTCTGGCCATTCTTTATGTGAGAGTTCTATACAGTGAGCGTCAGCAATCTATTTGACTGCAAAGGGAATCATAGTCAATCCCAATTTGGCCTCACCTGATGCTCACAAAGTGCATTTCCAGCAAAAATCATTGGAATGTGATCAGGAACTGGTATCGTGGATGATCGTCCCCTTCCTAACCCAAGACTAATGTCGCTCCGGCAACTCAGCACAGAGTGAGTTTTAACCTGTTCTGTCTGACCCAGCTGGCACTATCTTAACCAGCTGAACCTTCCAGGAACTTCTTTTTATTGTTTCTTTAATTTACTTTTTAAAAACAGGAGGTATTATAGCTCTTTCCTTTGTTTAATGTTAGCTGCTGCTAACCTCTATTCTCCCTTCTTGAACATCCCCTTTGCGAAAATGAAGTATTGAACATCCTGATTTTTTTCTCTTCTAAATGTTATTTTCATGAGTATGTTTTGAAGTGAGTTTGAGTATTTAGTCTCAGGAAATACATTGGTGGGAGCTGAACCGAAAAAGATATCACTGTCATCTTTATTCCTTACAGCAAGTCGTAAGTGTGCTACTAATATTGTAAAGTGCCCAAGTAGCACAGATTTATAAAATAAATTGTTCCAATCTTGAGGTAATTGCATTTTATGATAAATGTGGTATCACACTAGAGTAGGATGAATCTTCTTTGGTAAAAGATGTTGTCAAATTATCCTTTGTGTAGGAATTGTTAACCAATCATAAAGTCATCTTTTAGAGGTAGCTCTTTACATCAAAGAGATTGCATTTGGCTTGTTGAAAAGGAATTTACTTGGTATTCATAACAAATATCTGTACTTTGACCCACTCATTTTGCTCTCTTTGCACTGTATGTTCTCCTTTAAATCCTGAAGCTACACCCCTCTCTTATCTGCAATTGACCAGCTTCCTGGGCCTTTTCTGGCCCACTCCTGCTTGCCACCAGGTTTCACTGGCGGGTGCAGCACTGTGTGCGAATTGCATCATTTCGAGTTAAAATTATGTCGGGGTCCTAATTGCATCATAGGATTCCAACTTTTACATATGAATGAGGCCCCTGCCTGCTTGTAGCAGGCAGCTGTCCTGAAACAAAAAACTGTAGTTAAAATAGCCTTGGGCGGAGGTGCGCAATGAATGCAATGGGAAGTGCACGACCGCCATTTTAACCACACGCCTGCCCCATTCCCATAAGCAGGCAAGTTTAAAATTGGGCCGTAAAAATCTAGCTTCATTGAAATTGTGTGTGAAAAGAATGATTTTGCAAGGATTTGCAAACATTTTTCATCAGATAATATGTGATTTGTGAGTTTTAAAATTTATTAAGATTTGGAAGATTAAGAGACAATGGCTGAATACATATCTGTGGAGAACATAGGAACATTTAGAAAGAACTCTTACTGCAGTAACCACATTTCCAAGTTAAGAGAAACTGTCCTGTATTGCTTTGCCAAATGACTTTTACAACTGACATCAGGGCCTGCTCTGCAACCTCTTCAGGATCTTTTTTTCTGCTCTTCGTGTCCTCTTAAGGCACTTGGGAGCCTTCCTCCTCCAGAGGCTCCACAGTAATGCATCTTTATAAAGCAAATTTTGCAGCATGGAGCATACAACAAGTCCTCAAAACCTTAGCTGAACTGTAGTGCAGGACACCCCCGGTTCTATCCAGGTACCTAAAGCACTGCTTCAACATGCCAATATTGTGTTCAATGATCATTCTGCTGAGTGGCAGCACTTTTACACTTGTGCACCGCTGTACTCCTGAGGTACCACATAGGTACCACATGCAATGGCTCCAGAGGAAAGTCTCGATCACCAGGAGCATCCTGAGGCTTGCTTTTGTGGGTCAAATAATGGTGGATGGTGGACTTCCTTAAAATAAAGGTGTCGTGACAGAGCATGCAGGGTCACCTGGGTGTAGTCCATAACACCCTGGACTGTTATTGGGAATCCTGCCAATCTATAACATTGGATATCCACCGGGAAGGAGATTAACTCACTTGCTCAAGCAAATAAGTAATTGGCTACTAGCTTTACACATCCTTGGACAGCTGATTGACTTATGTAGCTGACGTCTTCAGGGGAAGCCTGAAATGATCGGCAAGCATAAAAGTTAAAGGCAATTGTGACTTTGACAGCCACTGACAGTGCTTTGTCAATGGTAGAGTTTGACTACAGGTCTTCTTGGAGCACATGGCATAACTCAGTGATGGGACTCCTTGTAAATCTGCTCCTCTGACAAGTGGAAGTATGTGCACTTTTACCTGTAGATTTCTTTGGTGTGTGAGTGCCAGTAGTTAGGTGCAGTACACCTGTGCTGAAGACTGGCATCTACCCATTGGTCCTCCTCTTCTTCCGTCATAAAGCAGATAGGGAGATTCCCATGGGAAACACATTGTGGCATTATTGGAGCTTTGGAAAAAAGGCTGCACCACACCACAATGGCTGTCTGTATCAAGAAACTGATATGGATTGAAATTATCATTAAAAGACTTGCCTTTACATACTTAAAAGGGCTTTCAGGTTAGGATATTTTGAGGTATTTTTAATCAAAGTAATACATAACATTTTGATCATCCTGTGTTACTTACTCCAGCTGAGAAGGGGCCTGCTATTAAACAGAAACTCGCATTAAAATACTTTTTTCTCTTTTTTATTGAAAAGCTAAGTCAGCAGCAAAAAACAGACAAGAAAAACAGTAAAGAAATGGCTTGAAATTGTTCAAAGAATCTTCTTCAGGGTTCTTTGAATGAACTTCCATAAATACCCTCGTCCCCAGCAGGCCTCATTTTGTATGGGTGGGCGCGTCATTCGTTGTAATGAATACATGCAAGTTGGAAAATTGCACAAATGTCAAAAGAAATATCATTTGAAAATTTCAGGTGATCTTTTCCTGGACCAAAAAATCCCCCCTCTCCCAGAAATGTATGTGATCTGTGTCATTACACACATGAATGCTCTTTTATTCCCAAATAAATCAGCGTTACCAATCGTAAACTTCATCCTACAGAACAAATTGTTCAAGTGACAGAAATTTCACTGTTACATACTTTAAAAGAAACTATATCCACTGTAAAATCATGGCATGGCTCGACAATCTGATCCTCTCACCTGATTAGGAAGATATTTTCATTCTTCAGTTGGCTGTTCTCAGATTAAATGTCTGTAAGACTCTCATATCTTTTAAATGTATATTAGGGAACCAATAATTGGTATTAGTGCTCAGAAAGAGAAAAAAATATGCTAGAAACCCGTGAAAGAAACTTTTACCTCTGCCTCAGTAGCTGATTCCTGTTGGACACAGTTAGATCATTACTGAATGGCATTAAATGAATTGAATACAGTACTAGAAAATGTATTTTAAACTTAAACTGATATATATGTTCTAAACTACAAATGCAGCCTAACATTGACATCTTTACCTCAGATAGTGTCAAGAAACTGAGACAGATTGAAATCATCATTAAGAATACCTGACCACCCTTTACATACTTAAAAAGGCCTTCAGTTTGATGTTTATCATAGTTGCTTTTAAACAAAGCAAATCAAAGTACTGTATAGTATTTTGATCATTCTATGATAGTTATTCCAGCTGAGAAAGTACCTGCTGTTATGCACAAACTCAGAATGAAAGGATTTTTTCTGTTCTTAATGCTGTCATATGGACATCAAAGGTTGGTTTCACAGTGACCTGTTTCGCATGCCTGAACAGTGACAAGTGAGCAGGGCACCGATAGGATGCAAACTGCTGCTACTAACTCTATTATTTTCTAGGTTCAATGCAACCTCTTCAATTTATCTATCAAGAATTCTTTCATCAGTTTACGAAAATGAATCCAGTGACTCTGTAGTTCTCTCGCACTTGTTCATTCTACATAGGAATACATAGCAGTCTTTATAAATCTATCATCAGTTACTCTGATTTGTCTTTCAGTGATTCAATCTAATGCCATTTAAAAAAAACAAATTTATTTCCTATTGTTTCATTTCTAGGCCTCTGGAGCTACCAAGTATGGAGTAGATTTTCAACTTGGGTGTAAAACTGGCGTTGCGGATTGGCTGCTGTTATGGAAATGAAAATCAAGCTGTTTCTATAATGGACAGCTGATCCACAGTGCCAATTTTACGTCGGATGGCAAGTTGAAAATCTACCCCTACGTGTCTTAAATAGGACATTTCTGCTTTAATGCTCTATTTATCTTTTATCCTAAGGCATGATGGCCAGGGAATTCTTCAGAAGCGACACTGCCACTATAATGACTGCAGTCTTCATTAGGACACTTAAGGACCAAGTCGGAAACTGCAGAGATTCTTTCCTCAACATCTTTGCATTTTGTCCACTCAGTGCCTCTCCTACCCCCACGTAAAGTGCCCCTTGCCAGAACCATGAGCAGTCACAGACCAGCTGTACGTACGGGGCACCATAACTGGGCAGCATGTTGTCAAACGGCTGTGAATTGTTGCAGGAAGACCTGCAAGCCTTCCTGAAAGAGGTGGAAGACAAAAGGGATAGACTCCTGGATGATGTTGGTATGTACAATGGTAGCCGTAGACAATTGCACCCTTTGAACACAGAGCTCCTCCAAGAGATCCTCAGAGGACCTGTGCTGCCTATAGACATGCTGAGCAGGGTAGTACCTGGAGGGCTGGTGTTTTCTGTTATGCTGCTTCCATGCACTGCTGTTCTTCCTCTTCCATAAGGATGGCTAAGAGAAGCATGTCCATAGGGCATGCCATACCTTCTCCAGAGTATGTGAAAGGACCAAAAAGTATAGGAGTGGCATGAGACTGTAGCACTGCGGGGAAGTCAAGTGCAAGTTTCAGTGAGCTAAACTGAAAAAAAGTTTAAATAAGTCCATGAAGCCAGAAATCAGCAAACAAAGGTTGGGGACTCCTCAAAGCTCTCAAACTCTTCACTTTCCCCTGAATCCGGTCTCTGGGAGAGCAGTGCACCTGTTTAAATGGGTTTAACTTTCCCAGAGGGTGGTAGTAGCATAAAAGCAGGAAGTTCCTGAGCACAATGCCATCAGATGTGTGATGCCCCTATGCTATTGAGCCCCACAGGGCTTGAGCAGGCAAAAAAAAGCACCAGACCGGAAGATTGGGGGCAGTACAGGATACAGCAAAAGAGGACAAAGGGATTAATCAGGAAGGGGAAAATAGAATACGAAAGTAAACTTGCAGCAAACATAAAGACAGACTGCAAAAGCTTTTATCGGTATATCAGGAGGAAAAGACTGGTAAAATCCCAAGTCGGTCCCTTGCAGTCCGATTCGGGAGAATATATAATGGAGAATAAGGAAATGGCAGACCAATTAAACTCATACTTTGGTTCTGTATTCACAAAGGAGGACACAAATAACCTCCCAGGAATATCGGCAAACATAGGGACTAATGAGAGGGAGGAGCTGACAGAAATTAGTATCTCTAGGGATATGGTGTTGGGTAAGTTGAGGGGACTGAAGGCCGACAAATCCCCGGGGCCTGATAAACTACATCCTAGGGTACTTAAGGAGGTGGCCCTGGAGATAGCAGATGCTCTAAGGATCATCTTCCGGAACTCCATTGACTCGGGAACAGTACCCGTGGATTGGAGGGTAGCTAATGTTACCCCAATATTTAAAAAGGGGGGTAGAGAGAAAGCAGGGAATTATAGACCAGTAAGCCTTACATCGGTTGTGGGCAAAATGCTAGAGTCCATTATTAAGGATAAAATAGCGGAGCACTTGACAAATGGGGAAAGGATCGGACAGAGTCAACATGGATTTACAAAGGGTAAATCGTGTTTGACTAATCTGCTGGAATTTTTTGAGGAGGTAACTGGTAGAATAGATGGGGGAGAGCCAGTGGATGTGGTGTACCTTGACTTCCAGAAAGCCTTCGATAAGGTTCCACACAAAAGATTATCATGCAAAATTAAGGCTCATGGGATTGGGGGCAAAGTATTAACGTGGATAGAGAACTGGCTGGCAGATAGAAAACAGAGAGTTGGAATAAACGGCTCGTTTTCGGAGTGGCAGGCAGTGACCAGCGGGGTGCCGCAAGGATCTGTCCTGGGACCCCAGCTGTTCACAATATATATAAATGATCTGGATCAGGGAATTGGATGCAATATTTCCAAATTCGCTGACGACACTAAACTAGGAGGAGGGGTGGGCTCTGATGAGGATGTCAGGAGGCTACAGTGCGATTTGGACAGGTTGGGGGAATGGGCGGATACGTGGCAGATGCACTATAATGTGGATAAATGCGAGGTTATCCACTTTGGGGGTAAAAACAGGAGGGTAGATTATTATCTAAATGGCAATAGATTGGGAGATGGGGAAGTGCAGAGGGACCTGGGTGTTCTTGTGCACCAGTCACTGAAGGAGAGCATGCAGGTGCAACAGGCGATTAAGAAGGCAAATGGTATGTTGGCCTTCATATCAAGGGGGTTCGAGTATAGGAATAGGGATACCTTACTACAGCTGTACAAGGTGCTGGTGAGACCGCATCTGGAGTATTGTGTACAGTTTTGGTCGCCCCATCTGCGGAAGGATGTTCTTGCCATGGAAAGAGTGCAACGGCGATTCACCAGGCTGATACCTGGAATGGCGGGAATGACCTACGAAGAGAGATTAAATAGTTTGGGCTTGTACTCACTGGAGTTTAGAAGATTGAGAGGGGATCTCATCGAAACATATAAAATTATGGCAGGCCTGGACAGGCTGAATTCAGAGAGAATGTTTCCAATGGCCGGGGAGCACAGAACCAGGGGCCACAGTCTAAAAATAGCGGGCAAATCATTTAAAACAGAGATGAGGAAGAATTTCTTCACTCAAAGAGTGGTGAGCCTGTGGAATTCCCTGCCACAGAGGGCTGTGAAGGCTAATTCAATAAATATTTTCAAGAGAGAATTGGATATATTTCTGAAGGCTAAGGGGATTAAGGGTTACGGAGAAAAGGCGGGGACGGGGTACTGAACTGGTAAGATCAGCTATGATCTCAGACGGAGATCAGCCATGATCTCATTGAATGGCGGAGCAGGCTCGAAGGGCCGAATGGCCTACTCCTGTTCCTATCTCTATGTATCTATGTATCTATGGACAAAGCTGGTAAAAAGATCAAGGAAACTTGCATCTAGCTCATTAATGGCGCATAAGTGGTGCAATGGCTAAATGTGAGTTTGCTCAATCAATGATGGCATAATAACAGCATAAGTACTAAAGGTAATGAAGAAATGCAGGGTCTGCAATGTCAAAAGAGATCAACTAGTATTATATTAAAGAATCATACTAAAGATAATTTGAAGTTCTTGCCTACACTTTTCTTCAATTTGTCTCCTTGAATCTAATTTTGGATTCTGAAAAATTAGTCTTGTGAAGCTAAATGGCTCTGCGATCTCAGGGTACTGTGACTTGAGTAGAAAACATACAATTAGTTCCTCTTAAAGGAGAAAGTTGACAATGAAACTATAATTGTTCTTGTCAGAATTATTAGAGCTTTGATGCCTTGCTTAAAGCTGGGCCCTGGAATGGTAATCTGGCTCAACAATGGAAGTTGTCAGATCCTGGTTCATGGAACATCTTCATTTCTATTTGCCATATTTTGGGATTTTTGATCTTTTATTTCACAGAAAAGAATTTGGGAATGAGTTGTATTTAAGTGCTGTGTTTTAAAATAAAGTGAATTTGCACAGGTTTGAAAGCCACAGGCTGCAGCAACTGAGATGAGGAGGGCATTGAACTGTTACGTAGAATTACACAGAATATACAGCACAGAAACAGGCGATTTGGCCCAATCAGTCTATGCTGCCATTTATGCTCCACTTGAGCCTCCTCCCAACCCATGTTAATTATCCAACTATCCTTACTGTTTTCCACAATGACTGAGGACATTAAGCAATTTGATATTTTGTCTCAGAAGGCTTAACAAAACATCCATACCTATTATGGTGGCAATAATTCTATTCTTGTGAGGTGTCTGCTGACAATACATTCTTGGCAGAGGAGGGTAGTTAGTTTGGTTGCCAGCTCTTCTGGTGAATCCCTGAACAAGGAAATCATTGGAGGCACCACCTTTCTGGAAATGCAGGGAGAGAAAAGGAAAGAGTCACATGGACGATCAGCCAGATTTAAACAGGAGACTGCAAAGGGCAGGCCTGGAGGCTAAGATACAGGAGGTCAGTTTTTGCAGTTGTCTAGAAAGAAAGGGAATGTCAAAATCAAATCAGTCCACAAAATAGACTGTGTTTTATCATTTTTTCTCATTTTCAAGTAGAGAAGTGTATTTCAGTGGAGAAACTGAGGTTCGTTGAAAACTGTTAGACTTTATATTCACTTGCCGTCATTCCCATTAGGCCTCGACTCTCTAAAGTGTTTACAGTGCACCAACTGAAAGATTAGAGAAGCGCACATGAAAAATGCAATAGCCAATTCAGAACACAAGGGTGTCCTACTGCTATACTTCTGAGTTATGCTATCATATAATTAGATATTGGTTAGAACATAAGACACTCAGGCTGCTTATGAAAATGACCAGCACTGCTGCACCTGAGAGAATATCTAAAGCAGACCTGAAATTTGTAACAATGTTATAAGCAGCGCTCTGAAACAGGAAGCATTGAGGAAAAAGCCATGCAATTTCTGACTTCTCCTATTTTCATGTCATTGGTTTGCCCTCTTACCCAGTGGATTTTCCTTATCTTCTCTGTCATTTTTCCTGATGTGTAAAATTTAAAAGTACAATAAAGCACACAGTATAAACAATATTTTTAAAAAATCTGTGCATGCACACAAGCATTTGAACATGGCTTCCCTACTAATTAGCAGTGCCAGAATCCTTTATTCATAATGTGCATACATAAGTTGTAGTATTATGCAGATAAAAGCTCTTGTAGCAGATGTCAGAAATGAAATGACCATTTGTGTACTCTGGAAGTCATGAGTGAGTGTGTTGTCTTTAAGTTTTTTTAATCATTAATCTTCGGGATGTAGGCATTTATTGTCCATCCCTAGTTGTCCTCGAGAAAAGTGGTGGTGGTGGACCATCTCCTTGAACCACTGCAGTCCATGTGGTGAAGATACTCCCACAATGCTGTTAGCTAGTGAATTCCAGGATTTTGACCCAGCAGCAATGACAGAATAATTGCCAATATATGTCCAAATCGGGATGGTATGTGACTCAGAGGAGAACTTGGAGGTGATGGTGTTCCCATGCACCTGCTGTCCTTGTCCTTCTGGGTGATGGAGGTCGTAGGTTTGGAAGGTGCCGTCGAAGAAACCTTGGTGACTTGCTGTAGTGCATCCAGTAGATAGTACACAGAGCAGCCACAGTATGCCAGTGGTGCTGGGGGTGAATGTTTAAGCTGGAGAATGGG
Organism: Somniosus microcephalus; assembly: GCF_052327205.1. NCBI lineage: Eukaryota > Metazoa > Chordata > Chondrichthyes > Squaliformes > Somniosidae > Somniosus > Somniosus microcephalus. The sequence goes on from NC_140997.1 coordinate 188,157,538, forward strand.
GTGCTGATCAAGTGGACTGCTTTTTCCTGGATAGTGTCGAGTTTCTTGAGTGTTGTTGCAGCTGCACCATCCAGGCAAGTGAAGAGTATTCCATTACACTCCTGACTTGTGTCTTGTGAAATGGCTTTGAGGAGTCAGGAGGTGATCCAGTTGCTGCCAAATACCGAGCTACTGACCTGCTCTAATAGCCACGGCATTTATGTGGTTGGTCCAGTTCAGTTTCTGGTCAATGGTGATCCCCAGGATGTTGATGGTGAGTGATTCAGTAATGGTAATGCCATTGAAAGTCATGGGGAGGTGATTAGGCTCTCTCTTGTTGGAGATGGTCATTATCTGGTACTTTTGTGATGCTGAGGAATTCCTCCAGCATTTGGGAGTATTTGTCCGCTGTGGCTCAGTGAGTTGCACTCTCGCCTCTGGGTCAGAGGGTTGTGGGTTCAAGTCTCACTCCAGAGACTTGAGCACAAAAGATCTAGGCTGACACTCCAGTGCAGTACTGAGGGAATGCTGCACTGTTGGAGGTGCCATCTTTCAGATGAGTCTGCTCTCTCAGGTGGACGTAAAAGATCCTGTGACACTATTTCGAAGAACAGCAGGGGGGTTATCCCCGGTATCCTGACCAATATTTATCCTTCAATCAACATCACAAAAAACAGATTATCTGGTCATTGTTGTTGTGGGAGTTTGCTGTGCGCAATTTGCCTGCCATGTTTCCTACATTACAACAGTGACTATACTTCAAAAGTACTTCATTGGCTGTAAAGTGCTTTGGGACGTGCTGAGGTCATGAAAGGCGCTATATAAATGCAAGTCTTTTAAAAAAAATTATGCCTCTCCATTTCTATTTCCTTATCAGGAGAGCAGCTGTCATTTTTCTATCTCTTTAACAAGGGAAATCAAATTAGGTCATTGTGGATTGGATTAACAAATGACTGATTCTGTACCACATTCTCTTTCAAATCGAAAATAGTCCATTTACTTATTTCTGCTGGATGGAATACACAGCACCAGCTTCAGAGTTTAGAAATAATTTTGCCTAGAAACCTCTTAAAACCACTTATAACCTACAAAAGGGCTGTTTTAAGTGTAAAATGTTACAGTAGCTGCACAATGTGAGAATGTCCACACTAGTTCGGCCCCAGCTGGAGCTTTGAGTCCAATTCTGGGCACCACACTTTAGGAAAGATGTGAAGGCTTTGGAGAAGGTACAGAAGAGATTTACTAGAATGCTTCCAGGGATGAGGGATTACAGTTACGTGGATAGACTGGAGAAGCTGGGGTTTTTCTCTTTAGAGCAGAGAGGCTAAGAGGAGATTTGAAAGAGGTGTTTAAAACCATGAAGGGTTTAAATAGAGTAAATAAAGAGAAACTGTTTCCAATCGCTGAAGGGTCGATAACCAGAGGGCACAGATTTAAGGTAATTGACAAAAGAACCAGAGGCGACACGAGGGGAAACCTTTTTACACAACGAGTAGTTAGGATTAGTAGTTAGGATAATCTACTGGAATTTTTTGATGATGTAACTGGTAGAATAGATAAGGGAGAACCAGTGGATGTGGTGTATTTGGACTTTCAGAAGGCTTTCGATAAGGTCCCGCATATGAGATTAGCATGTAAAGTTAAAGCACATGGGATTGGGGGCAAGGTACTGACTTAGATAGAGAACTGGCTGGCAGACAGGAAGCAAAGAGTTGGAATAAACGAGTCTTTTTCCGAGTGGCAGGCAGTGACTAGTGGGGTACCACAGGGATCGGTGCTAGGACCCCAGCTATTCACAATATATATATTAATGATCTAGACGAGGGAACTAGATGTAATATCTCCAAGTTTGATGATGACACAAAGCTGGGTGGGTGTGTGTGCTGTGAGGAGGATGCCGAGAAACTCCAGTATGATTTGGACAGGTTGGGTGATTGGACAGATGCATGGCAAATGCAGTATAATGTGGATAAATGCAAGGTTATCCACTTCGGTGGCAAAAACAGGAAGACAGATTATTATCCGAATGGCAATAGATTGGGAAAAGGGGAAGTGCAATGTGACCTGGGTGTCCTTGTGCACCAGTCGCTGAAGGTAAGCGTGCAGGTGCAGCAGACGGTTAAGAAGGCAAATGGTATGTTGGCCTTCATAGCGAGAGGATTCGAGTACAGGAACAAGGATGTCTTGCTGCAGTTGTACAGGGCCTTGGTGAGACCACACCTTGAGTATTGTGTGCAGTTTTGGTCGCCTTATCTGAGGAAGGATGTTCTTGCCATGGAGGGAGTGCAGCGAAGATTCACCAGACTGATACCTAGGATGGCAGGAATGATGTATGAGGAGAGATTGGGTTGATTGGGCTTATACTCGCTGGAGTTTAGAAGAATGAGAGGGGATCTCATTGAAACTTATAAAATTCTAACAGGACTAGACAGACTAGATGCAGGAAGGATGTTCCCGATGGCGGGGGAGTCCAGAACCAGGGGTCACAGTCTAAAGATAAGGGGTAAGCCATTTAGGACAGAGATGAGGAGGAATTTCTTCACCCAGGGAGTGGTGAACCTGTGGAATTCTCTACCACAGAAGGCAGTTGAGGCCAATTCATTAAATATATTCAAGAAGGAGTTAGATATATTTCTTAAGGCTAAAGGGGTCAAGGGATATGGGGAGAAGGCAGGGACAAGGTACTGAGTTTGGATGATCAGCCATGATCCCATTGAATGGCGGAGCAGGCTCGAGGGGCCGAATGGCCTACTCCTGCTCCTATCTTCTATGTTTCTATGGAATGCACTGCCTGATAGGGATACAGATTCAATAGTAGCATTCAAAAGGGATAAACACTTGAAGGAGAAAAAATTGCAGGGATATGGGGAAAGACCAGGGGAGTGGGCTTAACTGCATTGCTCTTCGAAAGAGGTGGCGCAGACTTGATGGGCTGAATGGCCTCCTTCTGTGCTGTACTATTCTCTGATTCTATGAATTCTAAATGCACAAAAACTGATCCACTCCATGCCACTGCTTGACACCAGTGCAATCACAGCATATTGGACTTTGTATTGCCTCCCTGAAATATAACTTGGCCTTTAACTGCTGTTTATTTATTCTTTGTTACGAGTGAATATATTTGACCCCACTAGTATAGTTATACATCGCATACCAATTGACATTACCAAATTAAAATACATTTCTCTCTCAACTATTATCCCAAACCTAGCTTTGTACTGAAAATGACTAGTATACTGGCCCGGATTTTGCGGTGGGTAATGATGGTGAACTGTCAGCATTCGCTGTCATTACCTCTCTGAAACTGAATGTAACTTCAGGATTTAGTGCACGCGCAGCTAAACGCAGGAATCCTGAAATTGCAGTCAGTCATTCACTGCTGCGCCACAGGCTGCGCTGTGGAACCCCCTAGAGCCGGCAATCAGTGAAATCACTTGATCTGACGAAAACTTAAGGTTTTCCGCGCTAATATCGCTGTTAAACTCCCCATTAAATGTTAAGCCTAAGCCTTGTTGGAATAGGTGTACCTGGGGTTTTAACTGTGTATTGACTGAACCGTTCTGGCCCTGAAAAACTAATTTTATATTGGTGGAATGTTAAATTTCTCCATTATGATAAACATTAGATTTAAAAAATAGAAGAATATTTAAAAAAAAAGTTTTTTCATGATATTTCAGCTTCTACCTTAACCCCGTGTGTATGTCCCAATCTTTATTTCACTCTTTGTAACAATTTTAAAAAGTGCAGATAATAGATAATAAGAACATAAGAAGTAAGAGCAGGAGTAGGCCATACGGCCCCTCGAGCCTGCTCCACCATTCAGTAACGTCATGGCTGATCATCAACCTCAACTCTACTTTCCTGCCCGATCTCCATATCCCTTGATTCCCCTAGAGTCAAAAAATCTATCTATCTCAGCCTTGAATATACTCAAAGACTCAGCATTCATAGCCCTCTGGGGCAGAGAATTCCAAAGATTCACAACCCTCAGTGAAGAAATTCCTCCTCATCTCAGTCTTAAATGGCCTACCCCTTATCCTGAGACTATGCCCCCTAGTTCTAGACACTCCAGCCAGGGGAAACAACCTCTCAGCATCTACCCTGTCAATCCCCTTCAGAATCTTGTATGTTTCAATGAGATCACCTCTCATTCTTCTAAACTCGAGAGAGTCTAGGCCCATTCTACACAGTCTCTCATCATAGGACAGCCCTCTCATCCCAGGAATCAATCTAGTGAACCTTTGTTGCACCGCCTCTAAGGCAAGTATATCCTTCCTTAGATAAGGAGACCAAAACTGTGCACAGTACTCCAGGTGTGGTCTCACCAAGGCCCTGTACAATTGTAGCAAGACTTCCTTACTCTTATACTCCAACCCCCTTACAATAAAGGCCAACATGCCATTTGCCTTCCTTATTGCTTGCTGTACCTGCATGCCAGCTTTCTGTGTTTCTTGCACGAGGACACCCAAATATCTCTGAACACCAACATTTGAAAGTTTCTCACCATTTAAAAAATATTCTGTTTTTCTATTCTTCCTACCAAAGTGAATAACCTCACATTTCCCTACATTATACTCCATCTGCCACCTTACTGCCCACTCGCTTCGTCTATCTGTATCCCTTTGCAGACTCTTTGGGGTCGATTTTCATTAAGCTGTCGGGAAGGAGGCAGGACTACAACTTTTGGGTTTTCGTCCCGCCTACATCGACGTCTTGCCAATCCACGCGATTTTCCCTTGATTGACCTTGTTAAGCCCGCCCAGCGGGCTCAGCAGGCTAATTAAGGGCCACCTGGCAACAGGTGACGTCACAGACTGAAATTTCATCTATCAAGAGGTCTTGACAGATGAAATGTCAGTGTTTCACAGCTGTTTGAAGCTGTCAAACACTGACAGTCTGACTTCTAACCTGAGTCCTTCTACACAGACTCAGTTAGAACTGTCACCGGCACTAAAAGCTGAAGGCTGTCATTTTTGACAGCTCGCAGCCATTTTGCTTTCAGTGCCGGCTGACTGATGGACTCCCGATGCCTACAGGAAGAAAGGCTATTAAGGTAAGTACAGGTAATTTAAACTTCTTTACACACTTTAGACACACCAAACACACTTACCTTTGCACTCATGCACCCATCACTCACCTGAACACCGACATCGCGACCCCTCCAAGTCCTTCAACCCGACGGCCCACCTGCTCTAACCTATCGTGGTTTGGAGCCGTCGGGAATCCCACACGACACCCCTCAAAATAGGGATTAGGCTAAAAACTGCCTGTTAACTACTTGTTAACAGGCAGTTAATTGACACTAATCACTTCCCGCCTCGGCGGGTCCCAGTGCGGGGCGGGTACCCGCCTCCTCTGAAACTTACGTGGAGGCTGGTTTTGGGCAGGATGGTGTCGGAACCCCCAAATTCTGGATTTTTGCCCCCCGCCCGCCTAAAAGCCCGCCTCACGGCACACTGAAAATCTAGGCCTTTGTGTTCTCCTCACAGCTTACTGTCCCACCTAGCTTTGTATCATCAGCAAATTTGGATACATTACACTTGGTCCCTTCATCTAGGTCATTAATATAGATTGTAAATAGCTGAGGCCCCAACACTGATCCATGCGGCACCCCACTCGTTACAGCCTGCCAGTGCTATTTTATTTCCTGGTTTGCTGTCCGTGAGAATCCTTCAATGTGATTGGCTGCTTAAACAGCCTGATGATATCACTGCTGCACTACGCTAGGATTCCCCTTTTCACAGCGCTACAATCAATTGCTCATTGAGAAAGGTAAAGTTCTCACCACAGAGATCGCAAGATCTCTGTGGCCAGCTTTCTTCGCGGTCAGTGCGATCGCCTTTGCTTTGCCGCTGATCGTAAATTACGGGCCTATGTATGTCTTACTCTACCATCATCATTGTTGGAGTTAGCTTCATTTTTAAATTCCCTTCTAAGAGGCATTGTACTTTTGAGGGTCTGTTACTCTCCAATTTCTCCCCTTTTCTGGACTGTAAGGCCACATAGTTCCAGCAACCAAACCAGAGAGCACATGAGCTGCCTCCAGGCCTTCACCAATATAGCTCTTCAGCCAATTACATGCAGAATACAAAGGTGGCTCAGGGATAACCATTCCTCTTGAGATCCTCTCGCTGACTGAGAGGAATCACTTGGTTTCCTTTGGCTTCCTTTCCAAAACGATGCAGCTGAGATCAGGAACTGAGCAGAGTGGGGATAAAGCCACGTCTCATGACCATGGGCATTGTGACCGTAATGGACTCCAACATCACACCACCCAGAATGCATTGTGTAGCAAGAGAAAGAGAGTGCTTAAACCATCCGTAACTATGAAGAGATCAGACCACATTCTGAAGAAATGCTTAATGCTCAATGAGTCGCAATGAATGAGCTCCCTGGCCTCTGCTAGAAAACACATGTGTCTGTAGGTCAGGCAAAGACAGGATCAGATGCAGCTGTGATGCCTTTCTTGTTCGATGCCCAAATATTCACTGAATAGATGGCCATGTGAGAGATAACTTGGGTGTAGTACTCATAAATTGCTGGTGCTCATGGACCCATACAGAAGCACTGCTTTCAGAAGAGGAGGAGGGAAAATTTGAAAATTGCAACAAAAAATGCAGAATCTCAGTGAACATCAATTCAACAGCATCTAGTATTTTTCCTTTTGTGATGGTGGATTTAGTCAGGGCTGCAAGATGTTGCACAATAGGAAGTGGGAAGACTCAAGCATTCTGATCACTGGAGCAGTAAAAGTATCCGACACCCAATAGTCTGAGTCTCCAATGTGTGAAAGGCACAGCTGGCCAGCATATCTAAGTCATTTTTGTTTGTTGAGTGTGCGCCTGTTCAACATGCAAATCAATTCCTTCTCTACATTTAGATTCTGTTACAGACTCAGGTGCAAGCCATTGTGTTCATAAACTGGAAAGTGCTACTCTAATGAATACTACTTGAAATGAATTAGTGCTGAAGGCAATCCACCAAATTGATTTAATCCATCCACCAATGCTTTCACCAGTATCAAATTTTAAAGACACAGCCACATACGGTAGAGCTGCAGAAAATATCCGAGAAGTCATAAAAGGCCAGATATTGCTGTGTGTGTAAAGTTTAATGAAAAAGTACACACAAGTGAACAGGAGAAAGCGGCAATGGGCTTTTCTTCCATTTTTATTGCTACCCTGAGTCTTGTTCCCATGGAAAAATGTGTGCATAAAAATTAGCTCACAAAAAAGACATGTTAAAGGACAATCAAGAGAAATTCATGGAATTTACTTGCGAGGTAGGAGATATAAATACAGAAAATAAGTTTATTACTAACAGTCATACCTGTGAGTTAGTTGCACAAAAATCGGGCAAGATTCCAGACTTTTGCTAAATCATTGACAAAAGTGAATGGTATAGTGGCGTTTTGTCCTGCAAATGGCATTGAGGCACACAACTACCCCAGGTAGTAAGTCAACATTACAAGGCCACAAGGACTGGGAATTTTCTCGGAGCTAAGCTCGCTCCATCGCCGCACCTTTGCTCAAAGTGTGGTGGAAACCCCGTTTGCAGGTAAATGGGGTTTCCACTGCACGTTTGGAGAAGTTACGGCGATGAATCACTTCGAAGAAATTCCTAAACAAGTTAATTATGGATGAGGGAGGTCATTCCACCCATGGATTCATTCATCCAGAGAGATCCTAATGACCCCTTGGGTCGCATCCAATTGTTTCTTAAATGAGTTCAAGGTTTTTGCTTTCACTACTCTGTCCAAAAGTTTACTCCACACGTTGATCACTCTTTGTGTGAAGAAGGATTCCCATATACTTTCCTAAAAGTATTTTTCTCTAGTTTGCACCTGTGACCCCTCTAACAACAACAACAACTTGTATTTATATAGCGTCTTTAACGTAGTAAAACATCCCAAGACGCTTCACAGGGGTATTATAAGATAACAAATTTGACATTGAGCCACATAAGGAGAAATTAGGGCAGGCTTGGTCAAAGAGGTAGGTTTTAAGGAGCGTCTTAAAGGAGGAAAGAGAGGTAGAGAGGCGGAGAGGTTTAGGCAGGGAATTCCAGAGCTTAGGGCCGAGGCAACAGAAGGCACGGCCACCAAAGGTTGAGCGATTATAATCAGGGATGCTCAGGAGGGCAGAATTAGAGGAGCGCAGATATCTCGGGGGAGGATGTAGGGCTGGAGGAGATTACAGAGATAGGGAGGAGCGAGGCCATGGAGGGATTTGAAAACAAGGACGAGAATTTTGAAATTGAGGTGTCACTTAACCGGGAATCAATGTAGGGCAGCGAGCACAGGGGTGATGGGCAAACGGAACTTGGTGTAAGTTAGGACACGGGCAGCCGAGTTTTGGATGACCTCAAGTTTACATAGGGTAGAATGTGGGAGGCCAGCCAGGAGTGCGTTGGAATAGTCAAGTCTAGAAGTAACAGAGGCATGGATGAGGGTTTCAGCAACAGATGAGCTAAGGCAAGGGCGGAGACGGGCGATATTATGGAGGCGGAAATAGGCGTTCTTAGTTATGCCGCGGATATGTGGTCAGAAGCTCATTTCACGGTCAAATATGGCACCAAGGTTGTTAGGGAGAGGGATGGAGTCAGTGGCTAGGGAACGGAGTTTGTGGCTTCAGTCTTCCCAATATTTAATTGGTGAAAATTTTTGCTCATCCAGAATTGGATGTCGGACAAGCAGTCTGACAATTTAGAGACCGTGGAGGGGTTGAGAGAAGTGTTGGTGAGGTAGAGCTGGGTGTCATCAGCATACATGTAGAAACTGACACTGTGTTTTCAGATGATGTCGCCAAGTGGCAGCATGTAGATGAGAAATAGGAGGGGGCTAAGGATAGATCGTTGGGGGCACCAGAGGTAACAATGCGGGAGCGGGAAGAGAAGCTGTTGTAGGTGATTCTCTGGCTACGATTAGATAGATAAGAATGGAACCAGGCGAGTGCACTCCCACCCAGCTGGACGACGGTGGAGAGGCGTTGGAGGAGGATGGAGTGGTCAACCATGTCAAAGGCTGCAGACAAGTCAAGAAGGACGACGAGGGATAGCTTATCTTTGCACAGTCACAAAGGATGTCATTTGTGACTTTGATGAGAGCCGTTTCAGTACCGTGGCAGGGGCAGAAACCTGATTGGAGGGATTCAAACATGGAGTTGATGGGAAAGTTGGGCACAGATTTAGGAGGTGACAACACGTTCAAGGACTTTGGAGAGGAAAGGGAGGTTGGAGATGGGGCATTAGTTTGCAAGGACGGAGGGGGGTCAAGGGTTGGTTTCTGAGGAGAGGGATGATGATTGAGGGAAAGGGGGACAGTACCTGAGGAGAGAGAACTGTTAACAATGTCAGCTAACATGATAGCCAGAAAAGGAAGTTGGGTGGTCAGCAGTTTGGTGGGAATAGGGTTGAGAGAGCAGGATATGGGTCTCATGGACAAGATGAGCGAGGAGCGGTCATGAGGGGAGATCGGAGAGAAACTAGAGAAAGATGTGAGTTCAGGGCTAGGGCAGGGGCTCTACTCCCGCAGTTTAAAGTAATATTCTGAGTTAACTGACCTATACCCTTAACAATCTTAGATACTTCCAAAAGCTCACCTCTCAGACACCTCCTTTCCAGGTTGAAAAACTTAAGCTTTTTCAGTCGTTTTTCATAACTTAGACCTGTGATACTGGCGATTAGCCAGATGCAGCCACTTGGATCAGAATAACTGGAGGAGTACAAAGCAAAACTTAAAAAGCACTGCTCGGGAATCTTTTAAACATAATTTGTAATTGTTTTGTGTGTTCGCTGAGAGTCAATCATGGATGTCAGTGGAACTCTGTGTTCTCTGGCCAGATCCCTGCAGTCAGCAGTATAACCCAGGTCCGCCAGCCCCATATTGCTCTTAGCAGCACTTGTAATATAAGCCCACTCTGAAATGCTGGAGAGATTTTTAATTGAACTTTGTTTTTGAGGTCTCTTACTTCTCAGTTAATATCCCAAGATTTTCTCTTCAAAATTACAATTGTCAGAAACCAGATGTAGACCATCCAGCTTTCACACATTTCATGTATAACACGTGCATTTTTCTTTCTGTTGTGCTGTTCTGTCAAGTGATGTTTCTCTTGTGATTACACGACTCCCACACAGCCTTTTATCCTGAGGTGGGAGACTGTCAGGTGCATGGTTAACAGTTGTGTTTTCATGACTATTATTCACTGGATATGCCCACACATTTTACAAACAGAGGGCAGTCCTGGGTGCCACACCGCAAACCAACCTGAACGTTTTCTCAAGTGTTGCTTTATAAATAGCAAAACCAAGGGGGGGCAACCAGCATTTATTAATCTATACACTCATATCTCATCTGACGTACATTTGTTTGATTTCCTAAGCTTTTGCAAATAGAGGAATTGATTTGCAGTTCTACTTTCCACTGCAATCAATTTGCACGTGTATTGTTTACGTATTATTTTCAATCAATATTAAATATTGTGGAACACACCTGTCCATTTCATGACAGACATGATAATTTAGTGTGTAGCTGATGCAAAATCACTGCAAATCAATCTCACGTGCGACTTTCAAATCAGATTTGGTACAAATTGGCCACAGTAGTGTCTAACTAGGTTGTACCAGCCAGAAACGAGTGGAAATTAGGTGCAGCACAACAATACATGGCACTATGTTTTAAACCTTCATCTAAAAAGTGGCACTAGTGTGCGAAATGAGATGCACAGAGAGACTACAATTTCCAGTTCCTCATGAGAGAGCTTCAGTTGGCTCCATCTCTCTGCTGTTCTACCATCTGTTTACTGGCACTTATTTATGCACTTGGGGGAAATGAGTGAAAATACTACTTTTAATTGAGTCTGTGTAATTTCAATCATCTGAGACATGCCCCATTATGCAGCCACTAATTTCACTGCTAAACATTGAAAATATCCAAGAGTGCAACCCAGGCGCAGAAAAAAATCAAACCTCCACTGTATCAGCATATTATGCAACGTAGCCAGAAAATCAGGACCTGTGTCACATAAACTGGGCAAGTATTGATAGCAAGTTAAATCAAATATAAGATCACAAGATAGATAGAAGATAATTACAAAAGAGGAGAGCCATTTGGCCTATTTTTAAGTCATCCACCCAGAACAACCCTACACACTCTCAATTACTGCATCTAATTGTTTATTAAATCATTCCAGGATTTTCGCCTACACCACTCTGCTTGGACGTCCATTCTACATATTGATTCCTACTTGTGTGAAGAAGAACCTCTTATATCGGTCCTAAAATTATTTATTGCCAGTTTGAATATGTGTCCATTGCCATGCTTCCACAGTTTAATTTAAAATAGTATTTTAGGTTAACCTTTTATATACCATTTACTATCTTATATATCTCTATAAGATCACCTCTCAGACACCTTCTTTTGAGGCTTAAAAGTCCAAGGGGGAGAAATTCGACTTCCGGTCAAAACAGGTGCGAAGATGATGGTGCGGCCACTCCGCCTGCCTGTTCACGCTGGCGTAAGACCTGAACCAATTTGAGTTGCGGGCCTTATTTAAATACCGCTACGGGCACCCCGCTGAGCAGGATTGCTCTTCCAGGCTCCACAAAAATAATGTGTGCCAGTGTCTCCTTGGGATCCCACCCTCATTGATTGGTTTCCCCCCCAACCCGGTCTGTTCATTGCTGCTCTGTATTGGTGAGACATGTTCAGTGTTGAATCTGCTAAAACTCCTTTCAATTTCATCTTTAGCTATTTCAACACCATTCATGGAGTACATGTGTTGCTCATTTTTCCTTCCTAGGTGCAGTACTTAACATTTGTCTGCATTAAATTTAATCTGCCATTGTTTGGCGCACTCACATATTTTGTTTACCTCATTCTGTAATTTCTGAAACACCTCCTTCAATTGCACTGCTCTTCCTAATTTGGTATCATGATGCAGGTTGTTCATGTGAATTAGAAACAGTAGTACTCCAAACAGGGAGCCCTGGAACACATCATTCAGTACTTCCCCTACCTTGACATTGTTCCTCTATCTAGTATCCATTATTTTCTATCCCATCAGTCAATTGCTGGGCTTTACCCTGAATCGACACAGCTTTAAAATTAACTAGTAGCTTTTAGTGTGGAACTTCACCAACTGATTTTTTTGAAGTCCAAGTACACAACGTCATAGGGTTTACCACGGTTGGCCTGGGTTGTTACTTCCACAAAAAAGTCAAGGAGGTTGGTCAGGCAGGATTTTCCTCATCTAAAGCATTGTTGACTGCTGTTTACTAGGACAATTTGGAAAAAATAATCCTTAACTTTATTCCTCATAATCAATTCCATTATCTTTCACGGAATTGAAGTAAGGCGAATGGATCTGTATTTGCCTGTGTTTGTTTTGTCACCCTTTGAATATGGTTACATTTGCCAGTTTCCAATCTCCTGGTATCGCCCCAGTGTTCTGTACCTCCCTCATTTTGATTTTTAGTGTCACAGAACTCTCCTCCTTATTCTCTCTCAACACAATACAATCTAACTCTGGGAATTTATTTCAGACTTAAATCTCCTTTATACAGTAATGAATTTGTAAATGTTGCCATGGTTACTGTTTCTGGTAATGGCATGATGTACATTTCTTCCCTTGTGAATATTGTGCAGAAGTAATCAGTCAGAATAATTATCACGCTATTGTAGGAACGGAGGTTCCTATCAAAAAGACTGAGTTCGACTCAGGTAAGTAAATTAATGAACTTTAATGAAATCAAACGAGTTTAAACTGGAAACTGCCAGGACACATCAATAACAGGTCTATTCTCCTTGAGGGCTCCACGAGGACTGATCCCCTGATCAGGAGAGTGATGTCATGATGTCATCACGTTCTTCCCGCCATTGGGGCATCACGTGACTAACGGCATGATGTCATCACGTGCTGTAAAGGTAACTGGGCATTGTACAGTCAAACAGTGTAATTAAAGGTACAGGCACAGACAGTAACTACATTGCTGTTAAAGGAATTATGTACAACCGCTCTGAGTCCTTTAGTGGCTCCGCCACATGCACCCCCCCGGAATTGTCTTTAACAGAAAAGGTGAGGCGAGGAGGAGGCCTGATGAGCCTGTCTGATCGACTTCGATACCCTGGTAGAGGAAGTTGACAACCGGTGGACACGTTGGCAATCGGTGGCGGCTGAGCAGGCGTGGCGACCGCAGTCGGTTGTCAGGCGGCTTTGGTTGATCAGGTGCGGCGGCAACGGGCGGTCGGCCACGTTTGGGTGGTTGAGCGAAAATGACAGGGTGGTCCAGGTCCAGGTGAGCCGGCTTCAAGTGGTCCACTGAGATGTGATCCAGTTTCCCTCCGACGTCGACCAAAAAGGATTTGTCACCCGGTTCGATGACACAGAAAGGACCAGTGTAAGGAGGCTTGAGCGGATCCCGGTGAGCGTCGTGTCGGATGAAGACATACTCCGCATTCTTCAGTCCCGGTGGTACGTAGGAGGTCTGCAAACCGTGATTGGACGTAGGTATCGGGGCAAAGCATCTGGCCGCTTCTTGGTGGCGAATGAGTTGCCGGGAGGCGGACCATGGCTCTGTGGGAGAAGGGAGGAAATCTCCTGGTACACGGAGCGGCTGGCCATAGGCAAGTTCAGCCGAAGACAATTGTAGATCATCTTTGGGCGCCGTACGGAGACCCAACAGGACCCATGGGAGTCTGTCCACCCATCCTGCGCCTTGAAGACTGGCCCGAAGAGAGGCTTTAAGCGACCTGTGGAATCGCTCCCAAAGGCCGTTTGCCTGCGGATGATAGGCGGTGGTGCGATGAAGTTTGGTACCGAGCCCCTGAGCCACAGCGTTCCAAAGATCCGAGGAAAATTGTGGCCCGCGGTCAGAGGAGATGTCCGCCGGTACCCCGAAACGGGCGACCCAACAGGGGATGAAACATCGCAAAGGAGCGTGGCACCCGTGGCCTAGAAGACGACGTCGGTCACTTGGAAGCTAGAGGGAACGGTTCGATATGATTGGACCTCCGAATCCGAACCCTGATCTGCCGCCATGAGGGCGTAGTCGATTCCCAGGTGCACCGCGTGGACCGTCGCACGGGAGAGGCAATCTGCCACCAGGTTGTCCTTACCAGACACATGTTGAATGTCCGTGGTAAATTCTGCCGACGTGGTGGAAACCAAAGGAATTGCCTCTGGCCACCTAGTGGTGCGGTCCACTATGGTAAGGAGATGAGTATAACCCTGAGAAGGCGGAAGCGGCCCCATGAGGTCCGCATGCACGTGGTCGAAACGACGCTTCAGAACAGTGAACACAGCTACTGGAGCCTTGACATGACGCTGGACTTTGGCCTTCTGGCATACGACGCAGGTATTAGCCCAGTCACGGACATCGATGTGCATACCTTTCCAGATGAACTTGGCTGACATAAGCCATTGCGAAGCCTTCATCCCTGGGTGCGACAACCCGTGTATGGCATTAAAAACCCTCCGGCGCCATGTGACTGGCACTATGGGACGAGGAACTCCCATGGAAACATTGCAAAGGAGCGTGGCACCCGCGGCCTGGAAGACGACGTCGGTCGCTTGGAAGCTAGAGGGAACGGTTCGATATGATTGGACCTCCGAATCCGAACCCTGATTTGCCGCCATGAGGGCGTAGTCGATTCCCAGGTGCACCGCGTGGACTGTCGCACGAGAGAGGCAATCTGCCACCAGGTTGTCCTTACCAGACACATGTTGAATGTCCGTGGTAAATTCGGAAATGAACGTCAAGTGACGTTGTTGACGAGTGGACCACGGTTCGGTAGTCTTGGCCATGGCGAACGTAATGGGTTTGTGGTCGACAAAAGCCGTGAAGGGGCGCCCCTCCAATAAAAACCGGAAATGGCGAATGGCGAGGAAAAGGGCCAGTAGTTCCCTATCGAAGGTGCTGTACTTTTTTTCATTTGTTCGCAATTGACGGCTGAAAAACGCCAGCGGTTGCCACGTGCCGTTGGCCCACTGTTCTTGCACCGCACCGATGGCGTAGTCTGATGCGTCGGTGGTAAGGGCGATAGTAGCACCTGGAAGTGGGTGCGCCAGCATGGTTGCGTTGGCCAAAGCGTTTTTGGTGTTGCCGAATGCCTGGCTCATTTCAGCTGTCCAGCTGATTGGGTCTTTACCGGACTTGCCCTTGAGGGCCCCGAACAAGGGTTGCATGAGTTGAGCCGCCTTGGGGACGAAACGGTGGTAGAAGTTGACCATCCCCAGGAACTCCTGCAAGGCCTTGACTGTTGACGGCCGCGGGAAAGAAGCAACCGCCTCAACCTTTGTCGCCAAAGGGACGGCGCCGTCCGATGTTATGCGATGTCCCAGGAAGTCGATTTGTTGCAGGCCGAACTGGCACTTGGCCGGGTTGATGATTAAACCGTGTTGGCTGAGGCGCGTAAAGAGGGAACGCAAATGGGAGATGTGCTCCTCCTTGCTGGCACTGGCGATGAGTATGTCGTCAAGATAGACGAAAAGGAAACGCAGGTCTCGAAGAATGGAGTCCATTAAACGCTGGAACGCCTGTGCTGCGTTCTTTAAGCCAAACAGCAGCCGCAGGAACTCAGAGGCCAAAAGGGGTGATGACTGCGGTTTTCGGGACGTCTTGTGGGTGCACTGAAACCTGGTGATATCCATGGACAAGGTCGACTTTAGAGAAGATAGTATTTCCCGCCAAGTGGGCCGAGAAGTCCTGGATATGCGGGATCAGGTACCGATCCGAAGTGGTGGCATCGTTGAGGCGTTGGTAGTCACCGCATGGCCGCCAGGTTTCGGCACGATGTGGAGAGGCGAAGACCAGGGACTGTTCGATCGCCTAATGATGCCGAGCCGCTCCATTGTGGCGAACTCCGCCTTCGCAGCTGCAAGCTTGCCGGGTTCGAGCCTTCTAGCCCGCGCATAAACCGGGGAGCCAGTAGTGGTGATATGATGTTCAACACCATGCTTCATCGCTGAAGAGGAGAAGGTGGGCCTTGTCAGCTCCGGAAACTCCCCGAGGAGCCGCGTGAAGTCATCTGGAGGAGGGAAAGCACAGGCAATGGAGCGCGCCACGGAGGTACCGTGGAAGCACAGGATCGAGTGGAAGGTGGCCGCGTTGATCAGCCGGCGGTGTCGGACATTGACTAGCAGGCTGTTGGCACACAGAAAATCTGCCCCTAGGATAGGCTGTGAGACTGTAGCCATGACGAAATCCCAAAAGTAGCGCTGACCGCCGAAACAGACTTCGACCCACCGCTTTCGGAACGTTCGAATAGCTGCGCCATTAGCCGCTACGAGGGAAAAACCGAGGTTCCCAGTCTGCATGTCGAGCTTCGACGCAGGTAGAATGCTACACTGCGCCCCGGTGTCACAAAGGAAACGGCAGCCCGAGAGGGAATCGGTGATATAGAGGAGTTTCCCCGTAGAACCGACGGCCATCGCCACCGCGGAACGCCCGTTAGACTTGGTCATCTGTCGCCAGGGATGCCGCCTGCGCCTTCTTGGTTTTTTTTTTGCGAAAAACTGCAGGGGGAACGGCAGCATCGTGCTTTCGCGCCGAAACGGGTGTGGTAGGAGCACCAGCCCGCTGTAGGAGAAACCGGGACCACGTCTGTGGGGGGTGGGCGCCTCGTGGCTGCGCAGCACTGCTGGGCAACCGTGAAAATCTTATCGGCTTCGGCCGCAAGCTTGGTGCAGTCAGTAATGTCGGAGCTGGCCAGGGCAGCCTGAACCTGTTCAAGCAGTTGATAGAGGAAAAGCTCCCGGAAGATGAAACATTCCAGTTCAGCACCCAAGAGCGTGAGCATTTGGCTCATGAGCTCGGACGGTTTGGAGTCCCCGAGGCTGGGCAGCGTGATGAGCCGGCAAGCACGCTCCGACTTTGATAGCCCGAAAACCTGAAGCAACCGCGCCTTAATTGCATCATACTTGCTGTCAGTAGGAGGACTACCGATGAGGCTGATGATCCGGGATGCAGTTGCGCTGTCGAGGGCGGAGACCACGTAATAATAACGGGTCTGATCCGCGTTGATGTTCCGAATGGCGAACTGGGCTTCAGCCTGGATGAACCAGGCGTCTGGTTGTTGCTCCCAGAACTGTGGCAGTTTCAGCGTGACGGCGTTCGTGTCCATGTCGAATCTTCCACGAAAATCGTTCATAGAAGTCGGGGTCACCAATGTAGGAACGGAGGTTCCTATCAAAAAGACTGAGTTCGGCTCAGGTAAGTAAATTAATGAACTTTAATGAAATCAAACGAGTTTAAACTGGAAACTGCTAGGACACATCAATAACAGGTCTATTCTCCTTGAGGACTCCACGAGGACTGATCCCCTGATCAGGAGAGTGACGTCATGACGTCATCAAGTTCTTCCTGCCATTGGGGCATCACGTGACTAACGGCATGACGTCATCACGTGCTGTAAAGGTAACTGGGCATTGTACAGTCAAACAGTGTAATTAAAGGTACAGGCACAGACAGTAACTACATTGCTGTTAAAGGAATTATGTACAACCGCTCTGAGTCCTTTGGTGGCTCCGCCACACTATGCTCATTCTCAGTTTCAAGCCCATTTCCAATTGCTTCTCTGACCATCCTTTTGCTTTTGTAGTACTAAAGGAATTGTTACATTTTACCGCTGCAGCCATGCTTTTTTTTTCTAGGACTCTTGGGCCTAGAAATTGGGTTGGGGCGCCAAAGTGGCACCAAAGTCACCTGAGCGCAGGATTTAGCGCAGCGTTCGAGGCTTTAGCGATCATCAGATATTCAGTTTTATTGCCCCTAGAGGGAGACGGGGCGAGGCTTGAGGCGCGCCGCGTCCCTCTTAGGGCGCTGAAACGGAATATTGCAGCGCAACGTGCCGCAGCGCCACACGCTGCGGCACGGCATGCTGCGGTACTGCAGGCCTTCCTTCCATTGTTAAGGGGGAGGGGCCTGCAACAGCGCGATCCCCGCTCGCGAGTGCCGGCAAACAAGCCCGGCACCAAGGAGAAGAGAAACAGCCGGCAATGCCGCAGGGGGGGGGGTCAGGAGGCCGGGGACGGAGGTGCTGGCAGGCGGCCGACCTCCACCTTAACTTGAGCCGCTGCTGGCACAGCAAGGCCCCGTGAACCGGGCGCGGGTAGCGAACGGCGCAACTGCGGCGTTCGCTACCAAATATCGCGAACGGGGCGCTGCGCACACCGATGACGTCATCGGTGGCGGCGCAGCGCAAATGGCTAATGCCACCATTAGCGCCCCTGCTGAATATCGCAGGAGGCGCAGCCAGTGGCGCTACAGCCACTGACTGCCTCTTTAGGCGCTAACAGGTGGCGCTACTCACCCAATTTTTCCCCCTTAGTCCTCTGATAACTCTTTTGACATGTTTCTGCGTGATCCTGCATTTGTCCCAATCAGCCCCTTTCCCTTGTTCCCTACAGGAATTGTAGAGGTCATTTTTCTTCTTTATCTCTCTTATTATTTGTTAATCCATTTAGGTCACACTTGTTTAGTCTGAGCTTGGTGATCTTATGAACATACAAAATTGAGTGTGCAGAAAAAGACCAGCTGGTCCATCAAGCATGACGCACACTCTTGATGATAGGTGCATCATTATGAGACACTTCCCCCCCCAGCCATGTGACCTCCTGGGAGGCGCAAAAAAGAGAAAAACCCAGTACCAATAAGGGAAAAATTAATCTGGAAAATTCCTCTCCAAATCTCTCGGGTGAATGAAACCAGTCCAGATCATTACACGGACAAAGTGATCTGTAAAACCACTTACTTTCTATATCATGGGATCTCTGCCCCAGTCAAGATCCAGTCCAACTCTCTTTTGAAGGCATGAGTTAGCACCCACTGCAACCAGCTGGCAACACATTAAAGAGGCTTACTATTCTCTGGGGAAAAAAAGAACTGCCTAACAGCCAGCCTCTTCCTACTCAAGCATAGTTTAAATGTCCTTCCCAATCTGTCAAGCTGGAATAATCTAACAATACACACGCTATAAAGCCCTTTCATTATTTTATTAACCTCTATCAGGTCGCCTCCAAGTCTACACTGCTCTAAAATAAATAGACCCAGCTCCTTCAACCTATCTGAGTAACTAAGGTTCTTTAAGCTAGGAATCATTTTTGTAGCTCTCCTCTTAACCGTTCACAAGGCCACTATATCACCCACCACGTTAGGGGACCGAAACTGTGCACAGTACTACTAACCAAAAACCTGCATAATCACAGAATAGTGTCCTTTGATTTGTATGAGATGGTTCGATTAATACTGTAAAACCCAATACCCTGTTAGCTTTAGCTATAGCTTCTCTATATTGGTTTTGGTATTTATTTGTTCTGCATGCCCAGCATATGTTTTTAAAGCTTTTGTCCTACATGCCCAGCACATTTGCTTTCTACTGAAATGTTGATTCTCCTCCAACCTACTTAGAATCAAAGAATCTTAGAGCGCAGAAGGAAGAGATTCTGCCCATCGTGCCTGTGCCAGCTCTTTGAAAGAGCTATCCAATTAGTCCCACTCACCTGCTCTTTCCCCATAACCCTGTCATTTTCTCCCCTTCAATCATTATCCAATTCCCTTTTGAAAATTACTATTGAATCTGCTTCCACCACCCTTTCGGGCAATGCATTCCAGATCATAATAACTTGCTGCATAAATTTTATATCTTCATCTCGCCTTTAGCTCTTTTGCCAATGACCTTAAATCTGTGTCCTCTGGTTACCGACCCTTCTGCCAGTGGTAACAGTTTCTCCTTATTTACTCTATCAAAGTCTTTCATGATTTTCAATGCCTCTATTAAATCTCCCCTTAACCTTCTCTGCTCTAAGGAGAACAGTCCCAGTCTCTCTACGTACCTGAAGTAATGTTCTACCAGTGCTACAGTGGATGTTGTCAGCTTTCTGTGACATAGTGGTGTGGATAGTTTTGGAACTGAGGTAACATTCCTCCTGCTTTGTTCTTTGCCAGCTGCTGTGCATCAGATGTTGGATCTCTGAAGTTGCTTGAATGGGGCTTCATCAAATCCAGTACTAATATGTAGGTATGGATGTATGAGTACTGAATAAACAACAATGTCTAAGGTGCTTATTTTACATAAGCGGCTGCATTAGATACCACACTAAAGTGGATAATCAATATTGCTGAATTGTTTGCATTTGAAAAGCGAGAAGAAACATTTGGTGGCAGAGTCTCATTAGAGAAACAGACAAAACAGAGGTATAGAACTTAGATGACAAAGATTGAATGCAGCCATATCTCTAATGCAGACTGCTTTTACATGTTGGTAGAGTCCACAGATATCAGACAGCATA
Organism: Somniosus microcephalus; assembly: GCF_052327205.1. Classification (NCBI taxonomy): domain Eukaryota; kingdom Metazoa; phylum Chordata; class Chondrichthyes; order Squaliformes; family Somniosidae; genus Somniosus; species Somniosus microcephalus. The sequence goes on from NC_140997.1 coordinate 188,177,802, forward strand.
CATTCATTAGACTAATCAAGAAATCATGCAACACACAGAGAAATTTCTTCCAGTTGTGCATACTAAGGGACGGAGCAAGACTGACTGGCAGCGGGCACCATGCGTGCAGAATAGATCGTCAAATACTAGATAAATCATGGATTATTTTTCACCAGTGCTCCTTTTTACACCTCATAACCACTGATTTACATTTTTTAAAATTAATTCATGGGATGTGGGCGTCGCTGGCAAGGCCAGCATTTGTTGCCCCTCTCTAATTGCACTTGAGAAGATGGTGGTGAGCCGCCATCTTGAACTGCTGCAGTCCGTGTGGTGAAGGTATTCCCACAGTGCTGTTAGGAAGGGAGTTCCAGGATTTTGACATAGTGACGATGAAGGAACGACAATATATTTCCAAGTCAGAATGGTGTGTGACTTGGAGGAGAACTTGGATGTGGTGGTGTTCCCATGTGCCTGCTGCCCTTGTCCTTTTAGGTGGTAGGGGCCACGGGTTTGGGAGATGCTGTTGAAGAGGCCTTGGTGAGTTGCTGTAGTGCATCTTGTAGATGGTATACACTGTGTGCTGGTGCTGGAGGGAGTGAATGTTTAAGTTTGGGGTGCCAATCACGCGTGCTGCTTTGTCCTGGATGGTGTCGAGATTCTTGAGTGTTGTTGGAGCTGCACTCATCCAGGCAGGTAGAGAGTTTTCCATCACATTCCTGGATGTGATTTGATGATGGTAATGCCATTGAATGTCAAGGGGAGGTGGTTAGACTCTCTCTTGTTGGAGATAGTCATTGCCTGGCACTTAAGTGGCAAGTAACATTTGCGCCACACATCAGCCCAAGCCTGAATATTGTCCCGGTCTTGCTGCATGCGGGCACAGACTGCTTCATTATTTGAGAAGTTGCGAATGGGACTGAACACTGTGCAATCATCAGCGAACATCCCCACTTCTGATCTTATGATTGAGGGAAGGTCATTAATAAAGCAGCTGAAGATGTTTGGGCCTAGGACACTGCCCCGAGGAACTTCTGCAGTGATGTCTTGGGGCTGAGATGATTAACATGTATAGGTGTACTATCTGTATGTCACTATGAAACTGTAAAAAGTTACAAGCAATTTACTGTAACTTACTCTGTAGACTAATGTACGCTAAACATGGTCTTATGACTCTATGGGCTGGATTTTACCAGCCCTGAGGAGGCGGGTCTGGAGGCAGGACTGCTGGGAAAATCCCCAAAAATGGGAGCGGGTCTCAAACCCGCTCCCAACCCACCTCCAACCAATCTTCCCAGGAGTTGGGTCCCCGATTTGCGCAGCGACCCAACTCGTAGCAGCGGGAAGAGGATTCTAGCCACTTAACTGCCAGTGTCGGAGCAGTGAATGACTGACCGCAGCTTCAGGATTCCCGTGCTTAGATGCGCAAGTGCTAAATCCTGAAGTTCCCCGTCATTACCCACCAAAAATTCCAGGCCATTGTGTTAAAATGTTCCACATTTTCTAAGCTTGCATTGAAAGGTTCGTATTATCTAACCTCCTCTGCCTCACAGGGATTATTTGCACTGCACCAAGGAATTGTACTATTGCTGCAAGTGACACAGGAAATCTGTTGATATGGAAATGTTGTACTTCCAATGACAGCTGTAAGCCAGTCAGAAAGAAAAACATTGAAAATTGAAAAAAGTTAGAAAAACATGTCAAACCTGAAAATGTCACTAATATTTCAACTCTTATGCCAAAAGCGATATCAATACTAAATCATTCCTACTGTTATTAAGCTAAGATGTCAATATAAGAAAGTTGCTAGAGGCACAAAATATTTCAACCTAGTTATGAACTTGGTGTATTGGAACTGGGACCAGTCATAGAACTACTACATATGAAACCACCATAACAACTTGCATTTATGTTGCATCTTTAATGTAGAAAAACATCCCGAGGTGGTTCACAGAGGTATAATTAAGCAAAAATGGACCCCAAGCCAAAAAATGAGATATTAGGAGGGGTGACTAAAGGTTTCGCCAAAGAGATGGTTTTACGGAGGGTCGAAAAGGAGGAAATTGAGGTGGAGCGGCAGCGATTTAGGGAGGATATTCCAGAGCATGGCATTCCCTCCCATGAACACTCAGCTTGTTGGAGGTTAACAGAGAAAAAGATAATTAGAGAATGCACAATGGATGACAGTGAAATACAAGTTTATTTTCACAAGTGACAAAGATCTGATCATTTATAGCAAAAAATTGTGTACCTTAGAATACTCATGGGCCTAGAGTTTCCACACGGGCAGAATTCAAGTGAAAGAATAGCAGCGCACAACTCACACCGACCCATCAAGAAGTAGGCTGATCCCACCATCATTTCTGAGATCAGCCTAATTACCGTAATGATAACAGTTTCTTAGTGTTAGCAAAATCTGTCATTTGGGTGGGGTGGTGTGGGGCGGGGAGATGGGGAGACTAGCATTCATGTTGCGGGGTTTAAAGGACTGCAGTAGTTCAAAAGGACCACAACACAAAACATTTTTTTTAGCTGCAGAACAGAATGCAGGTGCTGGTGATGTACGATGGGTGAAGCAGCACTTCGGGGAATGGGGGAGGCTGTGGGCTGGTGCTTGATGGGGATGCTCTATTGGTACATGGTCAGCAGGATGGTCCACACCCCTGGTGTCATCTTTCCTTTTCTTGTACTGCACTCCCGGGCCACTAAAGCCTTCTCCACTTTGCCAGATTTTCCATAGCTCCCTCCCCCTGTGCTATTTTGCTGTAACAATTTACCCATCTTCTGAGTCTTGGACACATCTTTTGTTTCTCTCATTGTTGCTTCCTTTTGTTTTGCCTCATTATCACTTCTGTCATTTCAACATCTCCTACCCTCCAACTAATCGCAGACCATTCCTTTTTTATCCCCACCCCCTTTTCTCTGGCTCTGTTCCTCCTTGTAAACTGTTCATTTACAACGTCTTCTAGTTCTGATGACAGGTCATTGACCTGAAACGTTAATCCCACTTTCCTCTGTCCGCAGATGCTGCTGCGAGTTTCCAGCATTTTCTGCTTTTATTTCAGAATTCCAGCATCTGCAGTATTTTGATATTTCCACTGATTTTTTTGGTAAAGTTACTAACAGGAGTAATTTCAATCCCAGATATGCTGGCCGACTTCCAGCTAATCTAAAACGTATTGTCGAGCAAAGTAGGCTTTAAACCATCAAAATAAAGACCTCCAGCAAAATCATAACAGTGTCATCTACAGGTCCATCAAAACCCATACTTTATTTCAGGTATAGCAATACAATTTACATATTAAATAACACTATAATAGAACAATTTAATATAATTTCCAACAGAACAAAGCAGATTTTTTCAAGTTACAAAACACCACATTTTCAAATGGGTCATGAGACAAACGTATTCAGCAACTGCCTAGATCTATTCCTATTGCACACACCGACAATATAGTTGAAAATACCTGCAACTTCGACAACCACTGCCCCCAAGAAGTAATATATGTTGAATGCCTTTGAAATGTGATGACACAGTATTCATGGTACTACCTCAATGCACATACAGCTTTCCACATAGCCACCACAAAACTATGAAGGAGTTGAGACTAGAAAAAAATTAGCTTTATATGAAAATATAAAATTCTGTGATTATATACCGTAGATACAAAGTCCCCATAAGATGCTTGTTTAAGCAACAAAATATTTACAGTTTGATTGTATCTGCTACCCTAAAGAATGAATAAAGGTTATGATTTTCAAAACATGATGTTTGAACTATCATTGTTTTTGTCTAAAATGCTGAAACAAAATTCTTTTGAACACCACTACCCCAAATGTTGGAGAAACATGAGGTTTTTAAAAAAATTCAAAAATCTCCCCTTTGTTGAGAAAAGTTTTTTTTTCTTTTTTAAACTTTTTTTCTTGAAAACAGCTCAAGCTTTTTAATTCCCTAAAAGTCTGATTCATGTTTGCCTCATCAAATGTTTGACTTGTATAGAAAATGTCTCCCACTTTGTGAAAATACCTCTTTTTTTTAACAAAAATTTTGAAACTTTTGTTTTCACTTCCAGGTAGCAGTTTTTTTTTAAAGATGTCATGTCAGAGAGAAGCCTGACAGCATTTTCAGTCCAGCATTGCTATGTTCTTCCCACTATGAGAACATAGCCACATCTGCAGATAACTAACCGAATATCACACATGACTCTTATGTACAAATATGGTCAACTCTTTAAAAAGAGAAACCATACAATTCTAAATTGTAATTAAGGTATGTACGTCTGTGTGAACAGTTGATTCAGTATGTAGAATTGTCCTTTCATTAAAAACAAATATGAACTGGCACCTTGATAATATTAACATTCATCTTATTGAGTCACTTATTGAGTTTGCAAATAAAAAAATACACCCTGGACCTAAGAGACAGTTTAAAAATAATTAACAAGACAATTAAAACCATATTTTTGAGAAAAAAAACTCCTACATTCTGCTGAGAACTACTTTATATCTTTGGTAAGTTAATAAATTCTGCTCCACTGTCATTTTAAAAAAATGTTTCAAATCGTGTATTTTCAAAAGACTGATTATTGACAAGGCAAATATGCTACATTATTGGTGCAGCTCACACACTATTTATCAATGGTGTAATATTATCAGATGCACCCTCACTTTGGACCTACACAACCCACTGTGCAAAAGCATGTGTCAATCTGTTTTTTTGTCATATCAGTCCTTATCTCCCGCAAAAAGAAACCAACTCAGAGTGTTCATATTAACCCTTCAAAAACAGTTACTAATGCCGAACATTCTTGCAAGCAAGATGACTGTTTCCCTTACTAAGATATTTATGCCTTTTCTGCCATACGCAAAGTCAACATTTTCTCCACATATCCCCAGTTACAGCCTGGTGCAGTACAAATATATAAAACTTCAAGAAAATGATAAATTAATAGCTGTACCCATACACTTGGCCTACAGTAATCTACTTTGTAGTTAAGAGTTACATTTTTCAATGTTTATACTCTAATCACTGGAATGTAGGAGGTTATATACTGGTATTTTACAAAAACTTGCCAGGTTCACGTGATGTATTACTTAAATAAAGATTCAAAAATACACCACTATCTGCACAAACAAAGATTCTCTCTGAGCTGGTCAACAACCAAAATGTAGAATGGTTTTGTTTGCAGAATTACCTTAAAGCTGTCTCCAGACACAAGTTACAGAGGATTGCAGACAGAATTTTTTCATGGATTTCTGGGAAATTACAGATTTTGTATTAGGTCTTTATAGGCAGTAACACTGATCAGATAGTGCAAACTAGAACGAATTGTGTTTTCATCTTGTGAAAATAAGAGGTGCAAATACTCAGCAGGATAACAATAAGACTCAGAATGGTTAAAACAAACATCGAAAACTCTCATCACTGTAAAAAGTACAGTCAGGTTATCATTAAACTTGGAACCTGGCAAAAAAGGCCTCAAAAGTTCATTCAGTCCTTAAAAGTTTTTCAAATGAAGTGCCATTTGCAAAAAGCTTCAAATTACACAAGAGATTCCATGCTTTCTGCTGGGTCCGATTCATCGGTGATAATAATGGTGCCATTTTTGTCAAATGGTGAGGGGCCGTTTCCATTCTCTTTTGTGCTGATTAAGCTGAGCATTGCTTTATATAGGAACTGATACTGCTCCTGTGCAAAGACAGGCAAAAAGTAATGGTTAGGAAAAACTTTTGTTAATTATTTGTGCACATTATTACTTTGACATCAATTATAATTGTGTGCAAGCTTCAAGGCTATAACCACTGCAATATTGTGCAAATCTAAAACAGGGATAGTCAACACACAATGCTGATGCCATTTACAGCTTATCAAAAGATAAAATCAATGAAATAGAATTATGCCGGACATACGCCTGTGCCACATATTCATTAGAAGGCTCTCAAAAAATAATGTGATATGTTAGAAGACCACCGTAACACCAGATCTTGCCTTTTTAATGCTGCATGTGAGTTTTGGACATCATTATTGCATTATAGAGGCTAGATATTCTGTGGCGAGTGTCTCACCTCCTGACTCCCCAAAGCCTTTCCACCATCTACAAGACACAAGTAAGGAGTGTGATGGAATACTCTCCACATGCCTGGATGAGTGCAGTTCCAACAACACTCAAGAAGCTCAACACCATCCAGGACAAAGCAGCCCGCTTAATTGGCACCCCATCCACCACCTTAAACATTCACTCCCTCCACCACCTGTGCAATGTGGCTGCAGTGTATACCATCTACAAGATGCACTGCAGCAACTCGCCAAGGCTTCTTCGGCAGCACCTCCCAAACCCGTGACCTCTTCCAGCTAGAAGGACAAGGGCAGCAGGCGCATAGGAACACCATCACCGGAAGGTTCCCCTCCAAGTCACACACCATCCTGACTTAGAAGTATATCGCTGATCCTTCATCGTCGCTGGGTCAAAATCCTGGAACTCCCTACCTAACAGCACTGTGGGAGTACCATCATCACACGGACTGCAGCGGTTCAAGAAGGCGGCTCGCCACCACCTTCTCAAGGGCAACTAGGAATGGGCAATAAATGCTGGCATTGCCAGCGACGCCCAGATCCCATAAACGAATAAAAAAAAATGTATCTGAGTATAAGACGTAGACAGTGCAGCTTCCAAGGAAAATTGAAGGTTATGGATATCAACGTAAAATGATATAAGACCTTTTTATTTTTCATAGTCAAGTACTTACAATGTCTGTGAAAACTCCAGGCCTCATAAGGTTTATCATCTTGGCAACCTGGTAGACATCCACAGCAGATTCACACTCCAACTGCTGTGACAGGGTGGTAAGGCCACAGAACAGCCCTGCAGAGACACCTCCAAACCTGCACAACACAGAATGAGGTTAAGTGTTTGCTTAAGGTACACGGTTTCTCTTCAGATGATTGGTTGAATTTTCTTTTCCTGCAATATCTCTCAAATATTTGTTAAAATGTCATTTTTGGATGCCCTAGATCACCCTTAATGACTGCCTTCAACCAAATTCTTTAACATCAATAGATACAAAAGATTTGAACTTGCACTAAATAGTAAGATGGTAATAACCTTTTATAACCCAGAAACTAATTAAATACGTAAGTTGTTCATTTTACAGTCAAAGTTCATTCGTGTTTTTTTAATTCAATGGCAACTTCTTTGACATCAGTTGCTAATGAATCTTCCCTTTACAAGTGGAGTTTCAGACTGAATTAAATGAAAGCAGCACATGTCACTGGATAACTAATGGCACTTGCTATGGAGCAGTGGGGCAACACAGACATTCATTATAATGACAAGGTGCTCTAGGTAAACAACATGTTTTCATTTTTCAAACTCTACTGAACAGTGTGTGCAGGAAATGAGTGAGACATGGCTATATTTATTCCATTGTTCCAGATGTCTCCATTTTAACAATTTCTATGGAATTCCAAAGTGTAAAAGCAAGAAATGTTTCACTTGACATTTGAATTGATTATATTAAATATTTTCAAACTAACATTTGGCTCTGTAAATCCTAATCAAAATGTAGGCTGCAAAGTAATATATCTCACTGTAATGCGCTTACACGTAGTGACCTCAAAATATTTGCAACGTTTATTAATTCTTAGATAGAAAGCTAGACAGAGTGGTGTGTGCACAGCGCTCCATCTCCAGTAAAGGAAAGAGGGGAGAAACCATCGTATCAGTATATCTCTATCAGTCAACACCAATGACAGTGGCTACAAGAACAGAATGAGGAAAAAGTAATTTAGCCCATCCGTCTCGATCCCTCTAGCAAGCAAAGTATAACTGTCATGCTATGAGAGGTTCATGACGCATACCATTCTATCCTGCTGACTGAATAGTTTATGAGTGGGAGTCATTAATGGCAGAGCCGGGGAGAGTGAGAGGGGAAGCTTTCTTTTAAAAGAAAAAGCAGATATAGTGCTTTACACCATTGAAACATCTGCAATCACTTCACTCAGTGAAGTACTTTTGGAGTGACTGTACACAAACATAGCAGCCATTTCTTTCTCAGCAAAATCCCACTCACAGCAAAGAGATGGATGATCAATTAATCTCAGTTGGTGAGGGAGTAATGTTGACTAGGACACCCAGAGGACTCACTGCTACATCTGACCATTCAAAAGAGAGCATATGACAATACAGTATTTCCTCAGTGTTGCATGCAAGTGTCAGTCTAATTTATGTGCTAAAGTCTAGTGTGGGATTTTGCCCACAACTGTCTGAGGGCTACTAACTGAGCCAAAATCAAAGAACTGCATAATGGTTTCTTCTATACAGGATTTGAAAGAAGAAACGTCAAACTTAATTCTGGTTGCAACCATATATGCCTGGAAATTCTGTGGAGATTCTCCCAGTCTCTTGTCATAACTTCCACCATAACTTTGGGTGTTAACAGCCATTTTCAACTGTTTCTCTGGTGTTTCAACCGATTCCCCACTCAAGTTACAGTGGCATATCAGGAGCACCCTCATGAAGTTTTAGGGCCAAAATCAAGTACTGGGCAGATTTAAAACACATTTCAGTGATGGAAAAAGACAGCGTTCCCTTTCAATGGTTAACAACAATCTTTGGAATTACTCTTTATCTCATTTTTGGCCATCCACATATTTTCTTCCCAACTAAGAACCATTTCGTCACCTTTCAAGGGTACTATTTAGCTGATGATTGGAAACAAACATTAATGTACATTATTGGTAGGCAATCAGTAGTAACTAGTATTGAAAATACAGTGGTCCAGTAAACTGCAGTTCCAGAATTCTGTGCGATATCGGGTACTGAGTAAAGACGTTCCCTTTTATCTTGGGGGTGAGTTAAAATGAGAGCACAGGTCAGCTTGGATCACTCTTTCACACCTCTATGTTCCATTTATATTGTTACTTGCAGACTGAAGTAGTACGTATTTCCAATTGAACCTAGGTTGCAAACGACATATCTCAAATTCCCTGCAAAATGAAGCAGTGATTCTATCAAACTAATGATCATTAATAATCTGCTAGAATTTCTTTAGTACTAAAAGTGGAAATGTACTAGATCAAGGAAGTACAAATAGTACATTAGTGGCCAGCTAAAGAGACATCGGAGTAGCCTATCTGCTTCCCCTCCCAGCTGGAGAATAATTAATCATGGGATGTGTGTGTGCATGTGTGTGGGGATCATAAGGAATATAAAGTGAAACAGGAAGACTTAAGTGCATACTCATCGTGAACGATGGTTGGTCCATCTCTGGTCGAGGCCTCTTCTTTTAATACATTAATAAGTTCAAAGGTGCTGCTGAGAGGAGCATCAGGATTAGGCCATTTTGGACACTGAAAGTGACGTACTTCCAGTACATAATCATCCTGAAGGAAAAGCAGTTATAGATTTAGATTTTTCGCAAACTACTCTCCTGTCTTTTCCATTCCTTTAATCTCCATACAAATATCAATAAAACTGCTTGACAAAATAATTTATTTCCCATAGTCCTAAAGGGTTATTCACAACTTATTTTTCATCCAGACGTTGTTACAGAATTCCATGTAACTGTGACCCTCCCCCAGTCTTTCTACAGAACACCAAGGGATTCCATTATTAAGAACTGTACTGAGTAGCACAATTTTCTTCCAAGGAAGTATTTGGCAGCATCACTTTTTCAACCTTTGTTTACAAGCACATGATATGTGAGATAAATCTCACTACATCATCTGTGTGAGTGCTGAAAATGATGCATAGCTCCTCTACCCCAAACCAGAATGGTTTGCTTTGCATTAATGAATGCAGCTTTTCTACAAACAGTAGTCCTCTATCACAGAGCTGCCTGTTTGTTTTCTACCTGGATTTGTGTCTGTGGTGGTGCCCAATATCTTTGCTTCAGAATATATGCAAGTAAAAAGTTCAAAGCATTTTTTTGGGTTTCCAATATGACCCAGAACCTATTCCAAGTGTTGGCCACTTTTTGCATGAAGAAGTTCTTCCTGACATCTGTCGTAAACTTTACTTTGAACAAAAAGCAAAATGCTAGAAATTGGAAACAAAAACAGAAAATGCTGGTAACACTCAGCAGGACTGGCAGCATCTGTGGAGAGACCAGACAAGTTACCTTTTCAGGTATGGACCTGTCAGAGCTTCTTGGCCCCCTATTTCCCATCTACATGCTGCCCTTCAGCGACATCATCTGAAGACACGACGCCAGATTCCACATGTATGCTGATTGACATGAATCTTGTCATTCATGTGGAAATAACTTATGAAATAATACTGGGCGGCCTGCTGGTGGCACTGTCCAGGGAGAGTATAAATACTTGGGCATGGGCCCAGCTTGCTCAGGACATTCTTTAACAGGAACTAGTGAAGGACACAACTAGATCTCCATGTTGAAAAACAGTTGATTAAAACCTTGTTTAATACTTAGACCAAGTGCCTAGTAGTTTTCTTACGTCAATTTAATCAACTGCAACCCGCTCCACGCTCAGTGATTTGGGAACAGACAGCTACGATTCAAACTGTAGAAGGGAACTCGGACATAGTAATCAATCCATCATGGAGAAACTACTCAGACCCGCCCATCTCAACCTGGATCGAATTCACTTACAGCTGCTAAGGTATGGAAACACTGGTATCGTACCTCGAGGAGTGTGGTGAGAATGTTCCTAATAAGTTACGAATGCTTGCCAATTATGTATCCCCTCATGTGTTTGACTATATCGAAGACTGTGTAGACTATGACTCTGCTATCCAAACACTACAGCAACTATATGTTAAGGCCCCAAACAAAATTTTTGCTCAGCACCTACTGGCCATAACTCAACAACAACCCGGGGTATCACTTGATGAATTCCTTCAAGAGCTTCGCAGGCTCAGCAAAGATTGTAACCTTAAAGCCGTCTCAGCTGAGCAGTACCGGGAGGAATTAATTCGTGACTCTTGTATTAACGGAACTGCTTCTCCCCTCATACACCAGCGTCTGTTGGAGAATAAAACCCTCGGGTTACAAGCTGCCTATAACCAGGCATATTCTCTGGACTTAGCTCAAAAAAAATTCAGATGCCTATTTTTTACCATATGCACAGACTGTTGCGACCACTTTTAGTGACTCCCCCGGTAAGCCTCAGGCGGAAGCCCTCACTGATGACAACCCTACCCTAGCGGCATCTTGGCAATCTAAAAAGAAGTGTTTCTTCTGTGGAGGTGCATTCCATTATAGGAAATTTTGCCCTGCTCGTAATGCAACCTGCAATCATTGCAGTAAGAAAGGCCACTTTTCTAAAGTGTGCCGGTCAAGAGCCTCTACTAGTGTTGCAGCTGCTATCTATAAAATTGCTCCTCCCCCAAGAACCAGTACTAGTGTTGCAGCTGCTATCTATAAAACTGCTCCTCCCCCAAGAGCCACTACTAGTGTTACAGCTGTTTTTCCCCAAAGCCTGTCCCATGCAGCCACGATGGTTTCGGTAAATGGACACATTTTGAGTGCATGTAGCTCTGACAGCTTCATCAGTGAGCGGGCTGTCAGTAAGTTAAAACTGCGTATTTACCCACGGACAGGGAAATTGCAATGGCTCCGACGACACTGACCACCAACTCTTCCGGCTTTTGTCTTGTCGACCTTTATTCGCAATGGCCGCACTTATTTTTCCACCTGGCTCAGGGTGCTCAAAAACCTATGCAGTGATGTGCTCCTGGGACAGGATTTCCAGAAACAACACAAAAGACTCACTTTCGAGTTTGGAGGGTCAAAGCCGGAGCTTACTATTTCCAAAGTACTGTTTTGTGAGCTTTCGGCGGCTTTGCTCGACGAGCCCTCCTTGTTTGCCAATCTTTCCTCCCGATGTAAGCCCATAGTCACTAAATCACGACGTTTCAGCCAAGATGATCTATCCTTTATCGAGGCAGAAATCTCTCGCCTTCTAGCTGACGGTATCATTGAGCCATGTTCATCTTCCTGGCGGGCTCAAGTCGTCGTTGTTAAAAATCCTCTCAAGCAACACAAAAAACGTCTTTGCATCGATTACTCGCAAACTATTAACCAGTATACCGACCTGGATGCCTACCCACTACCACGCATCGATGACATGGTCAATAACCTTGCCAACAACAGGGTATTTTCAACTTTTGACTTAAAGAGCGCATACCATCAAGTACCGCTAAAGGACTCTGACAAAAAGTATGCGGCCTTTGAGGCCAATGGTTGGCTTTACCAGTTTTGTTGCCTTCCATTTGGGGTCACCAATGGGGTGGCCGTCTTTCATCGGGCAATGGATAGCCTAGTCAAACAGGAGAACTTAACGGACACTTTTCCATATCTGGATAATATCACCATTGCTGGTCATGACCAGAAGGAGCATGATGCCAACCTCCAGAAATTTCTTGACGTTCTCCGTATTCGCAACTTAACCTTAAATGAGTCCAAATCTGTGAAATCAGTAGCATCAGTCAACATCCTTGGCTACTGGGTGGGCAATGGTGTCATCAAACCGGATCCGGAGCGACTTCGTCCGCTTCAGGAGCTCCCTCCTCCTACGAATCTCGGCTCTCTTCTTCATGCCCTCGGCATGTTTGCCTATTATGCGAAGTGGATACCCAACTTTTCCAACAAGATCCAGCCCCTGCTTCACGCGAAGTCATTTCCGTTGGAGGCGATGGCTATTTCAGCTTTTAACCTCCTCGAGCAACAACTGGAAAAAGCCACGCTTCATTCCATTGATGAAAATCTCCCTTTCGTGGTCGAGTGCGATGCATTGGAGGTGGCGATCTCGGCTACCTTGAATCAAGGCGGTCGACCCGTTGCATTTCTGTCCAGAACTTTGCAAGGTAGCAAGCTCCATTATCCTCCTGTCGAGAAGGAGGCTACGACTATCATCGAAGCAGTACGTAAATGGAGTCATTTTCTCGCTCATCGCCATTTCACTCTCATAACTGATCAGTGCTCTGTGGCCTTTATGCTGGATAACCGGAAATGCACTAAGGTCAAGAATAACAAAATACAGCTCTGGAGGATGGAATTGGCCGCCTTTGGCTACACCATACATCATCGACCCGGCAAAGAGAATGTGGCCCCAGATACCCTCATGCGTGCATTCTGCTCTTCTATGTCAACTTCGACTCTTACGGATCTTCATAGTGACTTATGCCATCCTGGCACTACCCGTATGTTGCACTTTGTGCGATCTAAAAATCTCCCATTTTCTATGGAAGACGTGAAAAGAACATGCTCCACTTGTAGAATTTGCGCAAAACTAAAACCGCAATTCTTCCATCCGTCGGATGGCTTGCTCATACACGCTACACAGCCTATGCAGCGACTCAGCACTGACTTTAAAGGGCCATTGCCTTCCTCAACGTGAAACACCTACTTGCTTACTATGGTGGACGAATATTCACACTTTCCCTTTGCTTTCCCCTGTCCCAATATGCTTACTTCCACAGTGATCAAATGCCTTGATCAGCTTTTTTCCCTTTGCAGTACGGCCAATTTCATTCACTCTGATCGGGGTCCCTCCTTCATGTCAAGCGAACTCAAAAGTTATCTTTCCCAACGGGGAATCGCCACGAGTAAAATGACACTGTATCATCCTATTGGAAATGGACAGGTTGAGAGATACAACGCCATCATTTGGAACGCTGTTCTTCTTGCACTGAGGTCACACAACCTATCAGACCAGCAGTGGGAAACTATGCTCCCTGATGTGTTGCATTCCATCAGGTCGCTCCTTTCTACGTCCACCAATGTCACTCCTCACGAACGATTCTTCGGGTTCCAGCGTCGCTCCACTCATGGGACGTCCCTACCATCATGGTTGGCAGCTCCTGGCCCCGTGCTGCTCCAAAGATTCGTCCGATCCTCTAAGAGTGATCCCCTCGTCGACGAAGTGGAACTGACGGTTGTCAATCCCATGTATGCGTACGTGGGTACCCCGATGGCCGGGAATCCACAGTGTCACTTCGGAATCTGGCTCCCTGCCCAACCGGTCCCAATCGATGGTGGGATCCGTATTAATGACGCCAATACCCTGCGCTCCTCTGAGGATGACGCCCAACCCGGGACGTCAAGGGATCTGCCAGCTATTTCGCCAGATCAACCCGGGGAACAGAGCGCTCCCCGCGGGATGGCCACCCGAAGCCAGGACGCTGGTCAGTCACCGACTATTGAGCAGGGTGAAGCCAGCTCTGCACCGGTGGGGGCCCGTACCTGGAGCCACAATCTCCCCAGTCCTCCTCAGGTCGATCAAGGTGACACGGACTCTGCCAGCCCGCCGGTACGAACCAAGCGACCCAGGGACCAAAACATGGTCCGAGGAGACGTGCCTTCCGGCCTCCAATGGAGATCCAAATGACTGCGTCTATTCTTAGTCCGATTAATTCGGTAGAAGGAAGCCGCTGGACTTCCAATCTTTTCAGGCGGGAAGAATGACATGAATCTTGTCAGTCATGTGGAAATGACTTATGAAATAATACTGGGCAGCCTGCTGGTGGCGCTGTCCAGGGAGAGTATAAATACTCGGACATGGGCCCAGCTAACTCAGGACATTCTTTAACAGGAACTAGTGAAGGACACAACTAGATCTCTATGTTGAAAAACAGTTGATTAAAGCCTTGTTTAATACTCAGACCAAGTGCCTAGTAGTTTTCTTACGTCACTGATCATACCCAGTTCTACCTCACCACCGCCTCTGTTGACCCCTCCACTGTTTCTGTGTTGTAAGCCTGCTTGTCCGACATCTAGTCCTGGATGATCTGCAATTTCCTCCAATTAAACATTGGCAAGACAGGCCCCGGAAGAAACTGTTCCCTTGCCACCAATTCCATCCCCTCCCCGGCCACAGTCTCAGGCTGAACCAGACTGTTCACAATCTTGACCTTCTGTTTGACCCGGAGCTGAGCTTCTGACCCCATATTCTCTCTATCGCAAAGACCGCCTACTTCTACCTTCATTGCCCTTTTCTGTCTCTGTCCATCTGCTGTTGAAACCCTTATCCATGCTTTTGTTACTTCCAGACTCAATTAATCCAATGCTCTCATAGCTGGCCTTCCATCTCCCACCCTCCAGAAACCTGAGTTCATCAAAAATTCTGCTGCCTATCTCCTAACCCAAATTTAATAACGCTCAGGGAGCGGGTTTGGAGGTGGGTCTGCTGTCAACATAGCAAAGATTGACAGCGGGTAGGAAACCCGCCATCAACCCACCTCTACGCG
The DNA here is from genome assembly GCF_052327205.1 of Somniosus microcephalus. Classification (NCBI taxonomy): domain Eukaryota; kingdom Metazoa; phylum Chordata; class Chondrichthyes; order Squaliformes; family Somniosidae; genus Somniosus; species Somniosus microcephalus. The sequence goes on from NC_140997.1 coordinate 188,192,990, forward strand.
AGTCTCCCAGGCGTCGGGTCTGTCAGCGGAGAACTGACCCGACACCAAGCGGTGGGGGAGACAATTCAGCTAGTTAAATGGCTTGTTAAGAGCCAATTTAAGACTATTTTGAGGCTTACTTCTAATTTTACCTTCTCCCTCACGGGTTACCTGCTGTTCGGAACACGCCAGCTCACCCTGCCGTGTTTTGAGTCTGCTCTGATGTTTCTGAAAAGCTGACAGCTGCAGAAGTGGTGTCAAGGATGCCATGTTGCAAATGGTGATTTCAGAGCACAGAAAATGTTGGTTACAACATTTTAAATACATATAGAGATTTCTTTAGCTTACAAGTTTTTAGATCCAACTGTATGTCCAGTCCCACCTCATTGGGAGAACCTCTCTCACCATTGACAGATCGCTTCTGTCATCTCACCTGCAGCTGCCATCTATTGCAGCAACATCAGAGCCATTGAAACAATCAGACCTTGGTCCTCCAAATCCTTCCACAATCATCCCCAACACCAACATCACCAGCCTTTTCCGCCGTCACCTGATGCTGCACTGGACACAGGGCATCAGTCCCTGACAACATTGCTTCCCACGAGGCCAGCAATGGCATCACCATGGCCAGATTTTCTTCACTTGACGCTGTAAACCCTGGCTGCCACATGATGCGCCAGGTTGATACCATCCCACACCAGCACCGTGAAACATCCCTTTATTGTCCAAGACATTCCATGCACACATATCACTGGAGCAGGATGGGGTCGGGGGGTGGGGGGGGGGAAGTTATGTCTGAACAATCACTGGAACTCAGTAAGACACTTCTCAGAGGTGCGCTCAGATCTGTCCAATAAGGGACACTTTTGGAAAAATTGATTTCACTGTATGACAGCACATTACCAGAAACTTCACATGGACATTGGCTAAACCTCTCAAGTGCCTACCCTTGTGTGATGTTAGTTGGTATGCTTGCAGTAGGATGAGGGTGAGCGTGAGGGGTGGCTAGTGAGATGGGGAAGTGATAAAGTAGATAGAGAGGGTTGGGTGGAGTTGCAAGGTAAATTGGTGTGAGTAAGGATATGCAGGAGAAGGGTTTGGAAGGCAGAGTGATGGGGATGTGTTGAGTGGCACAGCAGCGTGAGTTTGAGTGTGGCTTTGCAGTAACGTTTCATAAGATCATTGAAAGGTTGGTGCCACTGCAGCCAGGGACCCGACGACATCCCTGCTTTTGCCCTCCGGTGCAATGTGCAACCAGGCTGCGTTAGTGTCCTGGAGAGAACCTCCCAGTGTGCTGTGACTCCCTCCATAAGCATATGAAGGGAGTCATTGGAGAGCCTGGGTGTAAGTGTTCACCTTCGTGCAGTGCTTGTCAGTGTTTGCAGCACCTCAATGCTGTCAAACACTGACGGAACAACTCTCGAACTCCATGTGGACGTGGTCCCTTTAAGGAAACCAACTGATGACGCGTCATCAAATGACGTCATCAGACCCACTTCTTGTTAATTGGCCGGGAAGCCCGCAGGGTGGGCTTAACAAGGCCAATCAAGGGAAAATCACGTCTGCAGAGCGGCTGCAGCTGGGAGCGGGACCGGAACCAGGAAACCAGCTCTCCCGCCACCATCCCGCTTCCTCCGCGGCCTAAGTCTGTGCTCTCTGATCTACATTAGTTCAACCTTTGTTTACAACCACATAATCCAACGGCGCCTCAAATTTTAAATTCTCATCGTTGTGTTCAAATCCCTCCATGGCCTTGCCCCTCCCTATCTCTGTAGCCTCCACCAGCCTAACAACCTTCCAAGAACTCTGCGTTCCTCCAACTCTGGCCTCTTATGCATCTACCATTCCTTTCATCCCACTATTGGCCGTGCCTTCAGCCATCTAGGCCCGAAGCTCTCGAAATCCTTCTCTAAAGGTCTCCATCTCTCCACTTCTCTTTCCTCCTTTAAGACCCTCCTTTAAAGCTTAGCTCTTTGATCAAGCTTTTAGTCTGCCCTCCTAATATCTCCTTCTTTGTCTCAGTGTCATTTTTTGTTTGATTACGCTCCAGTGAAGCGCCTTGGGACGTTTTCCTATTTTAAAGCGGTGATATAAATGACAGTTGTACTTGAAATGTTAAGTTGTCTGTCCTCTCAACAGATGCTGAGTGTTTCCAGCATTTTCTGTTTTTGTTACTTTACTTTCACCAGTTTTAATCTTTGCCCCCTAATTGTAGTCTCTTGGCACACCTGGTGTAGTACTCCAGATTAACCTTCTCTGTGCTATTTATCATTTTGCCTACTTCTTTTAGGTCCCTCTCAGTGACATTCTTTTAAAGCTAAAGAGCTTTACTTTCTGCAGTCTTTCCCTGGTAACTCAATCTTTTGATACTATGGATCAGCCTCATGGCTCCTCTCTACACTGTCTCCTCTCTAAAGTGTCTCCATGGCTTGCATGTTTCCCTTATATCCTGGTGACCAAATCTGTACACAGTATCCATGTTGTAATCTGACAAGCGCACTGTACGGTTTTAACATGGCATCTTCTGATTTATACTCAAATGCCCTCGCAATATAATAAAGCCTTCTAATTTCTTTGTTCATTGCTGCTCCACACTGATTTGACATGCTGAGTGCCATTTCAACTGTCACACTCAGTTCCCTTTCTGCTTCACTTTCAGCTATCTCTACACAAACCACAATACAGTATAAGGCTGACATCCATTTTTCCTACCAATGTGTAGTACCTTGCGCCTATCTCTATGGAATTTTGTCTGCTACGGATTTGTCTAATTCCACTTTTTATTCAAATCCTTTTGTAGATCCTTGGCTGCTTCATCCATCTATACCCTGCCCCACCTCCAAGCCCCCCCCCCCCCCAACCCGCCCCCCACACACATTTAGTATCATCTGCAAACTTGATTAGTTTGCATTGGATCTTTGTGTCTAAATCATTAATTTAGATTAGGAACAGAAGGGGCCTCAGCACTGAAGCCCAGGGCATTCCACTCGGTAGTTCCTTCCCATCCTGGCATCACTCCTTAACAAGTAACTGTTGTTTTCTTCCCTCAGCCAGTTCTTGTTCCGTGCTCAACCTTTACCTTGAATACCCACAGCTTTCCGTAGCAGCCTTTCATAAGTACACCATGTCATAGGGTTTTCCATTGTTTACTGTTCCTCAAAAAAGACAAAGATGCTCATCAGGAAACATATTCCCCTTCTAAAGCATTTTGGCTATAATTTATTAGTTTTTTTTTTGTAAATATGCTCCTGAAATTTATTCTTGATCAATTGGAATGCTTTATTATATTGCGAGGTCAGTTGAGTATAAATCAGAAGATGCCACGTTAAAACCGTACAGTGCTTTTGTCAGATTACACCTTGGATACTGTGTACAGTTTTGGTCACCAGAATATAAGGGAAACATGCAAGCCATGGAGACAGTGTAGAGAGGAGACAGTGTAGAGAGGAGCCATGAGGCTGATCCATAGTATGAAAAGATTGAGTTACCAAGGAAAGACTGGTGGGCCTGTAGTTGTCGATTAGATTGGGTCTCTTTTCTTGTTTCTAATTTAAAGAAAGCTCCCCAACATTCACTCACTCACTCAAGGTCATTAGTACTTAACAAATGTCATCCCTAGTTTCTCTTAATAACCTGGAATAGATATCATCTGTCCACAAGGCTCCCTAGTACCTCCATCTTGTTGATGTACTTACACCTGCATTAATGATTTTTGGCACAGTAGGACATGTAATTATATCTCTGGTGAATACTTTAACAGGGTACTCATTCAGTATACTAACTTTTCTCTGATCATCCTCCATTTCACCCTTATTGGCATCCTTTTTCTTCTTACCTTTTTCATGACTGTTCTCTTGCTGTTATGGTACTGGAAGAATTTCTTGCCATTATGTTTACAACTATAACTGTACTTATTTTTAGTTCCCTCCTTGCTACTCTGAGCACTCTTTTGGCATGTTTCTGAAATTTCTTGTAATCCTCCCAGTGCTTACCCCTTCTCCCTACAGGTTTTGTAAAGCTTCTTTTTCTTAATCTTCAACATGTCCTACATTTTTCTCAGTATATCTTTGAAGGTGTTTCCTTTGTCTCCACTTTCCCCAGTCACCTTGTTCTGGCTCTTCCTCACACCTGGATGTTAATCATCACCAGTGTTTAATCCTAAATTGTGTTGAACTTAATCATGCCGTGGTTGCTATTAGCAAGAGGAGTTTAATTTTCTGTAACCTGTCCAAGTCACTTACCATTGCCAAGTTGAGCTCAGGGTTCAATTTTGAAAGCAAACAAAGCCCCTTTGAGGGAAATGGAGGAAGGGAAGGAAGGAGGGAAGTGGGGTGAGGAAGCCTTTGGCCTATTGCCATCCATCGTTGGGAGCAAGAGGCAAGGAGTGAGGGGAGAATGTAGATGTTGGGCAGGTAGTTCCAAGGGGGAGAGGTAGGGCTAATGATGGAGTGTGGTAGTTACAGAGAGGGAAAGACATGGTGGGAAAGTGAAAGGTAGGGGACACAACAGGAACATGTGGGTGGGGGGAAATGCAAGTGATTGCAGAAGGGATATGAAGAGGGCCACTGAGCACAACATTTTCCACACAACTCCACCCTAAATGCAGCCTGCAGACATTTATGTCTCTTTTCCCTAACACACCTTTCCATGCCACCCATCACATTTCACCTGAAAAGAAAGGAAAGGAAAAAGAGAGAAACAGAAGAGGATAGAGTTATGGAGAAAGAGAAGAGGAGAGACAGAAGCAGAAGAGGTGATACAGACAGAGAATCAGCAACACAGAGACAGATAAAAAAAGAGACTATATTCTCCAACTTACCGCGTGTAATGACACAGAAAATCGACTAGTAAAAATCTTCCATCTATGCATACTTACTGTCAACTTTTTCCATTATAAATTCCTGTGTCCATACTTATAATGTAAATTGTCTAAGCAAACTTGTCACACTGTATTTACACCCTCCTGCCAGTGGAGGTGCTGCAATTTCACCACTGGCCGACTATAATTACTGTACATTAAGTTTACATAGGTAGTTTCCATTATTAATGTGGACATAGAAATTTATAATGGAAATATAAAACTAAAGACAAAACATCTGCTTTAAAAATGCACACTGAAGACTACACTTGTTCTTGACTCCCTATGTGCAACTCCACCAGTGATCAACCAGTATTAAAGGATTTTTTTCTCTAAATATAACACTTTGACAACTTGATTAGTACCTGCTGATACAAGATCAGTTGTGATATCTGAAAGTCAAAGCTACTTTTCCCATTCCCAGTTAGATCTAAATCATATAAATTAATCATGAAAATGTAAAATATAGTTTGTTGTAAGCAGTGATTTTCTCCATGGTATTTTTAACTTCAGATTAACTCACTTCCAACCCAAGTCCAATTTTTGCTAACCTTCGTTAACCTCAGTGGTTATTTTCATGTTGATATCGGGAGATCCCCAGGAATTGCCTTGCATCAATTCTGCCCATTCAGCAAGTATGACATTTTTGAAGATTAGTATTTCATTGTACTAACAAAGGTAATCATTTCCACCAGTTATACTGTGCTGAGGATAGAACCCCACAGTGATCACTGCTGCTGAAACCACAGGGAGCAGAGTATCTCAGTGATACTGGGTAAAAAGCCAGCTTCCATCTGGCCTAATTTCTGCTGTTAACATCACCCAACCCAAAAAAGTGATCAGGCAGCAGATTGGTAATACCACGCTCTTATTCGCCAGTTTGGCAACCATCAGTGGAAGGTCTTTACTGCCAATACTCGAAGACACGGAAATATTTCAAATGTAACGAGAGTGAATAATTAGGTTACCACTAGCCTCAAAATCATGTCTTATGTGTCTTGTAAACAAGCACAAACTGTAGCCACCCCCAACATAGTGGATAGTGTGGGAAGGTGGAGTTGAGGTAGAAGATCAGCCATGCTCTTACTGAATGGTGCAGCAGGCTTAAGGGCCGAATAGCCTACTCCTGGCTCCTATTTCTTATGTTCTTATTTAACACTGATCTCGGCCATTGTATCATAAACACAAGACTAGGATAATAATGGGACTTAGGTTAGAGACTCCTATAACTTATGTGAGTGTCCTCTGATCATCTATTAAACAACATAAGAATGTCCAAAAGCTAAATTGATTAAAATACTAAGAAAAAATGATCACATTTTCATTTTTTTAAAAACAGCTATTTAAAAAGCACTTATATGCCAGAGCTTGCTGTAGATCCGAGGTCAATTAAAAAAAAATTGAAGAATTTTTTTAAGCACCTAAACAATAATAGATCGAGTTGGCTCATCTTAATTGGATATACATTTAGCTTTTTAATTTGAGAAGTGTACTTCAAGTAATTAACCCAGGGTCTGCTCAGTAACATTTTTTAAACAATTATTTAAATTGGCCCGTATTTTCCCATCGCAGGCCTCCCGCGGGCGGAGGCCTGCGATCTGGAAAAATCTACGCCTTTACCTGAGGGCTCCCGGGACGCACACACTTCTGTTCCTGGGCCTCACCAAACTTGAAGTGCGCAGGGCCCACGTATCCCAGGGGCGCAGGTAATTCGCAGCGTCCCTGGGATCACGTGGGCCATGGGGAGCCAATCACAGAAGAGAATCTCCCTTCATACACTTGACAGGAAGACCTGTCAAATATATGAATGGAGATTACCCCAAAAACTTTAAATAAATTTTATTTTAAATCACATTTTTAAAATGACTTGAAATTACACTAAATTAAGTATTTTAAACAAAAATTTAATTTTTTGAAAAAAATAATTGAAGTTTTTTACAGGACTAAAAATAAACTTACCTTTTTTTTTAAAAAGTATTTTAAAATGATAAATCAGTGAATTTAAAAAAAAAACTTTTTTCAACTCTTATCCTGGTAAAAGCAGGCCTTACACCTGCTTTTACCAGGCGCAAGAATTGTAAGGGTTTTCTGCGGGCGGAGGGTCTCCAAAAAGCGGAAATATCCGCCCGTAGATGCCCTTCTCCAGGGCAGCCGGAGGATCTGTCAAGACCATACTTGACAGATCGGAAATGCCGGTTTTCAGCGCATGTGCTGTGCATGCCTAAAACCGGCATTTCCGATGTCCCTACGGGTGGGTACACAGCGCGTACCCACCCGTAGGGATCGGAATATCCACGCCATAGTCTTTATTTATCTTGTATGCTCTGCGTTATATTCCAGGGCAGGCAACCTGCTCCAGGGCTTCTTTCACTGCTCTGCAATCAGCCATGAGGAGTTCAACAAAATCCAACCAGACTGACTTTCAGATACTCAAAGTCACAATCTGAGAGAAGCCTCCCTTTGACACCACTCCATAATCACACATCTAAACAAGACACTTGTTCACAGTGGGGGAAGAGAATATAGGAGAGTTACCCCCAGGCTTATCTCCTGCACCTCTTGGCATCCAGCTTCAAAGTGTACAAAAGTGTTCTGATAATCATATAAGTCATAATCATGTGAATCCAGAACATTTTGCTATACCTGTGTTGCCTCCAAGATGAAATCATGGATGATAACTTGCTCTTCATTAGAGAGGCACAGGATGTCTTTGCTGATAAGGGTTACAGTGAAGGCTTCACAATTCATGGACTCTTCACGGCTTGGCCAGTATACAGACTCATCTTCCGCCTGTTGGGAAAGAACCATAGATTTTAGACATTTAGCAAATGTTTGTATTTAGAGTTCAATTCAATTGTCTAGAATCATCAATCTCTAGGAAACTGTAGAACCTTTACACCAACACAGTATCATAGTAGTCATCATGCTATATAGAAAGGTACAAATTATTAACAGCCCAGTCAGTAAATTTTGTTTGGCTGCACACGAAAAACTGAATGGTCTCTTTGGGACCATGGCTCATGGTTGTTAGCTGTGCCTCACTGGTAGCATTCTTGCCTCTGAGTCAGTAGGTTGTGGGTTCAAGTCCCACTCTAGAGAGTTCAGCACAAAATCTAGGCTGACACTACAGTGCAGTACTGAGGAAATGCTGCATTGTCAGAGGTGCCGTCTTTTGGATGAGGCGTTAAACTGAGGCCCCGTCTGCCTAACAGGTATTTTGAAGAAGAGCAGGGAAGTTCTCCCCAGTGTCCTGGCCAATATTTATCCCTCAAACAACATCGCTAAAACAGATTATCTGTTCATTATCACATTGCTGCTTGTGGGGCCTTGCTGCCGCGTTTCCTACTTTACAACAGTGACTATACTTAAAAAGTACTTCGTTGGCTGTAAAGTGCTTTGGGAAGACCTGAGATTATGAAAGGCGCTATATAAATGCAAGTCTTGAATTCAAATTAGAATTGGGACCTGAAAGTTTTACATTAACCCTGCACCAAAACTTCCCAGTGGCTCAATAATTCTATCCAGTGAGTGGCTGCTACAGGAACTCCAGCTTGCTGCTACAGGAACTCCAGCTCCGTGTTGATGAGCTGGAGTCTGAGCTTCAGACACTGCGACACATCAGGGAGGGGGAGAAGTACCTGGACTCTGTGTATCAGGAGGTGGTCACACCTATGAAGTTAATTAATTCAGATGTAGCCCATGGTCAGGGACAGGACGGTGTGACTACGAGTGAGGCAGGTACGGGGATCCAGGAGGTAGAGCTGGAGGAGCCGCAGCCCTTGCTCTTGTCCAACAGGTTCAAGGTTCTTACTCCCTGTGGGGACAGGAGCAGGGACTGCAGGGAGGATGAGCAACCTGGCCACAGCACCGGGGAACGGGGGGCCATTCAAGAGGGGGGAGTAAATAGAAATGTTGTAGTGGTAGGGGATAGTATTATTAGGGGGATAGATAGAGTTCTCTGCAGCCGAGAGCGAGAGTCCCGAAGGCTGTGTTGCCTACCCGGTGCCAGGGTTAAGGACATCTCCTCTGGGCTGGAAAGAAACTTGCAGTGGGAGGGGGTGGATCCAGTTGTCGTGGTCCATGTTGGTACAAACGACGTAGATAGGACTAGGAAGCCAGTTCTGTTAAAGGAGTATGAGCAGCTAGGGGTCAAATTAAAAAACAGAACCTCAAGGGTAATAATCTCTGGATTATTACCTGAGCCACGAGCGAATTTGGCTAGGACAAATAAAATTAGAGAGTTAAATGCGTGGCTCAAAGACTGATGTGGGAGAAATGGGTTTTGCTTCCTGGGACACTGGCACCAGTACTGGGGCAGGAGGGAGCTGTTCCGTTGGGATGGGCTTCACTTGGCCAGTGCTGGGACTAGAGTCCTGGCGGTTCATATAACTAGGGCTGTAGAGAGGGCTTTAAACTAACTAGTGGGGGGGAGGTTCCTAGAGAGCAAATAATAAAAATGACAACAGAGAAGGTCATAGACTTAGGTAGCAGTGGGGAAATTAAAAACCAGAGCATGTCAGGAAGGGGCAGAAGGTATGGAGTAAAAGGTAAAGTAATAAAAAAGGCAAAAGCAGGAACTAAGTGTCACAAAACATATTTGAAAGTTCTCTATCTGAATGCACGTAGCATTCGGAACAAAATAGACGAGTTAATGGCACAAATAACTACATATGGGTATGATCTTGTGGCCATTACAGAAACATGGCTGCAGGGTGACAATGCCTGGGAATTAAACATACCAGGTTATTTAACGATCAGGAAGGACAGGCAGGAAGGAAGGGGAGGTGGGGTGGCTATGTTAATAAAGGAAGGAATCACTGTAATACAGAGCAATGATATTGGGTCAAAAGATCAGGATAATGAAACAGTTTGGGTGGAGGTAAGGAATAATAAGGGGAAAAAAACACTAGTGGGCGTAGTCTATAGGCCTCCGAACAGTTGCAACTCTGTTGGACGGAGTATCAATCAGGAAATAGTTGAGGCTTGTAATAAGGGAACATCTATAATTATGGGGGATTTTAACTATCATATTAATTGGACAAATCAAATTGGGCAGGGCTGCCTTGAGGATGAGTTCATTGACTGTATTAGGGATGGGTTTCTTGAGCAGTATGTAACTGAACCGACCAGGGGGCAAGCAACCTTAGATCTGGTCCTGTGTAACGAGACAGGATTAATTAAAAATGTCCTAGTAAAGGATCCCCTTGGAATGAGTGACCATAACATGGTTGAATTCCATATTCAATTAGAGGGTGAGAAGGTTGGATCTCAAACAAGTGTGCTAAGCTTGAATAAAGGAGACTATGAAGGTATGAGAGCGGAATTGAGTAGAGTGGATTGGGAAAATAGGTTAAAGGGTAAGACGATACATGATCAGTGGTGTACATTTAAGGAGTTATTTTACAACTTCCAAAAAATATATATTCCACTGAGAAGAAAAGGGTGTAAAAGAAAAGACAGCCATCCGTGGCTAAGTAAAGAAATTAAGGATAGTATTCGACTAAAAACAAGGGCATATAAGGTAGCCAAATCTAGTGGGAGGATAGAGGATTGGGAAAACTTTTAAAAGACAGCAAAAAATAACAAAAAGATTGATTAAGAAAGGGAAGATAGATTATGAAAGTAAATTAGCAAAAAATATAAAAACAGATAGTAAGAGTTTTTATAGTTATATAAAATGAAAAAGGGTGGCTAAAGTAAATGTTGGTCCCTTAGAGGATGAGACCGGGAAATTAATGGTGGGAAATATGGAGATGGCAAAAACACTGAATGAATATTTTGTATCTGTCTTTACAGCAGAGGACACTAAGAATATCCCAACACTGGACAAACAGCGGGCTATAGGGGGGGAGGAGCTAAACACGATCAAAATCACTAAGGAAGTGGTACTCGGTAAAATAATGGGACTCAAGGCGGATAAATCACCTGGACCTGATGGCTTACATCCTAGGGTCGGGTCTTGAGGGAAGTGGCGGTAGGGATTGTGGATGCATTGGTAATAATTTTCCAAAACTCCCTGGACTCAGCAAAGGTCCCGGCAGACTGGAAAACTGCTAATGTAACACCCTTATTTAAAAAGGGCAGTAGACAGAAGGCTGGAAACTATAGACCGGTTAGCCTAACATCTGTGGTAGGTAAAATTTTGGAGTCCATTATTAAGGAGACAGTAACAGGACATTTGGATAATCATAATTTAATAGGACAAAGTCAGCATGGTTTTATGAAGGGGAAGTCATGTTTGACAAATTTGCTGGAGTTCTTTGAGGAAGTAACATATAGGGTGGATAAAGGGGAACCAGTGGACATAGCGTATTTGGACTTCCAAAAGGCATTTGACAAGGTGCCACACAAAAGATTATTGCTTAAGATAAAAAATCACGGGATTGGGGGTAATATTCTGGCATGGATAGAGGATTGGCTATCTAACAGAAGGCAGAGAGTTGGGATAAATGGTTCATTCTCAGAATGGCAATCAGTAACTAGTGGTGTTCCGCAGGGGTCGGTGCTGGGTCCCCAACGCTTTACAATTTATATTAACGATTTGGAGGAGGGGACCGAGTGTAACATATCAAAGTTTGCAGATGATACTAAGATGGGTGGGAAAGTAGTGAGTGAGGAGGACATAAAAAACCTGCAAGGGGACATAGACAGGCTAAGTAAGTGGGCAGAGATTTGGCAGATGGAATACAATACTGGAAAGTGTGAGGTTATGCACTTTGGCAGGAAAAATCGTAGAGCAAGTTATTATCTTAATGGCAAGAAACTGGAAAGTACTGAAGTACAAAGGGATCTGGGGGTCCTGGTGCACGAAACTCAAAAGGTTAGTATGCAGGTGCAGCAAGTAATTAAGAAGGCCAATGGAATGTTGGCTTTCATTGCTAGGGGGATAGAATATAAAAATAGGGAGGTATTGCTTCAGTTGTACAAGGTATTGGTGAGACCGCACCTGGAATACTGCATACAGTTTTGGTGTCCATACTTAAGAAAAGACATACTTGCTCTCGAGTCAGTACAAAGAAGGTTCACTCGGTTAATCCCGGGGATGAGGGGATGGACATATGAGGAGAGGTTGAGTAGATTGGGACTCTACTCATTGGAGTTCAGAAGAATGAGAGGCGATCTTATTGAAACATATAAGATTGTGAAGGGGTTGGATCGGGTGGATGCGGGGAGGATGTTCCCGATGATGGGTGAAACTAGAACTAGGGGGCATAGTCTTAGAATAAGGGGCTGCTCTTTCAAAACTGAGATGAGGAGGAACTACTTCACTCAGAGGGTGGTAGGTCCATGGAATATGCTGCCCCAAAAAGCTGTAGAAGCTACATCATTACATAAATTTAAAACAGAAATAGACAGTTTCCTAGAAGTAAAGGGAATTGAGCGTTACGGGGAGCGGGCAGGAATTTGGACATGAGTCTAGGTTCGGATCGGACATGGCCCTGTGGGTAGCGGAGCGGGCCCAGGGGCCATGTAGCCTGATCCTGCTCCTATTTCGTGTGTCTAATTCTGTTAGATTCAGGAGATGGTTCTGGGATAGTAGATTGGCGGTTAGGATCAGATCAGCCATGATCTTATTGAATGGCGGAGCAGGCTCGAGGGGCTGATTGGCCTACTCCTGCTCCTATTTCTTATGTTCTTATGTTCTTATGAACAATATAGACAAGGAAAATCCCCAAACTATGCTGCGTAAGCTGATCTCAGCCAGAACACTGTAAGGGTGCTACAATTAACCTCAGTGTCCTGGGTTAGGGAGAGGAAAATAGGCCAATGTTCCCACTTCTGATTGCCATCCAGTGATCTGTGTTGAAAGGTCAGGAGTGCAGACATCAGATAAGAATAGGCTCGAGCTCAACTGTGATGCTACCCCACAGCTAAACAGCCTGAGGATGAATAATGGTCACTTGTGCAAGGTACTGGAGGGCTCTGACTGTGCATGGAACTGTGCCCAGCAAGAAATCAAAGCTTTCAAGAGAGGACAGGAATATATTTGGTAAGAAACAATGATGTGGAAACCTTGCTTAGGATAGATCCACCTTTTATCATCATCATCATCATCTATATATATAAAAGAGCTCTTCTGTCTGTCCCGATGTCTGTCTGTCCCGATGTCTGTCTGTCTGTCCGTTCTCTATACGTTTGAAAGTTACAGAGCGTACCGACGCGCGCGTCGCCTCAAAAGAAAGTTTGCGATTCCGGACCGGTCATAGGCGTATTTACGTTTCGGCCGGACAAAAATCCCGCCCGCGGTATCCGAAAAACGTTCAGCCTTCCGCTCATTAGCATCTCATTAGCGACCGTGTGACGTCGAGGTTGACCAATCGGACGGCGGGTTCCTTCCTACAGTTGCGTGTCGAGTGACTCGACGATTGACCAATCCTACGCTTCGGTGACCTGACCGGTCAACCAATCGGTGCGTGTGTGGGCGGGCCTTATCCTTCTGAACCGAGGTGAGTGGCCGCCATCTTGATTTTTCACAATTTTTTCCCCCACACTTTGTGTGTTAGGGAACTAAGGTAAATATTTTAATGATGTGTTAGGGAATTAAATATTTTAATGATGTGTTAGGGAATTAAATAACAATTTAATAGCGGGGGGGGGAGAGCCTCGGGAAATCGCGGGGGGGGGGAGAACCTCGGGAAATCGCGCGGGGGGGGGGATAGCCTCGGGAAATCGCGGGGGGGGGGGGGGAGAGCCTCGGGAAATCGCGGGGGAGGAGAGCCTCGGGAAATCGCGGGGGGGGGAGAGCCTCGGGAATTCGCGGGGGGGGGGGGGAGAGCCTCGGGAAATCGCGGGGGGGGGGGGGGGAGAGCTGATGAGTTTATAAAAAAGAAGAGGCTGCCAGTTGCGCGGCCGCCATGACGACGGCAGGCATTCGCACGGCCCCCGTTACCCCGGCAACGGGGCACGCCGGCGGTCTTGAAACCACGCATGCGCACGGCCCGCCACGCCAGTTGCGCAGCCGCCTTGACGCCGGCACGCATGCGCACGGCCCCCGTGACGCCAGCACACAGCCTCGGGAGATCGCGGGGGGGGGGGCGAGCCTGGGGAAATTGCTAGGCCCCGCACGGCCGCTATCGCAACGGCACCGGACTTCAGGCGCTAGGCAGGGGGAGGGGCCGGAGAGAGGGACAGAGGGGAGTGGGGGAGGGGAGGGGGTGGGCGAGTGTAGGTGTGGGGGTGAGGGAGGGAGACGGGAGGGGAGGGAGAGGAGGGGAGGGAGAGGAGAGGAGGGGAGGGAGAGAGGGGAGGGGAGGGAGGGATAGGACAGGGAGAGGACATGACAGGGAGAGGGGGGACACACAGGGGCAGGGAGACCAAGCGCCCCAAAATTGCCCTCGCAACGCGGGGCTCCCCAGCTAGTATATATATAAAAGGATAGTTCTGTCTGTCTGTCTGTCTGTCCGGGCATCATTCAAAAGTTATAGAGCGTACCTACGCATATATTATATCAAAAGAAAACTTATGATTAGGGGAGTCTACTAGGCATCTTTACTTTTTGGTCAGACAAAAATTGTTCGGACAGTAGACAAAAAACTTTCAAAAAACGGAAAAAAATCCGCTCATTAGCGGTTGACCAATCCTACCGCTCATTAGCTTTGAGTGACGTGATGGTTGACCAATCCTACAGTTCAGTGACCTGATGGTTGACCAATCAGTGCGTCACGGGGGGCGTTTCATGGCGTTTGTGGGCATGGCCTAATCCTTCAAACTGCCGTTACTGAGGTGAGTGGCGGCCATTACAGACCGGCCGGGCCTGAAGCTTAAAAAAATTCTCTCTCTCTCTCTCTCTCCTTCCCCCCCTCTCTCTCCCCTCTTCCCTCTCTCTCCTTCCCTCTCTCTCTCTCTCTCCTTCCCCCTCTCTCTCTTGCCGTGAGTGCGGGACCGGGAAAACTGGGGCTTTCACACGAGCCATCTCCGACCGATATTGGACACGGGAGTCCGGAGCGAAAGGATTTCCACTGCCGCCCGGCCAACCGGGTCCAAAGGCCCGCCGCGTTAACCATGAGGAACCCCGGGCTCGCTTCGGAGCGATGGGCGCCCGGACTCCCGGTGTCGGATATGCTCCGTTCTGGTACCGTGGTGAGTCGGAGGGAGAGGAGAGGGAGAGAGAGGGGAGGGAGGGAGAGAGAGGGAGTGAGGGGGAGGGAGGGGGCGAGAGAGAGGGGCAAGGAGAGGGGCGGGGAGAGAGAGAGGGGAGAGACAGGGGCAGGGAGAGAGAGGGGGCGGGAGAGGGGGCAGGAGAGAGAGGGGGAGGGAGAGAGAGAGGGAGGGTGAGGGAACTTCCCGCCGACCTCACAAAATGGCGGCCGACCTTCTTCACCTACAGTCTCTCTCTCTCTCCCCCCCAGTCTCTCTCTCTCTCTTCCCCCCCCAGTCTCTCTCTTCTCCCCCCAGTCTCTCTCTCTCTCTTCCCCCCAGTCTCTCTCTTCTCCCCCCAATCTCTCTCTCTCTCTTCTCCCCCCAGTCTCTCTCTCTCTCTTCCCCCCAGTCTCTCTCTCCTCCCCCCAGTCTCTCTCTCGATCCCCGAGCCTCCCTCCACCCCCCAGTCTCTCTCTCTCTCTCTACTTCCCACACAGAC
The DNA here is from genome assembly GCF_052327205.1 of Somniosus microcephalus. Taxonomy (NCBI): domain Eukaryota; kingdom Metazoa; phylum Chordata; class Chondrichthyes; order Squaliformes; family Somniosidae; genus Somniosus; species Somniosus microcephalus. The sequence continues at coordinate 188,208,406 of NC_140997.1, forward strand.
AGACAAACTCATTTATATATATAAAAAAAATATTTCTACTTTTTTCACAACATGCCCTCAAAAAACCCCCGGCACTGCCGGGCACTCCAGCTAGTTTTGTATAAATGCAGTGCCTTGTTTGGTTCTGCTCATACCTATCTAATCACAGACAGAACATCTCTAGCAATAACTTTTCTTCCCAGTCTCACACAGTTGCCTATGGAGGTTCCCCAAGATTCATCCTTGACCCCCTCTTCTTCCTCATCTACAAACTGCCTCTTTGCAAAATTATTCAGTCATGGGTTCAGTTTCCACATATAGACTGATGACACCCAGCTCGACCTCCGCATCACTCTCAGCTTCTGTGCTGTCAAACTCCTCGTCAGACATCCAGTCTCGGGTGAGCTGTAACTTCCTCCAGCTAAACATTGTGAAGACCAAAGGATCGTATTTGGCCCCAGCCAGAGAATCTGTACCCTTGCCACTGACTCTCACTTCTGGCTACTGTCGCAGGCTGAAGCACACTGTTCACAATCCTGACATCCACTTTGAACCCGAACTCATATTCCTCCCCCATATCAACTGTTACGGAGATGCAAGTAAGCATCACCTGCCTCTGCTCCCCCTCCCCCAAGCCTTCTGTCATAGACTAGCCTATTTAAGGAGTGGTGGCTAGGAGAGAGGGCAGAAGTAAAAGAGGAACCTGTCTCCCCAGCAAAATGATCTCTTAATAAAGGTCCTAGTCGGTCCTGCTAATCTAGTAATACAGAGAAATAATATTGGGTCAAAAGATCAGGATAATGAAACAGTTTGGGTGGAGGTAAGGAATAATAAGGGGAAAAAAACACTAGTGGACGTAGTCTATAGGCCTCCGAACAGTTGCAACTCTGTTGGACGGAGTATCAATCAGGAAATAGTTGAGGCTTGTAATAAGGGAACATCTATAATTATGGGGGATTTTAACTATCATATTAATTGGACAAATCAAATTGGGCAGGGCTGCCTTGAGGATGAGTTCATTGACTGTATTAGGGATGTAACTGAACCGACCAGGGGGCAAGCAACCTTAGATCTGGTCCTGTGTAACGAGACAGGATTAATTAAAAATGTCCTAGTAAAGGATCCCCTTGGAATGAGTGACCATAACATGGTTGAATTCCATATTCAATTAGAGGGTGAGAAGGTTGGATCTCAAACAAGCGTGCTAAGCTTGAATAAAGGAGACTATGAAGGTATGAGAGCGGAATTGAGTAGAGTGGATTGGGAAAATAGATTAAAGGGTAAGACGATACATGATCAGTGGTGTACATTTAAGGAGTTATTTTACAACTTCCAAAAAATATATATTCCACTGAGAAGAAAAGGGTGTAAAAGAAAAGACAGCCATCCGTGGCTAAGTAAAGAAATTAAGGATAGTATTCGACTAAAAACAAGGGCATATAAGGTAGCCAAATCTAGTGGGAGGATAGAGGATTGGGAAAACTTTAAAAGACAGCAAAAAATAACAAAAAGATTGATTAAGAAAGGGAAGATAGATTATGAAAGTAAATTAGCAAAAAATATAAAAACAGATAGTAAGAGTTTTTATAGTTATATAAAAAGAAAAAGGGTGGCTAAAGTAAATGTTGGTCCCTTAGAGGATGAGACCGGGAAATTAATGGTGGGAAATATGGAGATGGCAAAAACACTGAATGAATATTTTGTATCAGTCTTTACAGTAGAAGACACTAAGAATATCCCAACACTGGACAAACAGGGGGCTAAAGGGGGGGAGGAGCTAAACACGATCAAAATCACTAAGGAAGTGGTACTCGGTAAAATAATGGGACTCAAGGCGGATAAATCACCTGGACCTGATGGCTTACATCCTAGGGTCGGGTCTTGAGGGAAGTGGCGGTAGGGATTGTGGATGCATTGGTAATAATTTTCCAAAACTCCCTGGACTCAGCAAAGGTCCCGGCAGACTGGAAAACTGCTAATGTAACACCCTTATTTAAAAAGGGCAGTAGACAGAAGGCTGGAAACTATAGACCGGTTAGCCTAACATCTGTGGTAGGTAAAATTTTGGAGTCCATTATTAAGGAGACAGTAACAGGACATTTGGATAATCATAATTTAATAGGACAAAGTCAGCATGGTTTTATGAAGGGGAAGTCATGTTTGACAAATTTGCTGGAGTTCTTTGAGGAAGTAACATATAGGGTGGATAAAGGGGAACCAGTGGACATAGCGTATTTAGACTTCCAAAAGGCATTTGACAAGGTGCCACACAAAAGATTATTGCTCAAGATAAAAAATCACGGGATTGGGGGTAATATTCTGGCATGGATAGAGGATTGGCTATCTAACAGAAGGCAGAGAGTTGGGATAAATGGTTCATTCTCAGAATGGCAATCAGTAACTAGTGGTGTTCCGCAGGGGTCGGTGCTGGGTCCCCAACTCTTTACAATCTATATTAACGATTTGGAGGAGGGGACCGAGTGTAACATATCAAAGTTTGCAGATGATACTAAGATGGGTGGGAAAGTAGTGAGTGAGGAGGACATAAAAAACCTGCAAGGGGACATAGACAGGCTAAGTAAGTGGGCAGAGATTTGGCAGATGGAATACAATACTGGAAAGTGTGAGGTTATGCACTTTGGCAGGAAAAATCGTAGAGCAAGTTATTATCTTAATGGCAAGAAACTGGAAAGTACTGAAGTACAAAGGGATCTGGGGGTCCTGGTGCACGAAACTCAAAAGGTTAGTATGCAGGTGCAGCAAGTGATTAAGAAGGCCAATGGAATGTTGGCTTTCATTGCTAGGGGGATAGAATATAAAAATAGGGAGGTATTGCTTCAGTTGTACAAGGTATTGGTGAGACCGCACCTGGAATACTGCATACAGTTTTGGTGTCCATACTTAAGAAAAGACATACTTGCTCTCGAGTCAGTACAAAGAAGGTTCACTCGGTTAATCCCGGGGATGAGGGGATGGACATATGAGGAGAGGTTGAGTAGATTGGGACTCTACTCATTGGAGTTCAGAAGAATGAGAGGCGATCTTATTGAAACATATAAGATTATGAAGGGGTTGGATCGGGTGGATGCGGGGAGGATGTTCCCGATGATGGGTGAAACTAGAACTAGGGGGCATAGTCTTAGAATAAGGGGCTGCTCTTTCAAAACTGAGATGAGGAGGAACTACTTTACTCAGAGGGTGGTAGGTCCATGGAATATGCTGCCTCCAAAAGCTGTAGAAGCTACATCATTACATAAATTTAAAACAGAAATAGACAGTTTCCTAGAAGTAAAGGGAATTAAGGGTTACGGGGAGCAGGCAGGAATTTGGACATGAGTCTAGGTTCGGATCGGACATGGCCCTGTGGGTAGTGGAGCGGGCCCAGGGGCTGTGTAGCCTGATCCTGCTCCAATTTCGTGTGTCTAATTCTGTTAGATTCAGGAGATGGTTCTGTGATAGTAGATTGGCGGTTAGGATCAGATCAGCCATGATCTTATTGAATGGCGGAGCAGGCTCGAGGGGCCGATTGGCCTACTCCTGCTCCTAGTTCTTATGTTCTTATGTAGTTGAGGGACAGCATAGCTAAAAGGGCATAGGGCAGGACAGAAAACTAGAAAAGTAATTTTACAAATTAAAGACATAAAAATGAATACTACTGCTTTAAATACAGAGTGGCAAATAAGACAAATCAAGTCTGATAAATACTCAACCATATAATTGCAGCATCATTACAACTACTGCAAGAAATGGCCTTGTTGCAATTGTGGGAGCTGTGAAATATGTTATTTAAATGTCCAGAACAAGGAGCATAGATATCTTTTCTGAACAAATCTAAGTTAATTAAGAATAGGCTGTGAAGTAATGACCAAGGCCAGAAGTCTGCGGTAGGAATAACAGTGAGGCTATCAGCACTCACCGATAAGGAATAAATCGGACAACAACTTCCAGCATCCGTACAAGCGCAGTTAAACGTGGAAATCAGGAAGTTGTTGTCCGAGTTGCCCTGCTCCTCCACAAACTTTGCTACACCGGCACCTCGGCAAGAGATTTGGCATTATAACACGTGAAGGGCGTGAAGTTGCAGTACTTACCCACTAAACACACCAGAAAAAGTCATGGCTTGTCCATTCAAGTGTACGTCGGGGAACATAGGGTGTAATGAGAAGGAGGAACTGAATGAAATCAGTATTTGTAGGGAAATGGTGTTCGGGAAATTGATGGGATTGAAGGCCGATAAATCCCCAGGGCCTGATAATCTGCATCCTAGGGTACTTAAGGAAGTGGCCCTAGAAATAGTAGATGCATTGCTGGTCATCTTCCAAAATTCTATAGACCCTGGAATAGTTCCCATGGTTTGGAGGGTAGCTAATGTAACCCCACTATTTAAAAAAGGTGGTGGAGAGAAAACGGGGAATTATAGACCAGTAAGCCTGACATCGGTAGTGGGGAAAATGCTGGAGTCCATTATAAAAGACGTAATAGCAGAGCACTTGGAAAACAGCGACAGAATCGAATAAAGTCAACATGGATTTACAAAAGGTAAATCGTGCTTGACTAATCTACTGGAATTTTTTGAGGATGTAACTGGTAGAATAGATAAGGGAGAACCAGTGGATGTGGTATATTTGGACTTTCAGAAGGCTTTCGATAAGGTCCCGCATAAAAGATTAGCGTGCAAAGTTAAAGCACATGGGATTGGGGGTAAGGTACTGACTTGGATAGAGAACTGGTTGGCAGACAGGAAGCAAAGAGTTGGAATAAATGGGCCTTTTTCCAAGTGGCAGACAGTGATTAGTGGGGTACCGCAGGGATTGGTACTAGGACCCCAGCTATTCACAATATATATTAATGATCAAGACAAGGGAACTAGGTGAAATATCTCCAAGTTTGCAGACGACACAAAGCTGGGTGGGCGTGTGTGCTGTGAGGAGGATGCAGAGAAACTCCAGTATGATTTGGACAGGTTGGGTGATTATACTGCATCTGCCATGCATCTGCCCAATGTGGATAAATGCAAGGTTATCCACTTTAGTGGCAAAAACACGAAGGCAGATTATTATCTGAGCAGCAATAGATTGGGAGAAGGGGAAGTGCAACGAGACCTGGGTGTCCTTGTGCACCAGTCGCTGAAGGTAAGCATGCAGGTGCAGCAGGCGGTTAAGAAGGCAAATGGTGTGTTGGCCTTCATAGCGATAGGATTCGAGTACAGGAGCAAGGATATCTTGCTGCAGTTGCACAGGGCCTTGGTGAGACCACACCTTGAGTACTTTGTGCAGTTTTGATTGCCTTATCTGAGGGAGGATGTTCTTGCCATGGAGAGAGTGCAGCGAAGATTCACCAGACTGATACCTGGGATGGCAGGAATGACGTATGAAGAGAGATTGGGTCGATTGGGCTTGTACTCGCTGGAGTTTAGAAGAATGAGAGGGGATCTCATTGAAACTTATAAAATTCTGGCAGGACTGGACAGACTAGATGCAGGGAGGATGTTCCCGACGGTCGGGGAATCCAGAACCAGGGGTCACAGTCTAAGGATAAGGGGTAGGCCTTTTAGGACAGAAATGAGGAAGAATTTCTTCACCCAGAGAGTGGTGAACCTGTGGAATTCTCTACCACAGAAGGCAGTAGAGGCCAATTCATTAAATATATTCAAGAAGGAGTTGGATATATTTCTTAAGGCTAAAGGGATCAAGGGGTATGGGGAGAAAGCAGGGACCGGGTGATGCGCTATTAATTACTCATAAAAGACGGAGAGTTAGGAGAGTAACAAAAAGGCTTTTATTAACAAAGAACAGAGCATGCCTCTCGTGGTTGACTGGTTTCCAAGAAGGCAGGGGGCTGCAGAGCAGTCACCTTTATACCTGGGCATGTGGGTGGAGCCAGGGGTGGAGCCAGCTGAGGCATGCATAGATACAACAGTGTGCAACAACAACAACAACGGTGAACAACAATAACAGTGGTTTACCACATTCACCCCTTGTTTAAAATCGAGTCCGGCGGGGTGAAGTGTACTAAAGGTTCGTGTAAGTAAGTCTATCAGGTGGCTTTGTATGCCGTCCTGATCTTCGTGGTGGCGGCGGTGATGGTGCAGCATCCAACGTTGAATCTGGCGTTTCATTGAGTGGTTGGGTGGTCAATGACGGGTCCTGGGGCTGCGGCATGCCGTCTGCAGGGGTTGGGTTGTGGGTAGTGGTGGATGGCAATGGTAGTGTTTCAGGGGCACCCGAAGGTGCGAGGTCTCGTATGGAGACTGTGTCCTCCCACCCGTCCGGGTACGCCACGTAAGCATACTGGGGGTTGGCGTGGAGGAGGCTCACCCTCTCGACCAGGGGGTCCGTTTTATGGGACCTCACGTGCTTCCGCAGTAGGACGGATCCTGGAGACGTCAGCCATGTCGGTAGCGAGGTCCCCGATGTGGACTTCCTGGGGAAAGTGAACATTTTTTCATGGGGGGTGGCATTGGTGGCCGTACAAAGCAGTGACTGAATGGAGTGGAGCGCCGCAGGGAGGACCTCCTGCCAGCGAGAGGTCGGGAGGCCCTTAGATTTTAAGTTTAAGAGGATGGCCTTCCAAACCGTCGCGTTCTCTCTTTCCACCTGGCCGTTCCCCCGGGGGTTGTAGCTGGTGGTTCTGCTTGTAGCAATACCTCTCGTGAGCAGGTACTGACGGAGTTCGTCGCTCATAAAGGATGAGCCCCGGTCGCTATGGATATAGCTAGGGAAGCCGAACAAGGCGAAAAGGTCATTCAGACCTTTAATGACCGTGGTACTGGTCATGTCTGGGCAAGGGATGGCAAACGGGAAACGGGAGTACTCATCAATCATGTTGAGGAAGTACACGTGCGGTCAGAGGAGGGGAGGAGCCCTTTAAAATCGACGCTCAGGCGCTCAAAGGGGCGAGTGGCCTTGATCAGGCTTGCTCTGTCTGGCCTATAAAAATGCGGTTTGCACTCGGCACAGATTTGGCAGTTCCTGGTCATGGTCCTGACCTCCTCGATGGAGTAGGGCAGGTTACGGGATTTGATGAAATGGAAGAACCTGGTGACCCCCGGGTGGCAGAGGTCATTGTGGAGGGTCTGCAGTCTATCAATCTGCGCGTTGGCGCATGTACCACGTGATAGGGCATCTGGGGGCTCATTGAGTTTCCCGGGCCGGTACAAGATATCGTAATTGTAGGTGGAGAGTTCAATTCTCCACCTCAAGATCTTGTCGTTCTTGATTTTGCCCCTCTGCTTATTGTTAAACATAAAAGCTACTGAACACTGGTCAGTGAGCAGGGTAAATCGTTTTCCGGCCAGGTAATGTCTCCAATGTCGCACCGCTTCCACAATGGCCTGGGCCTCCTTTTCGACAGAGGAGTGTCGAATCTCGGGGCCCTGGAGGGTCCTTGAGAAAAAGGCCACGGGTCTCCCCGCCTGGTTAAGGGTTGCAGCTAGGGCGAAGTCGGATGCGTCACTCTCCACTTGGAAAGGGATGGACTCATCCACTGCGTGCATTGTGGCCTTCGCAATATCTCTTTTTATGAGGGTGAAGGCTGCACATGCCTCTGCTGTCAGGGGGAAAGAGGTGGACTTGATGAGGGGTCTGGCTTTATCCGCATAGTTGGGCACCCACTGAGCATAGTAAGAGAAAAACCCTAGGCATCACTTCAGTGCTTTTTGGCAGTGGGGGAGGGGGAGCTCCATAAGGGGGCGCATTCTGTCGGGGTCGGGGCCGATGACTCCGTTCTCCACTATGCAGCCAAGAATGGCGAGGCGCGTGGTGCGAAACATACTTTTGTTTCTTTTATTCTTTTGTCCGATCGCAGCCCTGCCTCCGATCTAGTTTCTTTTCTTTCCAGTTTTGAAGAAGGGTCCAACCCGAAACGTCAACTCAAATTTCTCTCCACGGATGTTGCCTGACCTGCTGAGTTTTTCCAGCATTTTCTGTTGTTATTATACATTTGTCCTTGTTGTATGTTAGATTCAGCTGCTGGGCCGTACGGAGGAATTTCTCTAGGTTAACGTCATGGTCCTGCTGGTCGTGGCCGCAGATGGTGACGTTGTCTAGATAGGGGAAAGTGGCCTGCAGCGCGTTCTGGTCAACCATTCGGTCCATCTCACTTTGGAAGACCGAAACCCCGTTGGTGACGCCGAAGGGGACTCGGAGGAAGTGGTAGACACGACCGTCAGCTTCAAAAGCTGTGTACTGGCGGTCCTCAGCCCTGATGGGGAGCTGGTGGTATGCCGACTTCAGATCAATCGTCGAGAACACCCGGAATTGTGCTATCTGATTGACCATGTCAGATATGCGGGGGAGTGGGTATGCATCTAACTGGGTGTAGCGATTGATTGTCTGGCTGTAGTCAATAACTAGGCGCTGTTTTTCGCCAGTCTTCACTACCACCACTTGTGCTCGCCATGGGCTAGTGCTACCCTCAATAATCCCTTCCTTCAGGGGTCTTGCTACTTCGGATTTAATGAAGCTCCTATCCCCGGCACTGTACCGCCTGCTTTTGGTAGCGATGGGCTTACAGTCGCGGGTGAGGTTAGCGAACAAGGGGTGGGGGGGGAGACTTTAAGCATGGAGAGGCTGCAAATGGTGCGCGGTGGGCGATTTAAAAGCTGCTGGCTGCAGGCTGTGAGTGGGGGGAGGGGTCCGCCGTACGCTAATGTGACACTTTTAAGGTGGCACTGAAAATCCAACCCCAGTAGAACGGCAGCGCAGAGATGGGGCAGGACAAGAAGTTTAAAATGTTTGTATTCTGTGCCCCTTACTGAAAGGGTCACTACACAGTAGCCACTGACGTCTGCTGAATGGGATTTGGAAGCCATAGAGATCCGATGGCGCGTTGGCAGGACCGGGAGAGAGTAACTGCGCACCATGTCGGGGTGGATAAAGCTCTCCGTGCTCCCGCTGTCGAAAAGGCAGGTAGTGGCGCGGCCGTTTACCGTAATGTCCATCATGGACCTGGACAGTTGGTGAGGGAGAGATTGGTCCAGCGTCACGGAGGCCAGCGTATGGTCGAGCGAGTCGCTGTGGTTGTCAGACGAGGCGGTGGTTGAGTCCGGGTCACCCGCGATTGGAGTTGGAGGCGTCCAAGATGGCGGACAAAATGGCTGCGCCCATGATCCCGATCCCCACGCGGCTGGAGGTGTCCAAGATGGCGGACAAGATGGCTGCCCCCACGGTTCACACGCGGCGCTGCTGGCGTTAGCGATTTTACCTTTGCAGGCGCTGACGTAGTGTCCTTTCTTCCCGCAGCCAGAGCAGGTAGCGTTTTTCGCCGGGCAGCGTGCTCTGGGGTGTTTTGCCTGGCCACAAAAGTAACATTTCGGGCCCTTGGACATCGCTGCAGCAGTTGGTGCCGGGGGTGGCGGTCCCATGACCCAAGGTTGCGGCGTCCACGGTGCGGGGCGGTTAGGGGAGAATGCGTCCATATTCCGGTGGGCCGCGTCTAGCGAGAGCGCGAGGGACACTGCCTTCTTCAGGTCGATTTCGCCCTTCTCCAGCAGTCTCTGCCGGGAGTAGTCGGACTTGAGGCCCGCAACGAAAGCATCTCGGATTAGTCCCTCCGTGTGTGTCGCGGCCGATACCTCTTTACAATCGCAGGCTCGGCCGAGTATCTGTAGTGCCCGTAGGAATGCCTCCACCAATTCCCCGGACTGCTGTTTGCGGGATCTCAGGAGGTGTCTGGCATAAACCATATTTACCGGGCGTGTGTATTGTCCTTTTAGCAGATCGATAGCCGCCGCGTAGGTAGTCGCGTCCTGGATGAGCGTGTAGACTTGGTGGCCCACCTTGGAGGCCAGGATTTTTAGTTTGTTTCCATCTAGTGTCACGGCTGAGGCTTCCAGGTAAGCTTCGAAGCAACGCAGCCATTGTGCGAACTTGGTAGACGAACCCGCCTCTTGAGGGTCTAGGTCTAGGCATGTTGGTCTGAGGGCATGCAGCAGCGCCTGCTGCTCAGCGTTTGGTGCCGTCATTTGCTGCAGCGCCTGCTACTCAGCGTTTGGTGCCGACATTTTGTTTTTGTTAATAAAATTGATGCGCTATTAATTACTCATAAAAGACAGAGGGCTAGATTTTCAGTTTAGGCAGTTTTGGGGCGCTAGCTTTAGCGCCCGCCCGAAGTTAGCGCCCGCCCCAAAGTAGCGCCCCGTTGCCGGGAATTCAGTGGCTTCGCCCTAAGAGGTTGGTGGAGCGCTAAAAGAGGCGTTCCACTACTCTCTTTAGGCGCTAAGCCGGCGGTCCAGAGGGATAGCGCCCAGGCGGGGCGCAGCACGGGTGCGGTCATTTTTGCACTGACAGCAGACCCCGTGGTGCCGACCAGCTCTTAAAGGGGGAAGGGACGAATTAGTCTGCTGCCACGCCCTGCACACTGCAGCCTTGCAAAGAGGCCTCAACACTACTGCTCAGCCCCAGGGAGTCATGGCAACGCCAGAGAAGGCCCGTCAGCGTGCCCTGCGCTTCTCAGAGGGTGATCTGGACATCATGCTCACAGCTCTGGAGGTGAGGCGCAAGATCTTGTTTCCAGACAGTGGGAGGAATCCAACCCACCACGACTACACCAAAGCCTGGAAGCAGATCGCCCAGAGGGTGACATTCACCGGCGAGGCCCCCAGGACCCACACACAATGCCGTAAGAAGTACAACGATCTGACCAGGATTGTGAGGGTGAGTAGCCTTTCCAGTCTCCTCCTCATTCTTGCATGTACACCTGACATGATGGGCAAAGGGACCTGAAAGTCCTTTTGGCCAGCCCTCAGCCAGCAGCATTGGGACAGTCATGAGCATCAAATGGCCATTCGGCACTCTACACTTTGGCCAAGCTATTCCACCATGGGAGGCAGTGCACACTACATCAGGGCTTCACTCTGTCCAAGCTATTCCACCATGGGAGGCAGTGCACACTACATCAGGGCTTCACTCTGTCCAAGCTATTCCACCATGGGAGGCAGTGCACACTACATCAGGGCTTCACTCTGTCCAAGCTATTCCACCATGGGAGGCAGTGCACACTACATCAGGGCTTCACTCTGTCCAAGCTATTCCACCATGGGAGGCAGTGCACACTACATCAGGGCTTCACTCTGTCCAAGCTATTCCACCATGGGAGGCAGTGCACACTACATCAGGGCTTCACTCTGTCCAAGCTATTCCACCATGGGAGGCAGTGCACACTACATCAGGGCTTCACTCTGTCCAAGCTATTCCACCATGGGAGGCAGTGCACACTACATCAGGGCTTCACTGCGCCCTTACAGCCCGTCCTTTCTCTTGCAGGCTAAAGTAGCGTTTAATCGCCAGGCCCGTGCCAGGGGTGGCCGCGCCAAGCTGCAGGAGCTCACTCGGCTGGAGGAGCGCGTGTGTGTGCTCATGGGAGCACGTGTGATTGTCCCCACAGCGTGCGGTGTATCCGACCCTCCACTGCCCGGCAATGGTAAGGACCTCGCCTTTTGGCCCTCTCGCGTCGCACTGGCCCATCCGAGCTATCTCCTTTGCCACTGTCCCACCAATGCGCTGAATCCCACCAGTCCTAACTCCCTCGCTGACGCCGTCTCCTCACTCTGAAGCTACTCTTGTGCATTCCTGCTTTCAGCTGGTGACGACCAGGACCCTGAGGCTGCCAGTGACAGCACCTCCAACCAGGAGGAGGAGGAGGAGCAAGCCGGACCTTCGGGGGAACAGTCACGTCCCGCAGGAGAGGAGGAAATGCTCGACACCTCCTCACTGGACGAGTGCCTGGAGGAACTGTCGCAGGGCAATGCAGCTTCTGGGACCAGTGGCGTCCAGCCACCCAGCAGCCGTGCGCGTGGCCCGCGGCCTTCCCCCCAAAGGGGGGAAGGATCAGAGGGGAGTGCTGCTGCTCGGCAAACTCGCCGTCACCAACGCGGCAAGGGTCCCCTAGTTCGGCCCCCTCCTCCCCAGCGGGAGAGTCGCGACTCCAGTCCGGACACCTTCACTTCGGAGGAGGTGCGGAAGCTCGATCAGATGGCCGACGACTCGGACCGGCGCCACACGGAGCTCATGAGCGTGGTGGGGCGCATGCCTGAGGCCATCGAGTCGCTGGCGACCAGTGTGCGCGAGTTCGGGGCAGCAACTGCCGCGACTGGCCGCATGCTAACTGATGCCGTCAAGACCCTGGCGGATGTGATGCGCGCGCACACCAGGACCAGAGGGCCACTCACTGCTGCCACACGCGCTGTCTCAGGCAGGCATCGCCAGGGCAGGCGCCGCGCTGGACCATCCCAGCAAGCCGGCCGTCGGCTGATTGCTGCGGATCCTGCAGTGCGGGCCCGGCCGAGTGCCACCGCGCCACAGCACCAGCCAGCGCATCCCAGACGCCAGCTGGCCCACATTGCACCATCCGTCGCCGCCATTCCCCCTCTGGGGCGTCAAGGGCAAGCGGCTGCAGCTGATGGTGGCCAGGCTCAGGCGCGCCACTCAGGAGACGGCCCCTCGAGGCCCAAACGCCGTGTAGGCCGCCCCCCAGTGGCATCTGGCGGAAGGGCATCTGAGCCTCAGGCGCCTTCCCCCAGCCTCGCAGCAGCCACTGGGCAGAGCTTGCGAAGGAGCAGCAGGCAGGGCAGGGGAGGCAAAATGCTGGGCAAGGTCTCGCCCTCGCGGGCCACTCAGTAGAGGGTGTGGCCAGCTTTCCTTTAATATGGCGGTGGCCATCTTTATTTTGCCCATGGTTGTGCTTTTGGAGGGCTTTTTTTTTGCGTTAGGCCGACGTTGAGGCCCGGTTTCAATAAAGGTGGAGTGGCTCCTCCCCAGTTTGTGGGAGTGAGTCGTTTGTTGGGCTTTTTGTGGGGCCCGTTTATTGTTTTTGGGGATTCATGTGGGAAGGGCTTTTCATTTTTGTTTAATAAAAAATTATCTTTATTCATGCAGTCTCCATGGTTGTTCTTCTTAGTGTTTGTTGGCTTCGCCGGCTGAGGGCTTGCGGAGCGGCTGCATTCATCTTCCCTCATGGCCCCTGGCCATTCCCTGACAGGGGGCTTAGAAGTACCGTGTAATAAGGTGGCGTCGTGCGGCCCTTGGCCCTGGTCGCTCCCTCCTGGGAACGTACTCCTGCTCCTCCTCCTCCTCCTCCTCCTCCTCCTCATGCTCCTCCTGCTCCTCCTCCTGAGGTGCTGGTCCAACGTCAGGTGGCAGTGCCTGAGTCCTGCGGATAGCCAGGTTGTGTAGCATGCAGCAAACCACCACAAATTGGGAGACCCGGTCCGGCGAATACTGGAGAGCTCCTCCGGAGCGATCAAGGCAGCGGAACCGCTGCTTGAGGACCCCAATAGTTAGCTCGATGATGTTGCGGGTGGTTTGATGGCTCTCGTTGTAGGCCTCTTCAGCAGCGGTCCTGGGCGCGCGGAGCGGGGTCATGAGCCAGGTGCACAAAGGATAGCCTTTGTCCCCGAGTAGCCATCCTCTTGGGGGAGGCTGTGCCTGGAACATGTCATGCACAGTACTCTGCCGCAGGATAAAGGCATCGTGGCTGCTGCCTGGGAAGCTGGCATTGACTGCCATGATGCGCTGCTTGTGGTCACAGACCAGCTGCACATTCAGAGAATGGTAGCCCTTCCTGTTGCGATACTGCTCGCCATGCTCCAGAGGGGCCCGCAAAGCCACATGCGTACAGTCAATGGCGCCCTGCACCAAGGGGAATTCCCCGAGTCTGGAAAATCCCAATGCGCGCTGATGCTGGCTCTCCAGGGCCATGGGGAAGGAGATGAATTGGCTTCTCCTTCTGAACAGTGCTTCGGTCACCTGGCGGATGCAGCGATGCACGCCGTACTGGGAGATGTTTGCTATGTCCCCAGCAGCGTATTGGAAGGAGCCGGTGGCATAGAAGTTCAATGCCACTGTCACCTTCACTTCCACCGACAGAGACGTCCTGCACCTGAGCTTTGGCCGCAGATCTCGGCGAAGCAGGTGGCAGATCTCTGCAATCACCCCCTTCCGGAATCGGAGCCTTTTAACACATCGCGCGGCACTCATGTTTAGGTAGGAGCGCTGCTGGCGGTATAGCCTGACTGGGTAAGGCCTACGTGGCCGACGCCTGTAGCCCCCTCTGCCTCTAGCCAGGGCTGCCCCTCTCACAATACGTCTGCGAGCCCTACGGACATGGAGCTGCAGCTCCGCGTTGGCACCCCATGCAACCCCCATCAAATCCTGGCAAACACTCTAATTTCCAAATGGCCACTTGCAGCGCTGTTGCCTGAGTCCAAAAATACCTGGCTCTTGCTGCTTGAAACCAGTTAGCTATCCTCCTTGTTGTGTCTCCAGAAATGCGTTGCACAAGACTGTTTTCTGAAATAATGGATGGCCTTTATACTGGAGAGGACGTTCCCTTTAATTAGCGCCCCCCGGGGCCCGCGCTGGTTGTGTTGCGTTCCTTTTTCCAAACGCTCCGGCCGCCCGCCGCACAATGGGGCGGTCCGACTGAAGTTTGCAATCGGGGCGGCCAAAGGGCGTTGCACGAGGATGTGACGTCATTTTCTGCGCGCGCATCCGGGCGGGCGCTAAACTTTGCGCCGGCGCTAACGGGCAACTTAATTTGGGGCGGGGCGCAAACTGCGCTGCGCCCGGGCGCTACACGCATAGCGCCCGGAAATCACTTCTCTTAAGGCGCTAACTGCTGGCGCAAGCAACTGAAAATCTAGCCCAGAGAGTTAGGAGAGTAACAAAAAGGCTTTTATTAACAAAGAACAGAGCATGCCTCTCGTGGTTGACTGGTTTCCAAGAAGGCAGGGGGCTGCAGAGCAGTCACCTTTATACCTGGGCATGTGGGTGGAGCCAGGGGCGGAGCCAGCTGAGGCATGCATAGATACAACAGTGTGCAACAACAACGGTGAACAACAATAACAGTGGTTTACCACACCGGGTGCTGAACTTGGATGATCAGCCATGATCGCATTGAATGGTGGAGCAGGCTAGAGGGGCTGAATGGCCTACTCCTGCTCCTATCTTCTATGTTTCTATATATTTCTTGAGGCTAAAGGGATCAAGGGATATGGGGAGAAAGCAGGGACAGGGTACTGAATTTGGATGATCTGCCATGATCTCATTAAATGGCGGAGCAGGCTTGAGGGGCCGAATGGCCTACTCCTGCTCCTATCTTCTATGTTTCTATGTAAGTGAATGTTTAACAGTATGATAAGTCTTAATTACTGCCAAACAACCTCTCTGGCACTGAAAATTTACTTTTACAAGTGTAGAGTTTCATTCCTTCAGATTTTAATTAATGTTGGGGATTTAAAAATAAATTTTTACTTATTCTTTCTGTCTCTTTTATATCTCTCTTAATCCCATCTTTCTTTCCCTCTCTTTATTTTGCTTTCTGTACATGATTTTACATTGAATTAAATATTCTACCTACACTTCCTGGATTAGACTCTGCGGGGTGAATTTTAACTTTTGGACCAGCTGGGTGTGGGGGGAGGGGGCCGGTAGTGCACGGGAAACCCGGAAATCCGGGTCTCCCAGCATGCTGTGGAGTTTTAACTCCGCAGTGTGCGTGTAACATCGCTGACTGGTTCCCCACCCGGAAGTCAGCCTGATTGACAGGCTTGGCTTCCAGTCGGGCGGGGAACCCTGGAGAAGAGGCCATAGCGCCAGGTAGGTCCGAGCCCCGACCCCGGTAGGGGGAGGCGGGGTGCAGGTTTGTATGGGGAGGCTGATGGTGGGGGAGAATGGGGGCTGGTGGGGGGGGGACACTCCTGCTCCTCCTGGCCCACAAGGAGTGCTCCCCGAGGCGGTCCTCGCCTTGCTGCATCTGCCAGGATTCCCGAAGCCCAGGAATCCAGCCGGCCACAGTTAAACCTGCAAAGCAGGCTAAATCCAAGGCTTCCAGCCTCAATATCATATTTAAAGTGCCAACCCGTCTCCTGGGAGTGGGTTGTCTGCCCACCCCACCTTAAAACCGGAAGTGAGCGGGTTAGAGGCGGGTTTTCTGCCCGCCCCCCCTTAAAACCAGAGGTGAGTGTGTTAGAGGGGGGTTGGGGGTCAGGATTCAAATTTTTAACACTTTAACCCAGCCATTTTTGGGGGTTAAAATTACCCCCTGCATGGCTCAGTGAGGATTCTTCAATCTGATTGGTTGAAGAGACAAGCTGTTGCTGATGACTTCTCACAGAGGTCCCAGATCACCTGTAGAAGGTGCCACGCTGAAATAGCTCTCTATTTACTGTAAGTTGCTGCGCAAAAGTCCACTAAAGTCTGTGGGCAGCTGTATGTGCAATGAACTGCGTGCACCATTCATTCGCCAATGACCGTAAAATCCAGGCCCATTTGTTTCAAGTAGAAAAAATACCCAATAGAATGTCAGAAGGTCAGCCGGAGGGTGTGGAGACTTGATGTTGCCTTGTACTTGTAATGTCGCTCTGAAGCTGAGCTATTTTTGAGTGCGGAAGGGAGTTGTGAGTCTAAGGGCCCCAATTGTACAGATGTTCCCAATATTGGGAAGGCAGTGGGTTGATTCTCCAGGGCAATACTTCAAGCAATTCCACAGCATAATGCATAGCCTATAAGTTTCCAAACTTGGCCATTTCACCCGAGAAAAGACATTGAGCACAAGCCATGTGTTCCTTTAAAAGGAGATGGGGGAATGAAAAGCTGAGTCATTCCTGGTCACTTTTGCACATTTCCCACCACCTGGTTTTACGATGGGTTTGGCAGGGAATGATGTATAACAGGAGGATTTAGGCATGTGAAATCATACAACATTGAAAAGTAGCAAAAGGGAAAAATACAGAGGGTAAAAATAAGCCTTTCCAACATTGTCCCAACTCATTTGCATTTAGACCAAATTGCATTTTTTGCACACAATGTTATTTTCAAGACCTGTGCTATTCTTGTTAGTCTCAAACTTGCAACTCATTATCATGGATATGGGATTGTTATTGGTTTGAATGCCTTGGGAGCACTATTGGGGTGGGGGTAGTGAGGGCATGTGATTCCTAGTAATTTAGCAGTAGATACACAATTATGCTTTCTCTTCCTTAGTCTATAGGCTGGACAGGCAACCTGCTCCTTGGCTTCTACCAATGCTGTTCTTAAACTCCCAGCTGGGAGGAGTGTGGAAACAGGCCTTGCTGACCACCTATCTGATTGTTTTCTCCTTTGATTGTGAGAGATGTCTTTGCTTGGCATCATCCCACAACAGCAATACATCATAGTAGCATTACTTTAGTGCTTTTTGCATTGCAACGTTTCAAAGAGCTTCATATAATAAATTACTTTTTGAGCGCAGTGACTGTTATTAATATAGGGAAGCGTAACAACCATTCTGCACCACAAATACCCCATAAATAAAAAGGAGATTGCCTTCTCTGCCTAGGCCCTAAGCTCTGGAATTCACTGCCTAAACCTGTCCGCCTCGCTACCTCTCTTTCCTCCTTTAAGACACTCCTTAAAACCTACCTCTTTGACTAAGCTTTTCGTCACCTGCCCTAATTTCTCCTTATGTGGCTCAGTGTCAATTTTTTTATCTTATAGTACTCCTGTGTAGTGCCTTGGGACATTTTACTACATTAAAGGCGCTATATAAATACAAGTTGTTGTTGTTGAGATGAATGGCTTTTTTCTTTGAGGAAGGAACATTGGCCAGGACACTGGGACAACTCCCTGCTTCTGAATAGTGGTGAACAAGATCCATCTACACTCGTGGAACAATTAGACAGGACCTTGGTTTATTGTCCCATCCTGAACCACTGGAGCAAACAGATGGGGCCTTGTTTTAATGAGAACACTGCCGTGCAGTTCACAGTACTGAGCCCACAACTTCTTGACTTAGAGGCGAGAGTGTTTCCAGCAGAGCCAAGTTGACAAGCTAATATTAGGGTGGACATTCTTTGGAGTGAACCCTATGAGGCTGCAACATGGTGTGCCCCCTGTCAGCAGGGAAATCTGATGTTGTAAATATGCCCTGCTACAGAAAAATATGGCTTCATACCATGGGCTGTAAATCAACTACCAGCGGGTGAGTGTTACATTTCTGGGATTTTGCAACATCAACCGCTCCTGTAAATGGACTTTACATTCCCTACAATATGTCTTTACCTGTCCAATATCTAGAAAGCAAGTACTGGGGATCAACCAGGGAACCCTTGCACTGTACTCGGGCCTACTTTTTAAAAAATTCATTTACGGGATGCCCACATTTATTGCCCGTCCACAAAGGATTGGTTGCCTCAACAATATTAGATGATTAGTCATTCCTTGACACTAGCATAAATAAACTTATGATTTATTGTGATAGCACCGATCTTTAAAATAATTCATACCTTAAACCTCGAGGAGCCGATCTTTGAATTATCAATTTACATTTGTATGGGCTAAGACACTTGTACAGACAAACCATCTCTTTTCTGAGGTAATGGGGTAGAAATTTGTCTTGGGCGGCAGTCCAAAATGGGTGGTAGCGAATCACCAGCCCGTTTTATACTCCGTCCGATTTTCTCGTCAATGGAAAAGAAAACGGGCGGAGTGTATAACGTGCTGCCGATTCGCTGTAGCCCGTTTTGCGCAACCAAGACAAATTTCTGCTCCAATGTTGTTTTCCTTAAATATGTTCCATCATCTCTGTGATCCTAGGTTTTTAACCCCTCCCTTTCTGTTTAAAGCAGTACAGAATCCAAACCAAGAATTTAGTAGACAAAATATGTTTTTGTCACCGAAGATGATGTCCTCACTCTAGGTGCCTCAAATACAGGCCTTGTGCAATTGATTTTGTGCACTGTGCAGCATCTCCTACCAGTAAATTTTGATGAATGAAGAAAGTACTTCTATAATACTAAGGACAGAAGCATTATACGAGGTAATATACATATTATTCTGCTACTATGATGGAGTTGTATGTTATCTAGCCTGCCTTTGCTGTAATTAGGGATATCCAACAGGTTGAATTGCTTAGCACATCTTGTGATCAATTAATGCATAACTGTTTTCCTGTAGAGTGTTCATTGCTTGTAATTCATTGGCTGCTCCCAAGGGTCAGTAGGGATATCAAAAGGAACATTTGCCTCAGCGGAATGTTTTCTTACCAGGGGTGGTGATGTTAGGGGTTGTTGCTTGTGCGTGATTTTGCCTTCGGAGTGGTGGTGGGGAAACCAGAGTGTGAATCTTGGCTCAGCAGGGGTGCGGTCCCATTTAACTGTGTTGGGTTACTGGCGGTGATTTGGTCTCAGTATGGTTGGGTGGGCTTGGAGTGAGAATGTCTCAGTAGGGGAGGGGCGGTAGAGGCCTGAATGTTGCCTGAATGGGAACTTTCCAGCCACCAAAGAGTGTGGAGTACAGATGCTGTCCCAACAGTTGGGGGGCTTAGACAGCTATTTTTTCCATTTTGCAGGTGGTGCGGAATTGGGGGGGCAGTGCTGGGTTTTTCCAATTCTAGAGTGCTGGGTTCTTGTTGTTAATTATGTGACTTTGTCTTAGGGTGGGAAGTGGTGTGCCAGAGAGAAATGATGTCTTGGCTGTTGGGGGAGTCCCAGCACGAGGTTTTCCAGTCCTCAGAGGTAGGGCGGTTCACCGGATGATTTCAATTGGAGGGGGTGGAGGAAGTTTGTGTGGGTGTTTCATGCAGCTATCGAGTTTGAGGATAGGAGGGTGTTCCATGGGTACTTGCATGGTGGCTTCTTCCTTGAGTGGGATACATTTTTGAAAGATACTCCATTACTAACTTTGTATTTTTTTTTATTACTGACCTTTTCTTTAAAAGCTATTTTCCCTTGTGTGTGATTCCAAAGGTGCATTATTTATTTTTGCTTTAGGTGGCCCCATCATGTGACACTTTATCAGTTCACATTATGCTCACAGTGCCACCTATAGGTGCAATATCTTTGGACCATGCTCCACTTTTAATCTTTAATATACGTATAAAAGCTCATTAAAATATAGTATAAAAGTAAGTTACCTACATGTATGTTGAAGTTTAAATTTTTCCTCAACACATGAGATTTAAAAAATTAAATTACACAAGGGAGAACAAGCACCAAGCACTTTAAAACAAGGCATTTGTTGCAATTGTAAACATCACCTTTAGTCCTTCACGAGACCTTCAGAAATAATTCTAACAATTTTAATGACAAAATTCCCATAAAATATGTTCTGGCTTGTTTTCTTTAGCTCCAGTGCTGCATAAAGTCATTGCAAAATCTAGTCCCCTGCAGTGAAAGCACTCCCGTAAGTTGGAATAAACATTTTACACTCCAGCTGCTTTGACCGTTACTGTTAATTTTGACATCTTCTTGGCGACTGTTCTGACACTCAGCTAGTAAATAATTGCTTTGTTTAGGGTTGAGATGGGCATTAACTACATGCATAATATTAAGAATGAACTTTGCCTCTAAATAAGTGAAGATTTGACAGTTTTTTAATCAAGCACAGCAAGTATAAAGCTGGAAATGGCAAGCCACTTTCACAAAAGAAAATAAGGTCCATGTTAAGTAAAGGTCAGGTTCCATTTGTGGCCATGAATTACAAGATTGATTCTATAAGTAAAGCACTGCAGTTGAAGTAGCTCTTTACTAGGTTCACTGAAGTACCTGCTCTTTTATTTTTAGTAGGAAGGAGAATTTATATTAATAAATCTCTATATTCTATAAATGAACCCTACTCCATTCCTATAAATTTACATCTTTTCTTAGATTAATTTCCATGAAATGCTACTCCTAGTAACTATTTGAAGATAACGGGGTGGAAATTGGTTCGCACCACTAGGCCGGCATAAACTAGTCACAGGGAACGATCCTTCGGCCAGAATAGATAGGCCCAAGGCCCAATTGATATTAGGCCTTGAACTTCATTTGAATAAGGCCAGCAAACTGTGGATGTCTACCGCGTATTTCCAGAAAGCTTGGCGGTGAAGTGAGGATGAAAGCTAGGCAACTGTGGTGCTTTCAGCAACCCTCAGCTAGGTCCTGCGGGGGGGTGGGGGGGGGGGGGCGGCGGGGTGGAAGAGATTGGGAGGGGACCGAGGGGAGGGCCGGCAGCGGCCCGCAGCACTGCTGTGGAGGTAGGAGGAGCACCCCTGGTCTTTCTGGCTCCTCCACATTATGGCAAGTTTAAAAAAAGTTTAAAGCCAAAAATGTATCTGTTCTTCAGCGGCCTCCAATGATCCCTTTAAGGACCGCTGGCTAGGCCGCAGTGGAACTGCAAAAACAAGTTCTGCTTAGTTACAGGAACAGGAGAAGGCCAGTCAGCCCCTCAAGCCTGTTCTGCCTTGTCGCTGCCCAATTTGGGAAAAGGGTCCTAAAACAGGGATATGGCCCCTTATTATATGTTCAAGTAGCCTAACGCTCATTTTTACCTGATGCGAGGGACACCTCTACAACAACTGAACCAATATGGCCTAGGATATGTTTCCTATGCTGTTCGGGCGCAGAAGGTCAGCCCCCTAAATTGGACCTTTGTGCCCAATTTTCCCCCATTTAACAGAATTAAACATTTTCATTTAGAATGTAGTGCTAATTAGTAATGTGCTAATGCTGAGTTTTGTTCAGGATCAAAATTAATAATGCAGCAATAATATTTCTTCATTTTTCATGCCCCAGAGTTGTGCAATATTAAAGATAAACTAAAGAAACATGATATGGCAAATCGGTCAGGTACAGTAGCACTGAGAATCGGCTCAGACACAGGCTGGAATCTGCTCTGCTAGTTCTTGTTCTGAGCTGTATTCAGAGGGGAGGTGCTCATAAGAGGTTGTGGCAACTACCACAAGGGAGGGGAATATTACAACAACAACAACTTGTATTTATATAGCGTCTTTAACATAGTAAAACGTCCCAAGGCGCTGCACAGGAGTATTATAAGACAAAAAATTTGACACCGAGCCACATAAAGAAAAATTAGGACAGGTGACCAAAAGCATGGGGGTCAAAGAGGTAGGTATTAAAGAGTGTCTTAAAGGAGGAAAGAGAGGTAGAGAGGTGGAGAGGTTTAAGCAGGGAATTCCAGAGCTTGGGGCCTAGGCAACAAAAGGCACGGCCACCAATGGTTGAGCGATTATAATCAGGGATGCTCAAGAGGGCAGAATTAGAGGAGCGCAGGTGTCTCGGGGGGTTGTGGGGCTGGAGGAGGTTAGAGAGATAGGGAGGGGTGAGGCCATGGAGAAATTTGAAAACAAGGATGAGAATTTTGAAATCGAGGTGTTGCTTAACCGGAAGCCAATGTAGGTCAGTGAGCACAGGGGTGATGGGTGAATGGGACTTGATGCGAGTTAGGACATGGGCAGCCGAGTTTTGGATAACTCCAAGTTTAAGTAGGGTAGAATGTGGGAGGCCAGCCAGGAGTATGTTGGAATAGTCAAATTTAGAGGTAACAAAGGCATGGATGACGGTTTCAGCAGCGGATGAGCTGAGGCAAGGGCGGAGACGGGCGATGTTATAGTGGTGGAAAAAGGTGGTCTTAGTTATGCAGCGGATATGTGGTCGGAAGCCCATTTCAGGGTCAGATAAGACACCAAGGTTGGTTCAGCCTCAGACAGATGTTAGGGAGAGGGATGGAGTCAGTGGCTAGGGAACGGAGTTTATGGTGGGGATCGAAAACAATGGCTTCGCTCTTCCCAATATTTAACTGGAGAAAAGTTCTGCTCATCCAAAACTAAATTAGAGGGAGAATTACAGCTGGTGGTCCCATACAAAGCAATAGTAATTATGAGTTCCTAAACTATTTTTCCACAGTTATAATTTATACTTGTCTGTTTTGCTTTCAACTTTCTTTTTTAATGTAATTGTTCTTAATTGCATTTATGCTCCTCCCACTTTGGTGTTCCTGGCCTTGTTTGCATTGCTGTAGAGGAAGTGGGTTGCGTGGCCACTGCTGCCAATGCTATCTGGAGCCAACAAACAAGAGTCATCTTTTTTTTAAACTAAACTCTTACTAATTTAAATACATTCAGCTTCAGCACTTAGACTGCAGATACTGATACTTTCTACAACTTGGACAGAATTACGGTTAAGATTAATGAGTCACAAAACAGCTGCATATTCAAAGTGTGGTGAATACCAGCAGTGGTCCATCTGAATTTCTCACGAGAAAGAATGATCTGATTTTAAAAGGGAGTTGAGCATCACCAATGAAGACTAAATTTAGCATTCTTATAATATAGCAGAATTATTAGAATAACTCATCAGTCATGCAGAGAGTTTCAAACCTGTAAGATTTGAATATTTATAATCCCAATTAAATGAAAAATTCAGGTGCTGTTACATAATCAAGTTCCTAGATATTCTACACTAAAACCTACTTCAAATGGTTAGCATTAATCAAAGGTCTGGTAAGTTATACCTGATTTATATTTAAAATTAAATATTCAGAAGACAAAATTAAAATAAATGAAAAGAAAACAGCAGCTGGAATAGTAAAATTACAACAAACTGTTGATACTCACTAGTCCATGGTTGTCTGGTAACATGACAATAATTTGTGCATTGTGGTCCCAAATCATTCGCCAAAAATCCTTTGTAGTATGTGGCAAAGGATGCTGGGTAATAATAAATTCATTGCTTCTGTAATATCCCTGTAAAAATGAACAGACTTTTTAATCACTATTGTCTGTGTGATGATTAGAAGCACACTGAAAGGTAAGAGACTTAAATACAGCACATTTCTGCAATAATATACAAGCTCCTGTGAGAAATTAGAACCTCTTGTGGTTCAATTTAATAACTTTTTAAAAATATACTTGCTCTGACTTTAAGAAAAACACAATATAGAGAAACAAAGTGAAATCTATATACTTCAGTACAGAGTATAGAACTTGCATTTGTATAACGGCTTTCATGTCTTCAAGACATCTGCGAGCACTTCACAGCCAATTCAATACTTTTGAAGTGTAGACACTGTTGCAATGTAGGAAAAGGCGGCAGCCAATTGGCACTCAGCAAGGTCCCATAAACAGAATGTGAAAAATTCCCTAATAATGTTTCAGTTATGTTGGTTGAGGGATAAATCAAAGAATCATAGAATGTTACAGCATAGAAAGAGGCCATTCGGTCCGACATGCCTGTGCCAGTTCTTTGAACGAGCTGTCCAATTTAGCCCCACACCTCAGATTTTTCCCCATAGCCCTGCAAATTAGTGCTATTCAAGTACATGTCCAATTGCCTTTTGAAAGTTCCTATGGAATCTGCTTGCACCACTCTTTCAGGTAGTGCGTTCCAGATCTTAACAATACTTTGTGCAAAAAAATTTCTCCTCATTTCCCCTCTATGTTTATATGCCAATTACTTTAAATCTATGACATCTGGTTACCAATCCACTTGCCAGAGGAAACAGTTTCTCCCTACTTACTCTATCAAAACCCCTCATAATCTTGCATACCTCTATTAGGTCTCCCCTTAACCTTTTATGCTCTAAGGAGAACAATCCCAGCTTCTCCAATCTCTCCACATAACTGAAGTCCCTCATGCCTGGTATCATCCTGGTAAACGTCCTCTGTACCTTCTCCAAGGCCTTGACAATCTTCCTAAAGTGTGGTGCCCAGCATTATACACAATACTCCAACTGAAGCTTAACCAGTGATTTGTAAAAATTTAGCATGGCTTCCTTGTTTTTGTATTCAATGCCCCTATTTACAAAGCCAAGTATCCCATATACTTTCTTAACCATCTTATCAACTTGCCCTGCCACCTTCAAAGACTTGGGAATAATGCCCAACGCGAGCCAAGAACACACTAGATCACGTTTACACTCCGTTCCGGGATGGATACAAGGCCCTCCTCCGCCCTCCCTTCGGCAAATCAGATCACGACTCCATCCTGCTGCTACCCACCTATAGGCAAAAACTGAAACAGGAAAAGCCTGTGATGAGATCTCTACAACGCTGGTCGGATCAATCAGACGCTATGTTACAAGACTGTTTTGATTCCACTGACTGGGATATGTTCCGGAATGCCTCGGACAATGACATCAACACAAATACAGATTCAGTCATTAGTTTCATAAACAAGTGCATAGATGACGTTGTTCCGAGGATTGTTGTACGAACATTTCCCAACCAGAAACCATGGGTAAATGGCGATATCCGTGCTATGTTAAAAGCACGGTCCATCGCATTCAATTCTGGGGATATGGATGAGTATAAGAAATCAAGGTACGACCTCAGAAAAACCATCAAAAATGCAAAAAGACAATACACAGACAAAGTGGAGTCACACTATCAGCTCAGATTTGCGAAGGATGTGGAGTGGATTACAATCTATTACGGACTATAAAGGGAAACCCAGCTGTGTCATGCCCAGTAATGCCTCTCTCCCGGACGAGCTCAACACTTTTTACGCCCGGTTTGAGGCCAACAACAACTGGCCTGTTACAAGGGCGCCCGCGGCTCAGTTTCCGTGGCTGACGTGAGTAAGACTTTTAAGAGAGTGAACACCCACAAAGCACCCGGTCCAGATGGAATCTCTGGGCATGTCCTTAGAGCATGCGCTGACCAGCTGGCAGCCGTGTTTATGGATATGTTCAACCGTTCACTATACCAGTCTGTAGTCCCCATCCGCTTCAAGATGACGTTGGTTATTCCAGTCCCCCCCAAAAAAGTAACCTGTTTAAACGACTACCGCCCCATAGCACTCACTTCTGTCATCATGAAGTGCTTTGAGAGGCTGGTCAAAACCTACATCAATTCCTTACTACCTGACACACTGGACCCACTCCAATTTGCCTACCGCCCAAACAGATCTAGGGATGATGCCATCGACACTGCACTGCATACTGCCTTATCACATCTGGATAAGAGGAACACCTATGTGAGAATGTTGTTCATTGATTATAGTTCAGCATTCAATACCATTATCTCCTCCAAGCTTGTCAACAAACTCAGTGAGCTAGGACTTAACACCTCCCTATGCAACTGGATCCTGGACTTCTTGACGGGCAGACCCCAGGTGGTGAAAATAGGCAGTAATACCTCCTCCACACTGATCCTGAACACGGGAGCTCCCCAGGGTTGTGTGCTCAGCCCCCTTCTGTACTCCCTGTTTACTCACGATTACAGGGCCACGCACAACTCCAACTCCATCATCAAGTTTGCTGATGACACTACCATTGTAGGCCTGATCACGAATGGCGACGAGACAGGCTACAGGGAGGAGGTAAGAGCCCTAGGAGAATGGTGCAAGTACAACAACCTCTCCCTCAATATCAGCAAAACAAAGGAGATGATCGTGGACTACAGGAAGCGGCAGGGGGAGGGACACACCCCAATCTACATCGAAGGGGCTGAGGTGGAGAGAGTTAGCAGCTTCAAATTCCTGGGTGTATTCATTACGGAGGACTTAACGTGGTCCAATCACATCGACGTCGTAACCAAGAAGGTATGCCAATGCCTGTTCTTCCTCAGGAGACTGAAGAAATTTGGAATGGCCCCCCAGATTCTCACCAACTTCTACTGGTGCACCATCGAGAGTATCCTGTCCGGCTGCATCACTACCTGGTATGGCAACTGCACCGCCATAGACCGCAAGGCTCTACAGATGGTGGTGAAAGCTGCACAACATACTATAGGAATTAAACTACCTGCTGTGCAGGATATCTACCCCGAGAGGTGCCGGGAGAAGGCCCTGAGAATCATCAAAGATGCGAGCCACCCCAGCCACAACCTCTTCGCCCTGCTCCCGTCCGGTAAGAGATACTGAAGCATACGGTCTCGTACCAGCAGGTTTCGAAACAGCTTCTACCCCCAGGCCATAAGACTCATGAACTAATAATTTATTATTATTTATTACTGTTGTTTTATTTATTATTACTGTATTTCTATTAGTATTTTTATCATTGCTATGCCATATTTATTCCAATGTTGGGAGGACTCGTAAAAATCAACATTTCATTGTGCAGTATACATGTTTGTTGCATATATGACAAATAAAATTGAATTGAACTGAATTGAATATGAACCACTAGGTCCCTCTGCTCTTGCACCCCCTCAAAATAGAACCATTTAGATTATACTGCCTCTCCATGTTGTTGCTCCCAAAGTGCATCACTTCACATGTCCGCAATAAATTGCATCTGCCATGTGTCTGCCCATTTCACCAGTCTGTCTATGTCTTCCTGAAGTCTGCTACTATCCTGCTCACTGTTTACTACATTATCAAGTTTTATATCATCCACAAACTTTGAAATTGTACTCCCGATGCCAAAGTCCAGGTCATTAATCTATAACTAGAAAAGCAACAGTCCTAATGCCGACTGTGGGGGATCCCACTACATACTTCTCTCCAATCAGAAAAACATCCTTTCACCGCTACTCTCTGCCTCCTATCCCTGAGCCAATTATGTACCCGAGTTACCACTATCCCTTCAATACCATGTGTTTCTATTTTCCAAATAAGTCTGTTAAATGGTACTTTATCAAATGCCTTTTGAAAGTCTATATATACAACATCTACTGCACTACCTTCATCAACCCTCACTGTTACTTCATTAAAGAACTCAATCAGGTTAGTCAGGCACAATATGCCTGTAACAAATCCATGCTGGCTGTCCCTTATTAACCTAAGCTTCTCCAAGTGAGAATTAATTTTGTCCTCGACAATGGTCTCTAGTACTTTTCCCACCACTGATGTTAGATTGATTGACCTGTAATTACCAGGATAATCCCTCTCCCATTTTTTGAACAGGGGTGTAACATTTGCAATCCTCCAGTCCTCTGGTACCACTCCCATAACCAAGGAGGATTGAAAGAATGTGGTTAGAGCTTCAGCTATCCCCATCCTAGCTTCCCTCAACAACCTAGGATGCATCCCATCTGGACCAGGTGACTAGTTAACTTTGAGTGATGACAACCTATTTAGCACCTCCTTTCTATCTACTGTATTTTTATCCTATCCAATAACTCTACTCCCTTGCCTCTACTGTGACATTAACTTCATCCTCTTCTTTTGTGAAGACAGATGCAACTTTACCATCCAGCCAGACAATCAACTCTGGTTCAATGAGGCGTGTAAAAGAGCAGCACCAGGCGTATCTGAAAATGGGGTGCCAACCTGTTGAAACTACAACACAGGATGACATACATGCTCAACAGCAGAAGCAGCATGCTATAGACAGAGCTAAGCGATCCCACAAGCAATGGATCAGATGAAAGCTCTGCAGTCCTGCCACATCCAGTTGTGAATGATAGTGGACCATTAAATAACTAACAGGAGGAGGAGGCCCCATGAAAATCCCATTTCCTCAATGATGGCAGAGCCCAGCACGTGAGTTCAAAAGCAAGGCTCAAGCATTCACAACCATTTTCAGTCCAAAGTGCTGAGTGGGTGATCCATCTCGGCTTCCTCCTGAGGTTCCCACCATCACAGATACCAGTCTTCAGTCAATTCAATTCACTCCACGTGTTATCAAGAAATGGCAGAGTGCAGCAGATACAGAAAAAGGCCCCGACAACATCCCGGCTGTCGTGCTGAAGGCTTGTCCTCCAGAACTAGCCATGCCTCTAGCCAAGCTGTTCTAGTACAGCTACAACACTGGCATCTACCCAACAAAGAAGAAAATTGGCCAGGTATATCCTGTTCACAAAAAGCAGGACAAATCCAATCCGGCCAATTACTGCCCCATCAGCCAACTCTCAATCATCAGCAAAGTGATGGAAGGTGTCGTTGAAAGTGCTAGCAAGCAAAACTTATTCACCAATAACCTGCTCACCGATTCTCT
This sequence comes from Somniosus microcephalus, assembly GCF_052327205.1. Lineage (NCBI taxonomy): Eukaryota > Metazoa > Chordata > Chondrichthyes > Squaliformes > Somniosidae > Somniosus > Somniosus microcephalus. Next base: position 188,237,019 of record NC_140997.1, read on the forward strand.
GTTTTATTTAGCCAGGACCACTCGGCTCCAAACTTCATTACAGCCTTGGCCAAAACTGAACTTCAGAGGTGAGGGGAGAGTGACTGCCTTGACATCAAGACAGAAAGAAAAGACTTACATTTATATAGCGCCTTTCACAACCACCGGACATCCCAAAGCGCTTTACAGCCAATGAAGTAATTTTGAAGTGTAGTCACTATTGTAATATAGGAAACGCAGCAACCAATTTGCGCTCAGCAAGCTCCCACAAACAGCAACGGAATAATGACCAGATAATCCATTTTTGTTATGTTGATTGAGGGATAAATATTGGCCAGGACACCGGGATAGCATCTGACTGAGTGTGGCGCCAAGGAGCTCAAGTAAAATTGAAGTCAATGGAAATCAAGGGGAAAACTCTATACTGGTTGGAGTCATACCTAGCACAAAGGAAGATGGTTGTCGTTGTTGGAGGCCAATCATCTCAGCCACAGGATATCACTGCAGGAGTTCCTCAGGGCAATGTCCCGGGGCCAACCATCTTCAGCTGCTTCATCAATGAAGTTCTCTTCATCATAAGGTCAGAAGTGGGGATGTTCGCTGATGTTTGCACAGTATTCAGTTCCATTCGCAATTCCTCAGATAATGAAACAGTCCATGCCAGCATGCAGCAAGACCTGGACAACATCCAGACTTGGGCTGATAAGTGGCAAGTAACATTCGCGCCACACAAATGCCAGGCAATGACCATCACTAACAAGCGAGAGTCTAACCATTTCCTCTTGATACTCAATGGCATTACCATCGCCGAGTCCACCACCATCAACATCCTGGGGGCCACCATTGACCAGAAACTTAACTGGACCAGCCACATAAATACTGTGGCTACAAGAGCAGGTTAGAGGCTGGGTATTCTGCGATGAGTGTCTCACCTCTTGACTCTCCAAACCCTTTCCACCACTTCCAAGGCAGAAGTCGGCAGTGTGATGAAATATTCTCCACTTGCCTGGATGAGTGCAGCTCCAATAACACTCAAGAAGCTCAACACCATCCAGGACAAAACAGCCCGCTTGATTGGCACACCATCTACTACCTTAAACATTTACTCCCTTCACCACCGGCGTAACGTGGCTGCAGTGTGTACCATTTACAAGATGCACTGCAGCTACTCGCCAAGGTTTCTTCGACAGCACCTTCCAAACCCGCAACTTCTACCATCTAGAAGGACAAGGGCAGAAGGTGCAAAGGAACACCATCGCCTCCAGGTTCCCCTCCAAGTCACACACCGTCCTGACTTGGAAATATATCGTCCGCCGTTCATTCATCGTTGCTGGGTCAGAATCCGGAAACTCCCTACTTACCAGCACTGTAGGAGTACCTTCACTACATGGACTGGAGTGGTTTAAGAAGGTGGCTCGCTATCAACTTCTCGAGAGCAATTAGCTGTGGGAAATAAATACAGGCCTTGCCAGTGACCCCCACATCCCATGAAATAATAAAAAAAAATTTAAAATAATAAAAATGTCGGCCAGGGCACCAGGTGAACTCCCCTGCTCGTCTTCCAATAGTGTCATGAGATCTTTTATGTCGCATTCAAAAGACAGCTGCTCCTACAGTGCAGTACAGTGAAGTGTCAGCCTAGATTATTGGCTCAAGTCTCTGGAGTGGGACTTAAACCCACGAACTTCTGACTCAGAGGCGAGGATGCTACCACATTCTTAAAGTCAACAAAGCCATATTGCACAGTCATGATCCTTTTTTATTTACAACAAAAGCACACTGATTCAATTCGATATCCACATGTAAAGAGACTCGATTATTCCCAGGAAAACATCTTGTGAATATATAAAATCAATGAGAGCAAAATGTAGCTGTATCAGTCATCTTTTCAAGTGACAAGAATGGAAAGAAGCAATTTCTTCGGCATTCAAAATCCCAGATTAAACCTCTAAATCGTCTAAAAAACAAAATGGACCATTTTTTTGTCCCATATAATTTTTCATAATGGTTTAGTCTGTAGGTAGCGTAGATAATGTGTAAAATATCACCCCATTATTATTTAAAAAGAATAACAAACAGCTTCTGCTGTTTGGCACTACAATCATAACAGGCTACAAGAGGGGATATGCACATTTGATGGTTTTATTTTCAACCTTATACTTTGGTTATAACCTTAGATGTTTATTAAGCAACATGGGGCAATACAATTCTTAGTGCTTATAACTCACCATGATGTAGGAGGCATTAATATAATCGGTTCCTTTTGTCCCAGGTAATGGTGCAAGGCCTACCCGAGCTCGTTCAGCTGAAAGATAGGATAACACCGCAAAATAATTCAGGACAGAAGGTTGGTTAAAAAATAACTACATTCCACTCACGCTCGCACTGCTCCCTCCAAAGATGCAAAGTAATACATAAAAGTTGTACAATAAAACTAGAATTTCATGTTGAAGATTTTTAGTCACAACCATGCAGATTTCAAAATTGATTTTTGCAACATGACTATATGGCAGCATTTGAGAAAAGCAATGTCAGTTCACAGATTTTCAGCTACTTTAGCCACAGAAATCAGGCTTGTACGCTTGGCATAATAGAATAGGCCTAAGATGCTTTAAAGAATAGGTATCTCAAATATGTTTTTTTCTACTTTCCAGTCAATAATTGTGAAGCCTCACTGCCAAGGTACACACTCTTCTTACAGTTCATCTTAAAATTTGTAAAATCGTTGAACTAGAAATATGTCAGTTTCTCACCAGCCCCAAACAGAGGTTAACTTACATGGCACAACTGAGGAGTTTCTGTTCTTCTCTTTATTGCATTCTTTCTGGGCACTGAAGCACTCTATAAATTTTGCATTACACTGAGTTACCAACTGTAAAAAAAAAAGTACAGTTTATGTCAATTTCTGCAGAGAATCAGTATTTATAACACAATAGTACATTTCTTAAATAGGAAAAATTACTAAAAATGTTTTCAAAATCAGAATATCTACAAGTATATTGTCATATATTGAAACATAACCCAAATGACAAACATACACTGAAGTTGACATTAAGATCATAAATCATTTTTATTCTAAAATGAGAAATATTTAAAGCAGAAAGTTCCAATATTCAAGTAGAATAGATGTTAAACCCACTCTTTAACAATTTACAATTTTGTTACAAAACACACAGAAGCAATCTTTCCCCCACAATTGCTTAAGTGCTGCTGCAGTCAATTGTTCAACATTCCCAAGTAATAAAAACAGAATTGCCATTAAATTCTCAGGCCTTCGCCTGATTTGCCTTCGTAACTTTGGTGGGAGATCAGCGGAAACCCTAGATAAACTGCAAGGAAATTTAGGGCGATTATCTTTTAACCCTTAGGAAAAACAATTAGGTTGGCTACATTTTAAAGGGGCATTGTCTTCGTGAAAGAGTCTTTGACAAACATCCTTTTGTTGTGGTGTGGAGATGCCGGAGTTGGATTGGGGTGGACAAATGTAAGAAGTCACACGACACCAGGTTATAGTCCAACAGCTTTATTTGAAATCACAAGCTTTCGGAGCGCTGCTCCTTCTTCAGGTGAAGTGGAGAAATGCATAAAGACACAGCTTATATAGTCAGAGAATCATGTCAGATGTTTACAGGTAACCTTTCCAACTGCCATTTATCACACCTCGGCAGAGAGATAATCACAGCAGTCAAAGGTGTGAATGGTGTCCAAACAGGCCAGTCAGGGAAACATTACATCAAAGAACAATGAGGTGGGGTCACAAGGGGTCAAATATTGCAGATGCTGGGGTCTGTATGAAAAACAAAAAAACAGACAAAAAACATTTTTTTTTGGCTGGAAATCACAGCAGGTCCGGCCGCATCTGTGTCGACATTGGCTTGTTCTCTCTACACAGATGCGGCCGGACCTGCTGTGATTTCCAGCCAAAAAAAATGTTTTTTGTCTGTTTTTTTGTTTTTCATACAGACCCCAGCATCTGCAATATTTGACCCCTTGTGACCCCCACCTCATTGTTCTTCGATGTAATGTTTCCCTGACTGACCTGTTTGGACACCATTCACACCTTTGACTGCTGTGATTATCTCTCTGCCGAGGTGTGATAAATGGCAGTTGGAAAGGTTACCTGTAAACATCTGACATGATTCTCTGACTACATAAGCTGTGTCTTTATGCATTTCTCCACTTCACCTGAAGAAGGAGCAGCGCTCCGAAAGCTTGTGATTTCAAATAAAGCTGTTGGACTATAACCTGGTGTCGTGTGAATCCTTTTGTTGGGCAACGAGAGCAGTTGTGCATGCCTTTTTATTATAATGAGATAGCAGACACAAGTGAAGGAGTGATGCATTTCAACGTAATTTACACTGTTCAATTGTGTAAATAAATAAAGGGTAATAAAATACTTGTAAAAATAGCACTCCTTTAAGTGTAATGATAAAAGGCAAAGGCCTTCAAATTTGATCATGCAGAGCCTGTGTTTAAGGCAAAAATGAGCAATGAAGGGTTCAATATGGCATGCAGTGTGTCAAGAACTTTAAGTAGCTTGAAAGTGATGAAGTTGGCTTTGTGCACAAGCGCAAAGAAGAAGGGAAACAGCAGGAGCCCTGTAGGCCAAATCAAATAATTTTGCAGGCCAAGCTTTGGACATCAGTGGCTTAGATAGAGCATTAACTGCTGTTTTATCTTTGATGATTTGTTGGCACATCTGACTGCCAATTGCTCTGCCTCAAAGTATCTTTCAAAAAGAATACCAAGCATAAAACATTGACTACATGCCCAGAACAATTGGAACAAGGTGTAACTTGCTCAGACTGACTTCCCATTTATCAGTCAAATCTGTGTTCAGCCCAAGCGGACCATATTTAACATTGAAGAACACCATATCGTGTCAAACCAGCGAAATATTAGCATCAGGTTACAGCCTTATTCTAGGGACAGAAGTACTGTAGCATTTAGCCAGAAACTAGAAATCTCCCAGTAAATAGGGAAGATCAAAAGGGCAGGGAAACCTATTCCATACCAAATCCTAATATGAAAAAACCATCAGCAAACCAGAGGCTCAAGTACAAGACCCGCTCCGGACACCATGATTGTAAGACAGATTTTGAGACTACCAAATCTTTTCCCAACATTGTACCCAACTCAATATCCTCTTCAGACATGCACAGGTCTCATGCAAGCAAAGCAGATTTGCCAAAAACTCAGTTGATGTCCAAGTTCAAACTTCAAAATTCCATCACCATTTAGCAAAATCAAGATTAGGCACAAGAAAGTTAAATCCCTCGATCCCAGAAAAGTTGTGGCAACAAAGGCACAGGGGCGTGGGGTTGTTCAACCTTTATCTGAGAATCTACATATTTTTCTTTGTCAACTACAGGAAATTCTTTTTTATCCGGCACCGACAGGACCGGCGTGGTGCCGGTCTATCAAAAAGTCCGGATTACAGAGAGGTATAGTAAAAGGTACGAGAGCCCCGTACACAGCCACAGATCCAGGCATCCCTGTTGCATAGCAACAGGTGCAGGAGCTGCGGCCACAGATCCAGGCGTCCCTGTTGCATAGCAACAGGTGCAGGAATCCCGGTTACACGGCCACAGATCCAGGAACGGCCACTAATATGAAGTCAAACTTACCTGAACCTACTCCTGAATTTTGCCAGTTAACAGAGATTTCCGGTTATTTAGGTGCTGGTAAATCGACAGTTTCCTGTACTTCAACTGTTTCTGTCAATCGGTGTTGGCCCTCTGTCTTCACAAAGGACACAAATAACCTTCCAGAGATGTCGAGGAACATAGGGTCTAATGAGAAGGAGGAACTGAATGAAATCAGTATTTGTAGGGAAATTGATGGGATTGAAGGCCGATAAATCCCCAGGGCCTGATAATCTACATCCTAGGGTACTTAAGGAAGTGGCCCTATAAATAGTAGATGCATTGCTGGTCAACTTCCAAAATTCTATAGACTCTGGCACAGTTCCATGGATTGGAGGGTAGCTAATGTAACTCCACTATTTAAAAAAGGTGGTAGAGAGAAAATGGTGAATTATAGACACCGTAAGCCTGACATTGGTAGTGGGGAAAATGTTAGAGTCCATTATAAAAGATGTAATAGCAGAGCACTTGGAAAACAGTGACAGGATTGGACAAAGTCAACATGGATTTACAAAAGGTAAATTGTGCTTGACTAATCTACTGGAATTTTTTGATGATGTAACTGGTAGAATAGATAAGGGAGAACCAGTGGATGTGGTGTATTTGGACTTTCAGAAGGCTTTCGATAAGGTCCCGCATAAGAGATTAGCGTGCAAAGTTAAAGCACATGGGATTGGGGGTAAGGTACTGACTTGGATAGAGAACTGGTTGGCAGACAGGAAGCAAAGAGTTGGAATAAACGGGTCTTTTTCAGAGTGGCAGGCAGTGACTACTGGGGTACCGCAGGGATCGGTGCTAGGACCCCAGCTATTCACAATATATATTAATGATCTAGACGAGGGGACTAGGTGTAATATCTCCAAGTTTGCAGATGACACAAAGCTGGGTGGGCGTGTGTGCTGTGAGGAGGATGCAGAGAAACTCCAGTATGATTTGGACAGGTTGGGTGATTGGGCAGATGCATGGCAGATGCAGTATAATGTGGATAAATGCAAGGTTATCCACTTTGGTGGCAAAAACAGGAAGGCAGATTATTATCTGAACGGCAATAGATTGGGAGAAGGGGAAGTGCAACGAGACCTTGGTGTCCTTGTGCACCAGTCGCTGAAGGTAAGCATGCAGGTGCAGCAGGTGGTTAAGAAGGCAAATGGTATGTTGGCCTTCATAGTGAGAGGATTCATGTACAGGAGCAAGGATATCTTGCTGCAGTTGTACAGGGCCTTGGTGAGACCACACCTTGAGTATTGTGTGCAGTTTTGGTCGCCTTATCTGAGGAAGGATGTTCTTGCCATGGAGGGTGTGCAGCGAAGATTCACCAGACTGATACCTGGGATAGCAGGAATGACGTATGAGGAGAGATTGGGTCGATTGGACTTATATTCGCTGGAGTTTAGAAGAATGAGAGGGGATTTCATTGAAACTTATAAAATTCTAACAGGACTAGACAGACTAGATGCAGGAAGGATGTTCCCGATGGTCGGGGAGTCCAGAACCAGGGGTCACAGTCTAAAGATAAGGGGTAAGCCATTTAGGACTGAGATGAGGAGGAATTTCTTCACGCAGAGAGTGGTGAACCTGTGGAATTCTCTACCACAGAAGACAGTTGAGGCCAATTCATTAAATATATTCAAGAAGGAGTTAGATATATTTCTTAAGGTTAAAGGTATCAAGGGATATGGGGAGAAAGCAGGGACAGGGTACTGAATTTGGACGATCAGCCATGATCTCATTAAATGGCGGAACAGGCTCGAGGGGCTGAATAGTCTACTCCTGCTCCAATCTTCTATGTTTCATCCAAGTGAAAGGCAACCGTGCATCATCACCACCATGATGCCGTCATGCGCAAATGATGGGATGATATATTTGAACATGATTTACATATGAAGACTGCACCAGTTTAGGAGTTGAAAAGGAGAGGTACTGACAGCGCTGTGATGAAGACAACTAGAACCAACAACAACAACTTTTATTTATATAGCGCCGTTAACATAGTAAAATGGCCCAAGGCGCTGCACAGGAATATATTAAGACAAAAAATTTGACACTGAGCCACATAAGGATAAATTAGGGCAGATGAACAAAAGCTTGGTCAAAGAGGTAGGTTTTATGGAGCGTCTTAAAGGAGGAAAGAGAGGTCGAGAGGCGGAGAGGTTTAGGCAGGGAATTCCAGAGCTTAGGGCCTAGGCAACAGAAGGCACAGCTACCAATGATTGAGCGATTATAATCAGGGATCCTCAAGAGGGCAGAATTAGAGGAGCGCAGATATCTCGGGGGATTGTGGGGCTGGAGGAGATTACAGAGATAGGGAGGGGCGAGGCCACGGAGGGATGTGAAAACAAGGGTGACAATTTTGAAATCGAGGCGTTGCTTAACCGGAAGCCAATGTAGGTCAGCAAGCACAGGGGTGATGGGTGAACGGGACTTGGTGCAAGTTAGGACACGGGCAGCCGAGTTTTAGATGGCCTTTCAGAAGGTTGTGGGGCTGAAGGAGATTACAGAGATGGGGAGGGACAAGGCCATGGCGGGATTTGAAAACAGGGATGAGATTTTGTCCATCAAGTCCTCTGGGTGGAGAAGAATATTTAGTCTTATGCAACCATAAGCCGCCTTATATAGCTGGAAATGATATGTTCACTCATGTGACTACTGGCATGAATCCTCAGTGTTCGTCTTTAGTCCTCAACTGTTCAGCAGCAAGTCTGATGGAAAACTATGGCCCAGAATTTGCAGTTGTAATGACGGCGAAACTGTCAGTGCTCGCCGTCATTACTCTGTGAAATTGACAGCAAGTTCTAGCACTGCATATTGCAGTTAAACGCGGAAATCCAGAAGTTGCTGTCAGTGATTCCCCACTCCTCCTTGGGGTGCGCTGTTGAAGTCCTCGCAGATGGAAATCTTACAAATCACTTGAATTGACGTGAACTTCCACTTTTTACGCTCTATTCCCGCTGTAAAAACCCCAGAAAAAGTTAAGCCTTGTTGAATGAGGTGTAACTGGGTTTTTAAATGGCATACTAAGTCATAATTGCTGCTGAACAACCTCTCTGGCCCTGAAAAACTAATTTTATATTTTTGGAATGTCAAATTTCTGCATGATGATACAAATTCTCATAGATTTTTAAAATAATAAAAATGATTATTATTTTTTTCAAGTTTGTTTATGATATTTCAACTTCTACCTTAATCCCATGTGTATGTCCCAATCTTTATTTTGCTCTCTGTAAAATGATTAAAATGTGAACGATAATCAGTGCTTTTTACTTCCTGGTTTGTTGTCTGTGAGAATTCTTCAATATGATTCGTTGCTTAACCTGCTTGATGACATCACTATTGCAAGACGCCGGAGATCCCCTATACATGGCGCCAGAATGAACTTAATGTCAGGAAAGGGGAAATCCACACCACAGAGATCACTTGATCTTTGATGGCAGCTACCTTCAAGGTCAACAGCGAGGGCCGTCACTTCGCCGCTTACCACAAAATCCAGTCCAATAGTTCTGTTTGGGATACTGAAGAGGGAAGCCATCTTGTGTATGTGGGAAGTAAAGCCTAAAGCCATGCAGGGCAGCAAACATGATGAGGAAGGGCAACTAGAAGCCTGAGTCCACCTTCCTCAACATTGAATGGATGTGGCTGGCCGCCAGTAGGATTGGCTGAAATAACAACAGAAAATGCTGGAAACACTCAGCAAGTCAGGCAGCTTCGAGGAGCGAGAAGAAGAAAGAAAGATTTACATTTATATAGCGTCTTTCACAACCACCGGACGTCTCAAAGCGCTTTACAGCCAATGAAGTACTTTTGGAGTGTAGTCACTGTTGTAATGTGGGAAACGTGGCAGCAAATTTGTGCACAGCAAGCTCCCACAAACAGCAATGTGATAATGACCAGATAATCTGTTTTTTTTTTAGTGATGTTGATTGAGGGATAAATATTGGCCAGGACACCAGGGATAACTCCCCTGCTCTTCTTCGAAATAGTGCCATGGGATCTTTTACGTCCATCTGAAAGACGGCACTTCCGACAGTGCAGCACTCCCTCAGCACTGCACTGGAGTGTCAGCCTAGATTTATGTGCTCAAGTTTCTGGAGTGGAGAAGCAGAGTCAACATTTTGAGTTGGAGACCCTTCGTCAGAAGGATTGGCTGATTGTGCCAAAACATCACTGTTAGCTGATGTTCAGCAATCTGTTTCAATTCAAAAGTTTACACAGTATACAGAAGCTGAAATATCAGCACGCCCATCATGTGATAAACCAGGGATGCTGGAGTATGCATTAAGCTTTGTAAAATCTGTAACATGCCTGTTGAGCCCCCAGGTACAATTCCTCCAGGAACCATCAGATTCAATTTTGGAAGACATCTGTCCTTGCCACACCTATCCCTATTATTATGTAACTACCATACAAAATAAGTAACAGAATGTAACACCCATTTTTCCACCCTCCAAGCTGGAGAAGGGTGCATGGGACTGAGCAGCTATGATGAGGGGATGAAAAAAAAAGGGGAAAACATCTGTTTTGCAGCGACACTCAATTCAAATCAGCTGCAACTGGTGATCCCTCACCCAACCTTACAGCAACTTTTAGGGGTTTCTTGTACATTCCTTTACACAATAGGACTGAAATAACTGGGCTTGGTTTGGCTATTCAGGTCAGTTTGACCTGATCTGACTTCCCAGCCTATTAAAGTGGCTGTCAGATCAATTCAACTACAGTCAGCTGTGAGAACTGTGTCGATTTAGGGTTTGCTTCTTTTCTGTAGAATGGAGAAATCATTCATTTCCTATAAGCCCAAACAAAACCTGACCAACATCAACCAAACTTACACGGGCTTGAATTTGCACTTATCCCAAACTTTCAGCTTGACCACATCATCATTGTGCCAAATCCAATGCACTGGGCTTTGATGTTCATTCCAGTATTAATTGATTAAATATACCACGGTCAGTTCTGTTCAGATCTGACCTGGTTCACTATACACTCCATAATTTAAGATGGGTTAAAAGATAATGGGGTCGATTTTAGCTCAGGTGCGGAGAATTGGCGGGTTCCCCGAATTTAGTGATTCCGACACGATTGTAAATGGGTCTGTGAGATTGATGCAAATTTAACACAATTGGCCAATTGATTTCCAGCGTGTGGGAAGCCTTGGCAATTGAGTATTTCCAGTCAGAAAGTTGCAGAATATGACGTCATCATTGCTGCCGCTCTTAAGGTCCACAGCAAGCCTTGCTTCCTCTGCAGGCTTCCAACCTTCAACATTAAGATGGCACAGAAGCCTGCAGGAGCAATGGCCAGCCGGCGGGCCAGATCTGCACCCAAATTTGATGAGGCTTCACTACAGGCATTACTGGATGGTGCTAGGGCCCACAGGGAGGCCCTCTTCCCTTCTTCAGGGAGGAAGAGGCCTCCCAGCCAGACCAAGGCTGTGTGGCTTGAGGTGGCAGGTCAAGTCAACTCCTTGGGGCTTACACGAAGAACGTGGTTGCAGTGCAGGAAAAGATTCCATGACCTTCTTCGCACTGGAAAAGTAAGTACTGTATGCAGTTTCCATCGCCCTCAATCTGTTCCCCATTGCCTTTCCTCACCAGCACTCAGCTTTAGCAATCTCTTCCTGCATATCCCACTAGACACTCACATCCATGCACCCTCAGCCATTCCCTCTCTCTCTATGTTCACAATCACAGAACTATTCCACCATGCAGCCCTCACACTCCCTCTCACTCTGATGCTTTGAACACAACTGACTACACACAGGGAGGGCCCTTGGTCTTGCAATCTCACTCCATCTTTGTCTCCTTCTAAGTATCTATGCTATGCAATCTCTGCACTCACTCCTTCATTCTCACTCAACCTCCACTTGTCTCCCTCATTGCAGGAAAAGAGAGCTCACAACAGGAGAGAGCGAGCCAGGACAGGAGGAGGGCCACCCTCATTAGCCCAGCTCACCCCCTGGGAGGAAGCCGTCCTGGAGATTGTCGGGGCTGACCACGAAGCGGAAGTTGGGAAAGGACAGACAGGAGCATTCCTGCAAGCTGGTGACAGAATAGTTTTCCCTCTCTCTCATTGGCATTGCATGAGTCGCTGATAATGATTCTGAAGCTACATCATATGGATTTATGATCATCTGTAAAATGCAATGTGCATGTAACCTTGGCATCACATCTCTAACTTTTTCCTTGACTCCCCCACAGGACCATCGAGAGCCCCCATCCTCACTCTGCAGGAGGAAGAGCCTGAGCAGCCAGACTCCTCAGAGGAATCTGCAACCTCTGAGGGCGCAGCGTCATCAGAAATAAGCGCACCCAGCACCAGCGCAGACACTCACACCTCGGTGGGACCTTCAGGACATAGAGTAGAGTTGTCACCTGGTGTATCACAACTCACAAGTGAGCATCAGCAGATTGTGGAGACAGGGGCAGCAGTGGAGAGTCCTCGTCGGTGGGCGCAGGACTCTGCCAGCTCGGCTCAGCTGCATGTCGACCCTCTGCCTCTGGGTCCATCTGTAAGATCAGAGGTGATGGAACTCCAGGCACAGATGCAGGAGTCTCTGGCAGGTTTTGTCTCCAGGGTCGCTGCGAGTGTGGAGCGAATGGAGGAGTCCATAGCGAACATGAGCAGAGCCTTTGTGGAGTCAGTGGCGCATGAACGCATCAACACGGAAAGGATGGCTACCTACGTGGAAATGATTTCTGCCTCCGTGGTAAGGCTGGCTACGGTAGAGAGGAGGGCTACGGCCATGGAGGAGGCTAGTCGCCAGGGTATGGAAAACATGGTGAGTGTTCAGAATAGAATGACATCTCTTGAGGAGCGATGGGCATCTATTGAACAGAGAAACCAGGCCTCATGGAAGTCCTTCTGAGTAGGACTGCCATTGCAGATACGGGTCTCCATGACCCCCCTGATGTGCAGCAAGCTGCTCTCAAGCCACTTGCAGGGACTGAGGGGGACCTGACCCATGAGAGGGAGGTTGGTGGCAGACCTCAAGGAAGTGGGGGCTCCTCTCCAAGCACTCACACTTCCATGCCACTGCAGAGCCCTCGGTCAGAGCCCCGCCGGAGTCCAAACCCAACGGAGATAGACGTCTCAATTCCTGCACAGCCACAGGGGCAGCAGACTGCTGGCGAGCCCTCACATGCTTGCCACCCCAGAGGATGCCCGCCAAAGGTGTCGAGACAGGAGCAGCAGGAAAGTGAGCAAGGGGCCTCCACATCTGCTGAAGCCACAGGGGAACCACTACGTAGGAGCACGCGTAAGAGGAAAATAAAGCACAAATAGTCACAAGGGTAGTCACTTGGGTGAAATGCTGTGTATTTTGGAAAAATGCCATCAGTTGTGTGTGTTTCATAAAAATTCTGATGGCAACTGCTGAGGTTCTGGCGTGTGTCATTTCGCGAATGGGGCTTTCACATTGAGGGCTTAGGAATACTTGCAGTTGTCAGGATGCTGGTCAAATAGCTCGGAATCCACAGGGTTTGGCCATTGTCAATGCTCAGGTAAGAAGCTGCGAGGCAAAAGAGTTTGATTTACTAGGCTAAGCAAATCTGGCCAGGATGAGTGCGTTCCTTGCATCCCGGGCAGCAATGTTCTCGCATAATGCTGCCGCTGGTTGATGGGTCTCTGCAGGATGGTCGTTCTTGCCCTCCTCCTCCTCATCATCATCATCATCTGAGGAGTGTATGAGAGGAGCCACTTGGTTCTCAGGAATCTGCAAGCCACGACGCTGTGCCATGTTGTGGAGTGCACAGCAAACCACAACGATTTTGGAGACCCTGGCTGCTGAGTACAGTAGGGCACCACCTGATCTATCCAGGCATCTGAAGCGCATCTTCAGCAAGCCGATGGGTTGCTCGATTATGGATCTGGTGGAAATGTGGCTGGAGTTGTAGTGCTCCTCAGCTTCGTTGGCTGGCCTCCTCAATGGCGTCATTAGCTAAGTCCTCGGGATAGCCCTTGTCTCCAAGTAGCCATCCGTGAAGTTGGTCTGGCGGACTGAATAGCGGAGGCACACTAGACTGGCGCCGTATGAAGGAGTCATGGCAACTGCCAGGGTACTTGGCACAAACATGCAAAATGTCCTTCTTGTGGTCACACACCAGCTGAACGTTAAGGGAGTGGAAGCCCTTGCGGTTGACAAAAATACCTGGATTGTGAGGGGGTGCCCTAAGGCCCACATGTGTGCAATCAATGACGCCCTGCACCCTTGGAAAGCCTGCCAGATGACCTAATCCAACCGCTCGCGCCGTCACATTTGCTCGATCCCTGGTGAAATGGATGTGATTGTGCGCGAGGGCAAAGAGGGCATCGGTTACCTGCGTGATGCAAGTGTGTGCGGCCGATTGGGAGATGCCACTGGTGTCTGCTGCTGATCCCGGGAATGAGCCTGAGGCAAAAAAGTTGAGTGCGGTGGTGACTTTGATGGCCACTGGTAAGGAGTGTCCACCTGGTCCTCTGGGCAGCAGGTCTTGCTGTATCATTGCACAGATGTCAGTCACCACCTGTCGCGAAAGACGAAGCTGCCTTTGGCACTGCTGCTCAGTCATGTTGAGGTAGCTGACCCTGTGTCTGTAGACCCTGTTTGGGGGGGTATCTCCTGCGCCGACGGGCTTCCATGCGATGGCCCCTTCTGGCCTGTGCTGCCTCAGGTGGGTGAGCAGCAGCCTGTCGCTCCTGCTGCTGTTGTGCCTGGTTCTGCTGCTGGCGCGCCTGGTGCTGGAGGTCCTCTAATGCCAAGAAAGGAAGGAGGAAAAAAAGGCCTCCCATGCTTCTGGTAGATGCCTCAGTTGAGGAAGCGCTGAGTGAGGGTGGCGAGAGGGGTCTCGCAGGAGGTCACACTGGAGAAGTGTGTGAGGCTACAACCTTCCACAGGTGTGGCTAGGCCTGGTAAAAGTTCCCCCAGACCTGATACAACAAAGTCCTGCCACCTGCAAATGATTACTGATCAAATATCCTCTTTAATGGTTGACCTGCAGCTGATAGTCAACAAGCCAATAGTGTTCACGCCAGGTTTCACAGGCGTCATCCCCACCAGGCGTGTTTTACGTGGGAAAAGGGTTAAACAGGCAAGGGCCTGTTAAAATGGGATTATAAAGGCCAATCAGTGCTGTTTAAGGGTCCTAAAGACCAATCCCGCCTGTTGCAGGCGGGACTGATTCGGGTTAATCAGACACACCTAGGTTAAAATGGCAGGAGGTGGGAACCAGGCCGGGGGGGGCGGGGGGGGGGGGGGTCGCGACCCCTAGGTTTTGCGATTTTAACCCCCTGCACGCCTAAAAGCCCGCCTCACGGCCCAATGAAAGTCGAGGCCAATATGTTTTATGTTAAATAGGTTACAAATCTTCAGAACATAGCACGATTACATTGCTAATATATCTGCATTGGAATATAAATGTATTTTAACATTTATATTGTTAATATAAATGTATTTTCACAATCAGTTTACTGTGCAGACCTCAGTCATTTTTTAAGTAATAATGGTAATAAATAAAGCATAATTTCTGTTCAATATATGTCTAAAAAAATCAGTCAACAGTTGGGGTTATCTTTAGAAAGCATAACGGAGAGGCATTCAATTGGTCCAAATGCACAATACACATTAGAGGTATTCTTGTGACATCTCTATTCTAATTTAACAGGACACCAGTAAATTTTCTCTATACATTATCAGAAATAGCAGAATTAGGACATTGCCATTGAAAATAATTCAACATTCTGTAAAATATTTGTGTTTCCCAGTTGGGAATTTTATTTTAATGGTGAAACATTTGAAACCTATCTAAAAAATGGGAGATTGGTGGTGTGGGTGGGGGCGGGGGACAAGTAAAAAACATTTTGATCCTCCACAATTTTAAGCGTGCTGACTGGTGGAGATTTGCAATCAGAAAGTCCTGAGAACTGAAGATCATCCAGATCGGCTTTTCTTCAGGTGGCTGCAGGACCCCTGGTGTCCCTGTGGTGTGCAGAGGGCCCTGGTGTCCCTGTGGTGTGTAGAGGACCCTGGTGTCCCTGTGGTGTGCAGAGGACCCCTGGTGTCCCTGTGGTGTTCAGAGGACCCCTGGTGTCCCTGTGGTGTTCAGAGGACCCCTGGTGTCCCTGTGGTGTGCAGAGGGCCCTGGTGTCCCTGTGGTGTGCAGAGGGCCCTGGTGTCCCTGTGGTGTGCAGAGGACCCTGGTGTCCCTGTGGTGTGCAGAGGACCCTGGTGTCCCTGTGGTGTGCAGAGGGCCCTGGTGTCCCTGTGGTGTGCAGAGGACCCCTGGTGTCCCTGTGGTGTGCAGAGGACCCTGGTGTCCCTGTGGTGTGCAGAGGGCCCTGGTGTCCCTGTGGTGTGCAGAGGACCCTGGTGTCCCTGTGGTGTGCAGAAGGCCCTGGTGTCCCTGTGGTGTGCAGAGGGCCCTGGTGTCCCTGTGGTGTGCAGAGGACCCCTGGTGTCCCTGTGGTGTGCAGAGGACCCCTGGTGTCCCTGTGGTGTGCAGACGGCCCTGGTGTCCCTGTGGTGTGCAGACGGCCCTGGTGTCCCTGTGGTGTGCAGAGGACCCTGGTGTCCCTGTGGTGTGCAGACAGCCCTGGTGTCCCTGTGGTGTGCAGAGGGCCCTGGTGTCCCTGTGGTGTGCAGAGGACCCTGGTGTCCCTGTGGTGTGCAGAGGGCCCTGGTGCCCCTGTGGTGTGCAGAGGGCCCTGGTGTCCCTGTGGTGTGCAGAGGACCCTGGTGTCCCTGTGGTGTGCAGAGGGCCCTGGTGCCCCTGTGGTGTGCAGAGGACCCCTGGTGTCCCTGTGGTGTTCAGAGGACCCCTGGTGTCCCTGTGGTGTTCAGAGGACCCCTGGTGTCCCTGTGGTGTGCAGAGGGCCTTGGTGTCCCTGTGGTGTGCAGAGGACCCTGGTGTCCCTGTGGTGTGCAGACGACCCTGGTGTCCCTGTGGCGTACAAAGGACCCCTGGTGTCCCTGTGGTGTACAAAGGACCCCTGGTGTCCCTGTGGTGTGCAGAGGACCCCTGGTGTCCCTGTGGTGTGCAGAGGACCGCTGGTGTCCCTGTGGTGTGCAGACGGCCCTGGTGTCCCTGTGGTGTGCAGAGGGCCTTGGTGTCTCTGTGGTGTGCAGAGGGCCCTGGTGTCCCTGTGGTGTTCAGAGGACCCCTGGTGTCCCTGTGGTGTTCAGAGGACCCCTGGTGTCCCTGTGGTGTGCAGAGGACCCCTGGTGTCCCTGTGGTGTGCCTGTGGTGTGCAGAGGACCCCTGGTGTCCCTGTGGTGTGCAGAGGACCCCTGGTGTCCCTGTGGTGTGCAGACGGCCCTGGTGTCCCTGTGGTGTGCAGACGGCCCTGGTGTCCCTGTGGTGTGCAGAGGGCCCTGGTGTCCCTGTGGTGTGCAGAGGGCCCTGGTGTCTCTGTGGTGTGCAGAGGGCCTTGGTGTCCCTGTGGTGTACAGAGGGCCCTGGTGTCCCTGTGGTGTGCAGAGGACCCTGGTGTCCCTGTGGCGTGCAGAGGACCCTGGTGTCCCAGTGGTGTGCAGAGGACCCTGGTGTCCCTGTGGCGTGCAGAGGACCCTGGTGTAAGCCCCACTACCAAGTTTCCTCAAGCGCTCCTTCATTCGGGCGCACTGGGCCTACATCTGCTGCAGCTGCAGGCTCAGTAATGCCAAACTGGAGAAGCCCTCTGGGGCAGAGTCGAGGGGGGTCGAGACTGTAGTGTATGTACCTTGAAGAAGGAACTATATTCTGCAGCCACTGTATACTGCAGTACCAGTAGTGACCACCCCTGTATATAAGCCTGTGTAGTAACTTTGTATAGTAGTTCCAGTTTTGTCTCCATTCAGTAAACACCTGTTATAACCAACTTCTGCAGTCCGTGTCTCAATTACACACGGACATTACACTGGCGACGAACAGGTCCGAACTTACCTACAGTTCTGCACCACCTCACGGGGATCCATCCCTGAAGCGAAGTTGTTAGAGGTCGAGGCCAGAAGGAAAAAATCCAAAAAGAAAAAAAAACAAGCAGAAGAAACAGGCGTCGACCGTGGGCAACCGCCTTCTGATTCATCGAATTCGAAGATTTGCAGGAGAAGCTGTCGAGAGCTGGGCATGGTTATCCAGTCTATGGTGTTCCAGCTAATCGGGCTGGTGGCAGGTAGTACACTGGTCCTTCCTGGGCTGCGGCGGGCGAGAGCTCGATCGGGTGGCTTTTCAACGGGGCCGAGCAGCGTTGTCAGGAAGAGGAGAGAGAGAGGGTGGAGCACACAGGGTGCTACGAAGCCGGGCAGCGTACAGACCCGAGAAGAGGGAGGAAAGTGTCCCATAGGGTCTGCTCTGACGACGGGAACAGTAATTAAAATAAAAGAATTTAGAAGCGCAGAAAGCCGCGAGGAGCTGCAGTTTGCCACGGGGACCGCGGAGAGCGGCGTTGGCAGCAGCGCGGGGGGGTAAGTGCGCAAAAACCATAGGGCGTCACCATCAAGGCATAAAAACGCCAGCAACAGCGCTAGCAGCAGCGGAAAAGACAGAAAGCGCGGGAGGCGCCATCTTAATCCAGCGGGGAAGAAGGCAAAGCGTGGGAGGCGCCATTTTGTTCAATTGGGGAAGAAGGCAAACGCGGGAGGTGCCATCTTAGATCTCCAAGATGCCGAAGACTGGCAATATCACTGCCTTCAATAATGCAATAGAAGACTGGACCACGTATGTGCAAAGAGTCGAAGTATATTGCAAGGCAAATGAAGTAGCCGATGAGAAAAAGGCATCGGTACTACTAAACTTAATGGGCGCAAGAACGTACGGCCTATTGCGGGACCTGATCACTCCAGTCAAACCGATGGCGAAGAGTTTTAACAAAATTGTTGATATCCTACAGGAACACCTAAATCCTACACCGCTGCTGATAGCAGAAAGATTTAAATTCCACAAGAGAAATCAGCATAAAGATGAGAGCAATGCTGATTACCTTACGGAACTACGCAAGCTATCAAAGCACTGCCAGTTCGGAGCAGGACTGGCAGATACCCTACGGGACAAATTTGTCTGTGGACTCCTGAGTGAAGGAACCCAGAAGAGGTTACTCTCAGAGAAAGAGCTGACGCTAGATAAGGCTTTCAGCATGGCAGTATCGTATGAAGCAGCAGCAAGGGGAGCTGTGGAAATACAGCAAAAGCCACAGGAATACGGCACCCATGAAATGACACGGGGATTTGAAAAATGTTATCGCTGCGGCAGAACAACCCATGACCAGAAGGACTGCTGGTCCAAGGACAAAACATGCAGGCAATGCGGAAAGATGGGACACATTGCACGAGTTTGCAGGTCCGGGAAGAAGACTAACGACAACAAAAAGACTACTAAGGAAAAGTACAGGAAAGTACAAAAGATGACGGACAGTAGTTCCGAAGACCAGAAGAGCGATAGTGAATCCGGGAACAAGAGACTAAGCTGTCTCAAACTTCACAACGTAATCGCAAAAGAGGATCACCGAACCATTTGGGTCACCCTCACGATAGCAGGGTCCCAAGTCAAAATGGAATTGGATACAGGATCAGCCCTGACCGTCATGAATCGACGAGACTACGAGCGGCTATTCTCACACATACCCTTGAAAGACACATCCATTGTCTTGAAGACATATACGGGGCAGAAAGTATACCCCAGAGGGAAAATAAGGGTGCCTGTCGAATACAACGGCAAGGAAATACAGAAATTGTATCTGTACATACTGCAAGATGGTGGACCACCGTTATTGGGACGTGAATGGATCAGAAAGATAAGTTTAGACTGGCACTCCATTCAGGCACTGACGGTGGCTGGTAAAAAGGATGACGACGTCACACCTGGACGATTGTCAAAAATCTTGGCTAACGCTAAAGAGGTATTTCAACAAGAACTGGGGACTCTTAAAGGCGTAACCGCCTCGATAAAAATAGAAGAGAATGCAATTCCCAAGTTTTTCAAAGCAAGACCGGTACCGTATGCAATTCACCCAGCCGTCGAGGCAGAGCTGGAGAATCTGGAGAATACAGGCGTGTTAACTAAGGTAGACTGGAGCGAGTGGGCGACACCCATCGTTCCTGTCATGAAGAAAACGTTAAACAATAAGTCTGAGGAGCCAAGGAAGGTTCGCATCTGTGGGGACTTCAAGGTGACTGTGAACCCAGTCCTTCACACAGTACAGTATCCTCTTCCGAGGATAGAAGATATTTTCGCCTCACTATCTGGAGGGAAACGTTTTACAAAAATTGACCTAGCGCAAGCATATTTGCAGATGGAGGTTGAAGAATCCTCTAGGAAATATCTCACGATAAACACTCACAAAGGTCTTTACCAGTATAATCGACTGGTATTCGGAGTTGCATCAGCTCCGGCTATATGGCAAACAGCGATGGAACAAGTCCTGCAAGGGATTCCGGGGACTCCGTGTTACTTGGACGACATCCTAGTGACGGGTGAAAATGACAGTGAACACCTTGCCAACCTAGAGCAGGTGCTCATTAGACTAAGAGAACATGGGCTACAAGCCAATCGCCCCAAGTGCGAGCTTTTTAAGAAACAAATATCGTATTGTGGCCACGTGATTGATGAAGAGGGGTTACATAAGTCCCCTGACAAAATTGAAGTGGTAGTTAAGGCTCCAGCGCCTGAAAATGTGTCGCAACTGAGGTCATTCCTCGGATTGGTGAATTACTACCATAAGTTTTTGCCGAATTTGTCCACAATTCTGCACCCACTGAATGCCCTGCTACAAACTGGAGTAGCATGGAAATGGAGCGATGAATGTAAGCGGGCCTTTCAGAAGTGTAAAGGCCTGATCGCTTCAAGAGAAGTATTGGCTCACTACAACCCATCACTACCGATAAGACTGGCGTGTGATGCATCTCCCTACGGCGTTGGAGCAGTACTGTCACATAAATCCCTTGATGGTTCAGAGAGGCCGATAGCTTTTGCGTCACGCTCATTAACTGCAGCCGAGCGTAACTACGCCCAGATTGACAGAGAGGCCCTCAACCTGGTGTGGGGGGTGAAGAAGTTCAATCACTACCTGCACGGACAGAAATTTACTCTACTAACTGATCATCAACCTCTTGTCTCCATTTTCAACCCTAAGAAGGGCGTCCCGATAATGACAGCACAACGGCTACAGAGGTGGTCCCTTTTCCTAGGGGCACACCAATATGACATCGAGTACAAAGGAACTAAACAGCATGGGAATGCTGATGGATTGTCGCGCCTACCGTTGCCGACGGTGGAAGAAGCACCTGCAGTGGATCCTGTGGAGATATTCCACTCGACCATAGTCGAATGTCTACCTGTGACGAATGCAAACATAGAAAAGGAAACACGAAATGACCCGACACTCTCCAGGGTCTATGATTTAACGGTGAAGGGATGGCCAGCACATGGCGAACCACTGTTGCCAGCATTCTCGCCGAGAAGAGAACAGCTGTCAGTGTGCTGAGGAAACTTGATGTGTGGATCCAGAGTAGTAATTCCACCCAAATTGAAGGATAGAGTGCTCAATGAGCTTCATGAGGGTCATCTGGGAGGGGTAAAAATGAAGAACTTAGCCAGAGCGTTTGTGTGGTGGCCGGGAATCGATAGAGAAATCGAAGAGATGACCAATAGCTGTACAGGATGCCAGAAGGTCCAAAACGCCCACCACAAGCCCCTCTACATCCATGGGAGTGGCCCTCATCTCCATGGCAAAGGGTACACATTGATTTTGCTGGTCCATTTATGGACTCGATGTTTTTAATTGCAGTGGATGCACATTCAAAGTGGCCAGAGGTAATAAAAATGTCCTCAACCACCACAGAAAAAACTATCACAGTCTTACGAACCATATTCGCCAGAAATGGGCTGCCTGAACAGATTTGCTCTGACAATGGACCACAGTTTGTGTCTGAAGAGTTCCGGAGGTTCTTAAAGAACAATGGTGTTAAGCATTACACATCCGCCCCATATCATCCAGCCACCAATGGATTGGCTGAGAGGTTCGTTCAAACATTCAAGAAGGCTATCAAGGCAATGTGTAATGAAGACATACCCCTACAACACAAGGTGGATAACTTCTTGTTTGCCTACCGGAATGCAACACATGCGGTTACCAACCAAACTCCAGCCATGATGTTCTTCAATCGAAGACTAAGATGCCGCTTGGATTTAGTTAAGCCAAACATCAGAAGAGATGTGGAGAACAGGCAGTTTCAGAATATGAATGAAAGGTCAACCAGGAGTTTTAAGATAGGTCAACCAGTTTTGGCCCGGGACTACCGCACAGAGAAATGGCAGCCAGGAACGATCTGCACACGGCAAGGACCTCTAATGTATACCGTGGACGTTGGAGAGAGCATTGTAAGGCGCCATGCTGACCAGATTCTAGAGTCACTGGAAAACGTCAAATCTACACCACGATCCTATACACCTGGTGATGAAACCGAAGTACCAATTGCATCTACCTCAGAATCAGTGATATTGGAAGCAGACGAACCAAACAACGACGTTGATCCCGAATCAACTTTGCCAGAAGAACCTGATACCCCAAAGAGGCGTTATCCGGACAGAATCAGGAAGCCTCCTCAAAGACTGAATTTATAATTGATTAACTTCAGCTAATGTATATAGCAACTGTAATGGTAAATATGTTATTTAATTATTAATCGAATGTTATGTACTGTTTAGCTAAAAGGGGAGGAATTGTAGTGTATGTACCTTGAAGAAGGAACTATATTCTGCAGCCCCTGTATACTGCAGAACCAGTAGTGACCACCCCTGTATATAAGCCTGTGTAGTAACTTTGTATAGTAGTTCCAGTTTTGTCTCCATTCAGTAAACACCTGTTATAACCAACTTCTGCAGTCCGTGTCTCAATTACACACGGACGTTACAGAGACCTAATCCAACAAGCATCCTTCCCCATTTCTTTTTCATTGTGCCTTAGAACTGAGAATTTCTCAGGCACAACAAATAGGAAAATCTGCAAAGACAGGCAAGCCACAAACTTCAACAGCCTAAGAGCTGGGGGGGGATGGTTTATCATTTCAAATATTTCTTTCTAGCTATTACATATATGGGAAATGTGATGCCACAATTACTCAGTTTTCTTCATTCCCAGCCTCAAAATTACCCAGGTGAGATTTAGACTGCATAGTATGGTGAATTACAGGAGAGCAGTAAAATATTTGAGAAGAAGTTTGATAAATACCAATCATGACAAATCAAAATACACTAGATCCATTACTCTTCCTTTTTTGACATGAATTTTTCTTTGATTACCTGCGAGTTGAGAAATGGCTAGTGCTGTTAAACATATAACATGAATAATACACATTTTGTATTCGTGTGGGCACAGTACTGCTATAACATTGAACTGCAGGTTGCTTGAGCTTGTTGTAGAATCTGATACAGTAGAACTAAATTATATTAGCTTGGGCATGCAAGAACATTGCAAGGTATTGTATATGCTTCGTAGTTTAATGAAGTGATGGTCATCAAATATTATGGCTGCAACGACTCGACTTACGCAGATTGCTTCTAAAAAGCACAATAACAGGAAGCAATACAGATTCTTCCTTCTGTTGACTCAAGCAACACAAGACTGAATGATGCATAAATAGTGTGGCCTTACTGCTCCCTTGGGTCAAGAAGCAATACTGGTTTTTACTTTTCATTTTCTAAACACATGATGTGAGCACAACTGTTGTTTTTTAAAAAATAAACATCTAAATAATGCATCCCAAGAAATTATTTATAAGTCTGAGCCACTGTCAAGGTGCAAAATCTAATCTGCTCTTAATGCTCACCCTACTCAGAATGCTGAATGAGTTTCAGATTGATCTGAACACATAATGAATTTTATAAAGTAAGGTCAGAACCACAGGCAAGAAATAAAATTTACTAGAAAATTCAACAAAAATGAAATCTTCCCATTATGGATCAGCAAAGTGGTAATCCCATTGCCAATCCATTTTAGAGTCTGCCTTGAGCACACATAGAGGGCACTTTGGTTTTAAATCAGAGGGATTTAAAACCAACAATTATTATATATGTCATAAATTGTGCCATTCATGTAGAAAGGACTTATGAAATATACTGGGCGACCTGCTGGTGGCGCTGTCTAGGGAGAGTATAAATACTCGGGCACGGGCCCAGCTTGCTCAGGGACATTTTGTAAACAGGAACTAGTGAAGGATAACTAGACCTCCATGCTGTGAAACAGTTGATTAAAGCCTTGTTTAATACTCTGACCAAGTGCCTAGTAGTTTTCTTACATCAATATATATTGCTCACTTTAAAACTGAATGAGTAAGAGTAAATGCTGCCACCATCAACAACACAGAGGAATTCCAAATGATCAAATACATCTTTCTTGGTAGAGTTTTTTTTTTAAAGTTCACTACAAGCAGTTACTGTTTAATGAAACTGTAGCACGTGCAATACCAACATGCTGCACCAGAGTGGTAAGACACAGGCTTTTGTCTGCAAACTTCAAAAAAAAAAGTCCTCAATCTCATCTCCCAGTGGGTACTGCAGAGCCTAGCATTGTGCATGGTACTGCGACACCCAGGAAAGAGAAAGGAGAAAATACCTTAAATAAATCTCTAATTATTATTTATAATTTCAGAAATATATATATACACACACACACACACACACACAAATAGCAAGTTTAGAAGTGTTCTAATAAAAGCTTCCCCTCAGTAACTTTACAACAATGTTTTTATGACATTTGGTACCATCAAAAGTTTATTTCTTCATCCTAAACTGTGTGAAATTCTTAATAAAATACCTATTCTGAAAAATAGTATCAACTGACAAGAAGATATATGCCCGGCATTACCTTTACCTCATCTTTAAATCACTCCAGAACTAATAGGCTTTATATTAATTCATTTATACACACGTTGGGGAATTATGTTAGAAAATCTGCTAATTTTTAAATTAGTTTCAATTTCAATAAATATTCATTAAGACTAAAAATAAATATCACTTGCATGGTTCAGTTCAGACCATGATGTATTCAGTTATTCATGGGAAATAGCTGAGAGAGGGGAGAAAAAAGGAACAAAACAACCCACCCTTCAAGAAACACATGCAAACTGCCACAGAACATAGGATGGACCAGAGATTCCAGTTCCAGTAACTGACCTTAAACTGTTTCTCGAGCCTCATCTTCCCAGATATACCTGGAATTAAAATGCTGTTGACGTAACTATGTAGTTGAGTGGCAGGTACTTCTGTCTCTTTCCCATGTATTGCTTCCCGCAAGGCTTCATGGATAAAAATGTACTGTTCCTTAAAGACAAAGAACACAACAAAAAATATGCATGGGATGGTTTTTATTTATGTTATTACAGCCATTACATGCACACTCTTATATTGTAATATACATGAGGGGAACAAATTTAATTATTTAATCTACCTGCAGTGGGTAAAGAATAAAATTATGAGGTACAAATTAGTCTGGATCCATTTTCCTCATTGAAATTGATCCTCGGGCCTCATCAACATATTCGGCACGAGCTGCCGGTGCAGTTCATGTCTCCACAGGCAGGTTGCCTGAGTGAAGACTTCAATTTCAGGCTGCCTGCCTCACTGGCAGCAGCCTTCAAGTAAGTCTCGGGAGGAGGGTTGGTGCTGGCTTTGAGGGTGGGGGGGGGGCGATTGTGACTCCTGTGAAGTCAGGGAGCACTCCTGCTCCTCTGGCTCCACAGGAATGTGTTTTTTTTTTTAAATAAACATTTTTCCCACACCTACCTTTGGTTGGCAGCCACTGCAGATCCCTGAATGGGGCATGCCCCGACGCCAGCCTCGCTCATTGCAGACACATTTCTAAAAGGGGTCCTCAACAGGCGTTAGGCTGCTCATTTACATATTCAAGGGGCCCAATGCCTGTTTTAGGCGTCAACCTGGGAATTTATCGGTGGGACCAAGGCCTGTGCAGGTTATCGCAGGCCATCCCACTGCTAAATTGGTTTGTTTGGCGCCCGTTATTCAGGTGTAAAACATGCGCAATGCATACCAATTTCTACCTCTATTTCGTTTCCAGGAACCAATGGAAAAATATTTACTTCAGTCTCTCAAACTTCTTTTCACTAATGAGCACCCTCAACCACCCCTACAACAGTGAAACAGTCAACTCACCTTGAGCAGTATCATGGGAGATTATTTCTGCACTCCCAATGTCAGACTTGGGTTACAGATGCAAAATAGTCTTAAAATGTTTGTTGCTTATGACCTGGGTATTTCTAACCTCCAGTCTGGAACTGGCGAGCACGTTCCAATCTCCAAAGTTCCCTTCCCAAACAGCAATTAAACACTGAATAGGCTCATCCTAGGGTTTACTTAACACAATTAGAATTGTTGCCTTGAAGGGACAGATCACTACCGTAGAACAATAATACATTTTAATGTATTAAATCATACAGCACTCCTGTCCTTGTAAAACAGCATATCCAGTTGACAACCCTCTGCAATGCCAAAGGAGATCCGCCAGTGTGTGGGGGTGGGGGAAAAAATTGTTGCATCCATTAGACTTTGTTACAGATCCAAAACAATCTTTAAAAACAAAGCCAGGGATTTCATCCTGGGTTCTGTACCGGAGACTGAAATTTACAAGCAATTTATCGACCTATAATTCACCAACATGTAATACGTGTCCTGTTAAAATGCAGTGTAAACTGGTTAAGGCACAAGGTCCATAAATCTGAACCTACATGAGGCAGTTTGTCCACAGAGTCACTCGGACAGCTTCAGGTGGACAACTCAGTTGGAACAAGACAAACTGAGAAATGAAGGACAATGTAAATTTAATGCACCTCTTCAAGTCAAAAAGAGTTGCTAAAAAAATATGCAAACAAAACCTGCATGATGCTTGTATTTGAGTTGAATAGCTTGCCCTCTCCCTCAGATACCTGATAAAGACGACACAACAACTTGCATTTATATAGTGCTTTTCACATAGAAAAATGTTCCAGGTTGATTCACAGAAGCATAACGGGGAAAACATCTATATTTTGGAACTGCTCTGCACCAAGACAGGTTGTCCCACTTTCTTTGACTGTTCCTAGCTTTTAATCCCATATGCACTGTGACAAAAACACAAGAGCCAGCAGCATAGAAAAATGACTTATTTTTATCACAACCATTAACCTATCTGTAACTGATGTGTTCCACCTATTTTGAGTTTTGGAATTAGTTTTTTTTTACCTTTGTGGGATGACACCAGTACGCTTGTCAATATGCATTACAGTATAAGCCAAATATGAACAATTTCTCTCACCACCCACACAAAAAAAAATTCAGAATTCTGCAAAAAATAGCCACATATCAAGCCTCAAGTCTTTGAAACTGGCCCTGAAGGTGCAAACCATTATTTACAAACTGTGCCAAGGGTTATCTTGGTAACTTCGCCCAATTTTAGCCTGGAATCACCACAGACTCTGTGCCACTTATATTTGGTATTTACCTCCGTCTGGACGAGGTAGTTCCTCTGAGTCCTGATGTGTTTGAGAAAACCTAGTACATTAACTGTGCTTTTGTCTTTTATCTGTTTCAGCATGCTGTCAAGCACAATGTATGTTCCAGTTCTGCCAACACCAGCACTAGATAGAGGGTGAAGAGAACAAGGAATTAACATACTATAAATGAGCCCAGCAAGAACCGTTTAAAAATATAATCCATCTGCAAGATCAAATGCCAATTGTGTTGATTAAATTACTATGCATGCCCACTTAAAGGATTTTTGTTAATTCTACGGAAACACTTCACTAAATAACGACTGTTCTTTAAATTCATTAATAAGTGGTTCAATGTATGGTATTTAATTGAAAACGTAAGTGTAATTATTGACAAAAGCTATCTTGGCTTCGGAAGTTATCATGTTAAGTCAGAAATGCTGTGTGGCCAAGCGACTTAACAGTTATTTCTCCCAGGATATGCCACACTTCATTTTTTCCCAATTTTTCTCCTCTTCCACTTACCCTGCGTCATGCAGGGCCTCCATCAATGTTACTCGAGCTGGCCATAAGTAGCAATTGCGAATTCCCCAGTGAAACTGGGCCTCCAATCCCCGCCCCACCACCCCAAATATGTGGAAACTCTTGCCTCCACACTGTGAGGAAAACGAGATCAGCAACTCAGCAAAGTGGGGGCTGAACCAGAGTCCCATCATTCAGTCGTTTACTATGTTCGCCAACCATCTGCGTCACCCATCTTTCATTTTCTTCTGCATCGCCCTTATTGTACACATTGGCCTGGAGTTTCCACTCAGGCTGCAGTTGGGAAAATGCGCCTGTAATGCGCTGGAGACTGCGCCGGTTTTGTCGAGGTGAAGTCACGTCGAAGTTTCCACTCAAACTTATTTGCATAAGTCCGAACGTAAAATCTCTCATGAGTCAGCAATTTTTTGATCGTAATTGGTTATTGACTGGAACAATGAGGCCTCAAGATTACTGAATTACTCTAATTTAAACTGAAAATTTGTTCAAATAATTGCTGCAGCGAAGAAACAGGCCAATCAGCGGTTTCAATTGATTGCTGGTTACAGTTCTTATGTACCAAGGGCGGATCAATTGACTGAATTTGAACTCATTCAAACGGAATTTTAAGTAATTTAAAGTAATTGTAGCATTGGTATAACAAGCAGACCTGATTGAAGTTTCAATTGACTGCTGGTCACTGCAGTGGAATGTCATTAACAATGGATTAATGTGACTACGGGTGTCTGTGCACCCAAATTTCTGAGCACAATGTGATGAACACCCACAATCAGGTGCAATTGGCGGAAACACACCATGCCGATCTGGGGGCGTGGCTAGTTTTGTGGGCGGGGACTGCATTAGGCGAACTGACCTTTGAACCAGTGTAAAAAATCGTGGAAATTCAGGCGCAAGTGGTTACAGGCATAAGTCACTTATGTTTCAAACTCTGCGATCCTTTGCACTAGTTCAGTCGATTGCGCTGATATCTGGGCGTAAAACATGCAGAAACCCCAGCACATTATTGTTGCAAACAGAATGACGGATGACCCTGTAACCTGAAAATGTATTTAGTACAAGGAACTGAACCAAATGCAGTGCAATGCACAATTAGATTTCCTTTGAGGAAAGATAACATTTCCATGTACCTGCAATGTACCACCACTGGCCCCATCTCTGGTGTCTGAGCCGCAGATGATTTTCTTACAAAGGTGAGTACAGGAAGTGCATACTCTGGTACTCCCATATCAGGCCACTGTGTATAGTGATATTGGATAACCATTCGTTCATTCTGTCGACCCTTGGGGTTTCCTTTTTGTCCCTGTAACCACAGTTTGTCAGCATTAGTGAATATCTAACAATTTATTTGGAGGATGATTGGCAAATCTCAAACTGTGCCAATGAGAACCACAGTCGTACATCACTGCTAGACTCTATACCCATGCGTAACATTCACTTCTGCAATATAGGTTACAATATGCAATTATCTTACAGAACCAAAAAAAGAGCAGAGAAAATTTGGAATGACTTCAAAAAAGTATAATAAATCCAATAAAATCAGAATGAAAACAACTAACACTTACTTCTACTTAAAATGACTCGGACTCTAATATCAGATGAAGTGGATCACTTAGCAAATTCACTTATTAGTCAGGTGACAATTCAGAATTGAACAATGATGAAATCAATGCCATCTTTATTTCAAATTGCGTGCTCTCACATCTGAATGCCTGTTAGCAGACAAAATCGTGATTTTTGTAACCTCTCTTCCCCAGGTCTCCCCACGTCACACAGCATTCTCTGCTTGGAGGGAAGAGGTGAGCAGAGGAGACAGGCAACTAATCCGTGATCAGTCCTCTAATAGTGCTCTACATCTGCTCACAAAGTGCGAGTGTAGTGGATCCCCAATTGATTCATTTGATTTCTACATGTCTGCAGGGCCAAGGCTGGGAAATTCAGCAAGTGGGGAATTGGGGACCCATTACCAGAAAACCATCTTCTTCAAGTTCTCAAAGTAGTGAGTCAGTGATTCAGCCCTTGGGCATATCTCCCTCCATCAAAGCAAGTTTTAACAGAAAATTATACACTTCAGGAGGCAAACCAAAACATGAAAGATCAACATTTCCACTTCCTGTTCTCATTATCTATGGTACCAAGGTGGGCAGCCACTGTGTGGATGTTTGAATGCACACATTCAAATCTCTAGTTAGTGCTGGATGAGACAGTTAAATAGCCTCATTACAGGAAATGGAGGATGGTTCTTCCAATGACCTCTTGTGCATCGTGTCCTAAAAATATATTTCCCATAACTTTATTTTCAAGTGCAAAAATGTCTTTCGTTTAATTTATGGTAAAGATAAGAACTACTTTCCAGGCAGACATTAAACTGTTCAGGTGAAAGTAAAAGATCCTATGACCCTATTCGAAGAGGAGCAGGGGAGTTCTCCTGATGTCCTTGCCAACATTTATCCCTTTACCAACACCACTAAAAAGATTAATTAGTCTGTTACCTCATTACTGTTTGTGGGACCTTGTAGTACACAAATTGGTTGCCGTATTTGTTGAGTCTGTGTGTTCCAGGTATACTTATTTTAAATAACTGGACACAGACAACAGGAAAAACTAAACAGGTCTTTACTACTTGAAGGTCAGGGCTGAACTGCTTTACAAATTACTACACAGAGCTTATATACTGGTGTGGTCACCACCGGTACTACAATATACAGTAGCAAGAGAAAGTAGTCCATCTTCTTAAGGTAGTTCTCTTAAGGTGGTACAGGTTACATACACCACAATTCCTCCCTTTTTAGCTTAACAGTGTACACCCCAATTTAAACATAACATGGATAACATATATACAACTTTCATGCAACTGTTCAAAGATTCAGTCTCTGAGGAGGCCTCCTGATCCGAGTTGGATAACGCCTTTCAGGGGTCTCTGATTCTGGTTGCTGGGGTGACTCCTCTAATTGATCTCTTATGGATTGAACATCCTCATGTACGTTCGCGTTTGAGGTAGATGCTACAGGTTCAATAATTTCTTCCACTGGTGTCTCTGCCGTAGCCATGGGTTTGACCCTTGTTCTCGATTCTACAAGTTGGTCAGTATTACGTTTTCACCAATCTCTACCGTGTACATCAGGGGTCCTTGTCTGGCACGAATTGTTCCAGATTGCCATTTCTCATTCTTATAGTCCCGGGCTAACACTGGTTGTCCTATTTCGAAACTCCGAGTGGTCTTGTTATTTACATGCTGGAACTGTTTGTTTTCGACTTCCCTACGCACATTTGGTTTTAACAAGTCCAACCTGGACCGCAACCTCCTGTTATAAAACATCATGGCAGGACTTTGATTTGTCACTGCATGTGTGGCGTTTCGATATGCCATTAGGAAATTGTCCACCTTGTGTTGTAGTGGAATATGGTCTTCGCTCATGGCCTTTATCGCCTTTTTGAACGTTTGTACAAATCTCTCGGCCAGCCCATTTGTAGCCGGATGATATGGGGCAGATGTATAGTGTTTCACCCCATTCTTCTTCATGAATTTCTGGAATTCTTCTGACACGAACTGCGGTCCGTTGTCTGAACATATCTGTTCTGGCAATCCATTTCTTGCAAATATGGTTCTTAGAACTGCGATCGTCTTTTCCGAGGTAGTGGTCGCCATCTTAATCACTTCTGGCCATTTAGAATGTGCGTCTACCGCTATCAAAAACATGGAATCCGTGAATGGACCTGCAAAGTCGATATGTACACGCTGCCATGGGGTTGAAGGCCATTCCCATGGATGCAGCGGTGCAATTGGAGGTGCATTTTGAACTTTTTGGCACCCTGAGCAGCTTTTAGTCAGATCCTCTATTTGTTTGTCGATACCTGGCCACCACACATAAGCCCTAGCAAGGCTTTTCATCTTGACTCCCCCCAGATGACCTTCATGCAGTTCCTTTAGAACTCTCTCCCTTAATTTAGGAGGAATAATCACCCTTGTTCCATACATCAATGTTCCTTGACAAACGGACAGCTGTTCTCGTCTGGCTGAGAATGCCGGTAACAGTGGTTCGCCATGTGCTGGCCATCCCTTCACTGTCAATTCGTAGACCCGAGACAGTGTCGGGTCGTTCCTGGTCTCTCTCTCAATACTCGCATTGGTGACTGGCAAACATTCGATGATGGTCGAGTGAAATAACTCAACAGGGTCAACTGTCGGTGCCTCTTCCGCTGTAGGTAGTGGCAGGCACGACAGCCCATCAGCATTACCATGTTGCTTTGTACCTTTGAATTCGATCTCATATTGATGTGCCCCTAGGAAAAGGGACCATCTCTGGAGCCTCTGCGCTGTCATCACCGAAACACCCTTCTTAGGGTTAAAAATGGAAACCAACGGCTGGTGGTCTGTCAGCAGCGTAAACTTTTGGCCTTGCAGGTAATGATTAAATTTTTTTACTCCCCACACGAGGCTGAGAGCCTCCCTATCTATCTGAGCATAGTTGCGCTCAGCGGAGGTCAATGATCTGGATGCGAACGCGACTGGTCTTTCCAAGCCATTTGGCAACTTATGTGATAGCACTGCCCCAATACCATATGGAGAAGCATCACAAGCTAAACGAATAGGCAGCGTTGGGTTAAAGTGAGCCAACACTTCCTTAGAGGTGATCAATGCCTTGCTTTTGTGAAAAGCCCGCTTACAGTCCTCGCTCCACTTCCATGGCACTCCCTTTTGTAAAAGAGCGTTCAGCGGGTGTAGCACCGTGGATAAATTTGGCAGAAACTTATGGTAATAGTTAATCAACCCTAGGAACGACCTCAACTGGGATACATTTTCCGGAGCGGGAGCCTTCACAACAGCTTCGATCTTGTCAGGTGACTTGTGAAGCTCCTCCTGGTCAATGACGTGACCACAGTACGAGATTCGCTTCTGAAAGAACTCACGTTTCTGGCGATTAACTCGAAGTCCATACTCTTTCAATCTGGTGAGCACCTGTTCCAAATTAGCAAGGTGTTCCTCATCATCATCTCCTGTAATAAGAATGTCGTCCAGATAGCATTGTGTGCCAGGAATTCCCTGTAATACCTGCTCCATGGCCCTTTGCCAAATCGCTGGAGCCGATGCCACTCCAAAAACCAGTCTATTATACCGATATAAGCCCTTATGCGTGTTGATCGTGAGATACTGGCGTGACGCTTCATCAACTTCCATCTGTAAGTACGCCTGCGCCAGGTCTATCTTGGTGAAGTGTTTCCCGCCAGACAACGAAGCGAAGATATCCTCAATCCGCGGAAGCGGATATTGCACCGTGTGATGAACCGGATTAACAGTGATCTTGAAATCGCCACAGATGCGAACCTTCCCCGGTTCCCCCGGCTTGTTGCTCAATGAACGCTTCATGACGGGAACAATGGGCGTGGCCCATTCGCTCCAGTCCACCTTTGACAGTACTCCTGAATGTTCTAGCCCTTCCAGCTCAGCTTCCACAGCAGGTCGTATCGCATAAGGTACCGGTCTGGCTTTGAAAAATTTCGGGTTTGCATGTTCTTCAACCTTGATGTTTGCCGTAATTCCTTTCAGTGTTCCCAGTCCCTGTTGGAACACCTCCTTAGCATCGTCCAATATTCTGGACAGTCGTTTAGGTTTGACATCGTCCTTTTTACCGGAATCTGCAGTTAGTGCTTTTAAGGAATGCCAGTCCATATTTATTCTCCTGATCCATTCCCGTCCCAGTAGTGGTGGACCTCCCTCAGGTAACACATACAAGTCCATTCCTTTGCTTTCTTTACCCTTGTGGACCACCTTTACTTTTATCTTTCCGATGGGGTACACTCTTTGCCCCGTGTATGTTTTTAATACAATCTCCGTATCCTTTAGGGGAATGTGTGAGAATAACCTTTTGTAATCTTGCTTATTCATGACCGTCAATGCCGATCCCGTGTCCAATTCCATCTTCACTTGGACTCCTGCTATCTGGAGTGTAACCCAAATAGTTTGGTGGTCTGCTGTGTTACCCACATTATGTATTCTTAGACAACCCAGTTCCTTACTGCTGGAGTCTGAATCCGTCTTCTGTTCATCCGAACTGTTCTCTGTCACCTTGTGTACTTTTTTGTACTTCTTCTGTGGTGACTTTTTGTTGCTGGTCTTCTTTCCTGACCGGCATACTTTTGCTATGTGACCGAGTCTGCCACATTTTCTGCATTCTTTATCTTTGAACCAGCACTGGTTCTGATCGTGCGTTGTCCTTCCGCAACGATAGCACTTTACTGCACCCAATGCCATTTGATTGGTGGTGAGTTCTGATGGCCTTAGCTGCATTTCCGCGGTGCCTCGTGCTGCCGCCTCGTGCGATGCTGCAATGGTGACAGCTTTATCTAGCGTAAGGTCCTTTTCCTCTAGCAGTCGCTTCTGCGTTCCTTCTTTTAATAGTCCACACACGAACTTATCTCTCAGAGCATCTGCTAGTCCTGTACCAAACTGACAGTACTTTGATAGCTTGCGCAGTTCAATTAAGAATTCAGCGTTGCTTTCCTCTTTCAGCTGCGTTCTTCTGTAAAATTTAAATCGTTCCGCTATCAGCAGCGGCGTGGGGTTTAAATGCTCTTGCAGGATAGTAACAATATTCGCGAAAGTCTTATCCGCCGGTTTATCTGGTGTTACAAGGTGCCTTAATAACCCGTACGTCCTCGCACCCATCGAGTTTAATAGGGTTAGTGCTTTCTTTTCAGCCGGTACATCATTTGCTGTACAATAAACTTCAATACGCTCCACATAAGTGGCCCAATCTTCGACATCGCTATCAAAAGCAGTGATGTTACTGTTTTTAGGCATCCTTGTAAGTTTCTTTAAGTATTTTATTTTTTTCCAAAATGGCGGCTTCCCGTGCTTGGCGGCTTTTCCCGCGCTTGTCTTCTTCCTGCGCCGACTAAAATGGCGGCTTCCCGCGCTTGGCTTCTTCCCCCGCTGGCTACAATGGCGATTACTGCGCTGTTGCCGTTCTCGCCTCCCAGCGGTCCTTAATTTCCCCCGACGCAGCTGCTTTTACTCCCCGCTGTCCTCGTGGGTATTAGCGCTTCCTTTCTTGCTGCGCGTCTATTCTGATTGCAGCCCGGCCCTTTTACACCGGCTGCGGTTGAGTTCTCCGCCCTTTTTCCTCCGGTCTCGCCCCCCTTCTCCACTGACAACGCGGCCGACTTTCTGCCCGTGTCGCTAGATCGGCTTACCCACCGCCGTGGAAGAAGGATGATCACTGCCTGTCGCTGATGGTGGACTTCGTGGTCAGCAATTCCAACCCGTGTTCTCGATGCCTCCCGTGCGAATGCGGTGCTCAGCAGGATGATGAGGGCGGATGCCTCTTCTCGACGTCCGTTCTGGGGACGAAGCTGCCTTGGATGCAATTGCCGCTGGGTAAGATCGACTCGTCGCCACTGTTGAGTCTGTGTGTTCCAGGTATACTTATTTTAAATAACTGGACACAGACAACAGGAAAAACTTAAACAGGTCTTTACTACTTGAAGGTCAGGGCTGAACTGCTTTACAAATTACTACACAGAGCTTATATACCGGTGTGGTCACCACCGGTACTACAATATACAGTAGCAAGAGAAAGTAGTCCATCTTCTTAAGGTCGTTCTCTTAAGGTGGTACAGGTTACATACACCACAGTATTTCCCTACATTACAACAGTGACTACACTTCAAAAGTATTTCATTGGCTGCGATGCATTTTAAGATGTCCCGAGGACATGAAAAGCACAATATTAATAAAAGTTAGTTCTTTCTTTCACATTTATTCCTAATTGTGCCATGCCTGGGATTCTAAATTCTGTGTAAGAAGTATAAACAAGCCTGAAACACACTTATATTTCTACACTTACCTTTTTAACTTTCGTGTTCCTTATGGTGAAGCGACGCACAGTGCAACATGCCCGTACTTTTGTGCTCTTCAAGGTGACAATAATGTTGCCATACTCTTCATTGTTCTCACTTGGCCAGTACTGATCACATTTTCGCTGAAATACAAGAAATAAAGAGGTTTCATTCCATCCAGAAAGTGCCACAATATACTGTCTAAATCACAATGCAATGCAACTAAGAGGCAGTGGCAGTCATATCCAATCTTCCAACACTCAATTTAATATTCATTACTGAACTGACTTGACACTTTGTTGCTTCACAGTACGAACTGTTTTGATAAGTTTGATATGATAAATTAAAATCAAAGCAAGAGTCTGAAAACAACTTAAAAAGATCACTTACTCTTCCTTTTTCCACTAAATTTGTAATCATAACAATGATTCCTGTATTCTGTTCCCAGATCATTCTCCAAAAATCTTCAAATGTAGGCTTAAGGGGTCCCTGTGTAGCTATATATGCTTTTGACTTGTTGTAGCCCTGTGGAGGGGAGAAAACAACACAAATTTTTAAAAAAACTTTGACGCACCACTCAAAAGTTCAAACACTCTGAAAATATAAAATTCATAATAGCCTTTTTTTAAGCTGTGACGGATTTGACATTCTGGTGACATTAAACTCGCCATTATTTCCCCAGCAAACTCTGAACCGTTATTTCACTATTCATGTAGTTACTCTGTACTACAATGAAGATTCAATGCTTCAGATATCACATACTCCATATCCATACATTAGTCAAGTTTGTTTTAATCCAGATCCTTTATCCTGTTAGAACAGAAGATTCTGCTATTTTTTTAAATTACATTTTATTCTTATTTTGTACTCAAGGGAGAGCACCTTTGTCACCTGTTGTTAATGTCAAGCAATCTGAGGCCAGTTACTGCAGTCAGATACAAAGCTTTACTCTACTCAATGTGCCAGTGACCCAAATTCAAAAGTGCTCACATACTGCATAAATATTATTTTTTTCACTTCAAACAGCAGCCGCCTTTACGGCCTCTATAAAACAGATTGTCAGATTAGTGAAAATTTGTGAGCAGACTTGTGCTGGGATGCGCATCCACTAGAAACTGGATTGTGACTGTTCAAACTGATTTTACCTCGGCTTATTATATGAGAGAGAAAGAAAGAAAGACAGTGAGAGAGAGAGAGAGGGGGAGAGAGAAAGAGAAATACTGATTTAATTGTCTCAGTCTGGGCTGGATTTAAACCCAGGTCTTAGAAATGAAACAACAGTGTACAAATCCATGATCCAGCCAGTCTCCAATTCAAATCTGGAATTCTTTGAATTGAACGACCATGACAAGTGAGAGAAATACAGTATATATAAAAGAATGACTTACATCAACATAATTGGCATTGATATAGTCACTGTGCTTTGAATCCTTTCCTGGTATTGGCCTTAGCTTAACTCTACTGTGATCATCTGGAGAAAGAGAAATATTAATCCATAGGAAAAATCAACTTGATCTGCACAGTTCATTTCAAATGTTACTTCACAAATGTAAAACCATGACAAATATTCAACAAATGAAGCAGTACACTGTAAACACATATCAGAGACAATCACTGCCGATTGAGATCATTTACAACAGCAACGACTGCTATTTATGACTGAATAATCATTTCCAGAAGTATTTTTAATTGAAATAGATTCTTGATTGAACAACCCCATGCTTTTTATACATGCTGTATTCCTTCACTACCCTATTGGGGGAATCTCAGTGCGATATACTTGAAAGACTGACTTAGACATGAATATATTAGAATGTAGCATAGTCTTACAGGCTACAATGTTGATGTATCGGTTTTTGTGCTTGTTATCTGGATGGTTGGAATGCTCTGATGTGATGGTCATATCAGCTGTACAGCGCTGCACTTCCTATAAATTGCAAAAGAAGGAAAACTTCATTGGTTTCCTAGTTCACAACATATTTACTACATTCAATAGCTAGACACTACACAAATTCATTTTATGTACACAGATTATCATATACAAGTGAATATTTGATTATAGAAATATATAAATTCAAGGTTTTTTTTTTAAAGATGCAGACATTTGATCTCAAATAACAGAAAATTATCTGGTATTTAATTATGGTTCAAAATGGAAATTAAATTCCCATGAAGGCTCAGTGCATTTACCCAGTCAAGAGTTGAGCCATACAGACTAGGAGATTGCAGCTTGGATTCCCAGTCTGTACCTGTCCTGTCTGCTGTTCGCATCTCGGGCAGCAGTCGGAACACTACAACTGGCCTCAGTGCTCTTGGATTCGGGAGAGGAAAATAGTTTAGGCTTCTGCTCCTGATTGCTATCCAGCACTTCCTGTTGGCAGTCTCATCTGGTTCAGTTGAAATACCCGCTGCATTTGAAAAGTACATTGCTTAGCTGAGGCACCGGAGGGCACTATACACGAGCAAGAGTCAGCGCTTTTAGAAGAGGGGAGGGATTAAATTTGTCGAAAAAAATAAAAGGAAATGAAATGTGCTTTACTTCCTCTGCAAGAAAAAGGTTATCAAAAAAGTTGTAGATAGTATTCAAAGAACAGTTAAATATACTATATAAATTTATAGGGCTGGATGTTCTAGTTCTGAAATCGTTGTTTGTAAATGCGATGGGGTAGATTTTCATCTTTACTGCCTGGTCGTTAAGCATCACTGGGAAGGAGCACAGAACAGAAAATTTGACGGGGAAGATCACACTCTGATAACAGAACCTTACCTGATTTTCGTTCCAATTAAATTAATGGAAGGAAAATCCAACAGGGGTGTGTGTTTTAGGGTTGTGTGACTACCCTGCCAAATTTTCCTTTCTCTACTCCATCCAAGCAATACTTAATGTCTTGGTGGTAAAGGCAAAAATCTGCTTGAATATAACTGTAATTTTGGTGCTTGAACGCATCATTAAGTTTTTCTACACTTTTGACATGATCCAGTTTCAATTATTTAGGGAGTTAAGTGCGCAATTCTAAATGAGCACATTGAAATTCCATTCAGCTTTGTGTTTAAAAATCTGACTAAATCTTTAACTCCATGTTTATGGGGAAAATATGTGGTTACAGTCTACAGTTCATCAAACATTGGAAGATGCCAAGAGACTGAAGGAATTCCTTTGTTCAAGTTCACTGAAATTCCACTAAACATTTTCAGGTTACTGAGATGTCATGGTCGTGCTGAAGGACAAATCATTAACAAACACATGGCCAATGCACAGAGGGTTCCTAGATTTGCAATTTACAATAAAAATCCTAGGCGATCAGGACAGCTATTCACTCGTTATGGTTTACAGCTGAATGGGCGATGTGCTCAGTTCAAAATGCCCATTTTCGAAAGGAGACTAGTGTATGATGAAGGGAAAGAGACAGGAAATTTAAACAAAACCAAGTTAGCCTTATTGAAGGTAACAGTAAATGTTAATATCCAGATGAACAGCATAACAAATCCCTCTTTCCTTTACAGCAGAGTGGGTTGAAATGATCAACACCAAACAATATAAAGGTGTGCAATTACTTTACAACTTGATTTCGATCTGACGATACTTCAGTGAAATTCAATAGATGCATAACTCATTTGCCAAGAAATTT
This sequence comes from Somniosus microcephalus, assembly GCF_052327205.1. Classification (NCBI taxonomy): domain Eukaryota; kingdom Metazoa; phylum Chordata; class Chondrichthyes; order Squaliformes; family Somniosidae; genus Somniosus; species Somniosus microcephalus. Next base: position 188,276,072 of record NC_140997.1, read on the forward strand.
TATGCTTGGATCAAGGCTTCTACACAACTGGAGCAGATGGGGATGATCTATTAAAATTGTATGCTTTAGGTAGGATTAATCTCAGAACGGGTATGCATTTCTCCAGATTCTTTCCTCCCTGTTCACCTTCCTCTACTAAAGGTGCTGTTCCAGCAACCTTCTGATATTTCACCCAAATGACAATGTGACAGCCTAGACTATTCAACTGTAGGCAGCATCACAGCAGAGCGCACTCCTCACCTCACATCTACACACATGGATGTTCCAGCAGGGTTCACAGGATAGCAATCAGGAGTGGGAATGTTAGCTAATTTTCCCCTTTCCAGTATGGGGATGCTAGCATGGGATGAACTAACATATAATGAACCCGATAGTGAACCGGAGATCTTTCTGGTTTGTATTTTTTTATTCATTCCCAGGATGTAGGCGTCGCTGGCAACCCCAGCATTTATTGCCCATCCATAGTTGGGCTGAGAAGGAGGTGATGCGCCTTTTTGTTGAACCGGTGGTAGCGGCTTGATACAACGGAGTGGCTTGCTAGGCCAGTTCAGAGGGCACTTAAGAGTCAACTACGCTGATGTGGGACTGGAGTCACGTATAGGTCAGACCAGATAAGGGCAGGTTTCCTTGCATAAAGGACATTAGTGAACCAGTTGGGTTTTTACTATAATCATAAAGCTTCATGGTCACTTATAATGATACCAGCATTTTATTTCCAGATTTTTAAAAAATTGAATTCAAATTCTCAAACTGCCATGGGATTTGAACTCACCTGGATTATTAGTCCAGGCCTCTGGATTGTTAGTCCAGCAACAGAACTAATACACTACCGTACCCCCCACTACCACACTGGGCAGTGCATTTATCAAATAATTCACAGGGGAGTTCAGTTTTTATTCTTCCTCCAATTCAGCCAATTTTGTTTCCTCCCCTCTCCTCCCTTGAAAATGATTCCTTGAAAGGTAAGGTTTGTTGAGCACCAGCACCCTCACATACTTCAATCAAAAATCTATTTTTCATGTGTGAGCTCAGATAGTGAGTGACACATAGCTATTTTATCATGGGGCAGCACATCCAAGCGTGATCCTACCCTGTCTCAATCTCCACACGTGCACTCTCAGCAGGGATTATTAGATAGTTATCAGGAATGGGAGGAGCCTTAGATGATCTTCCTCTCCCTAGGCCAGGGGCATTGAGGCCAATTGTAGCATCCCTTCCACTAACTCAGCACAGGCTAGGGATCCCAACTGAGACCTTCCTGCTCTGTCTGGCTCAGCTATTCGCTGATTTAACCAGCTGATCCATTGAAGGAACTCAGTTTATCTAGATTCTTTCGTGACAGAGTCACCATTCCACACAGTTACAAATATGGTTCACTGTAAAGTAAGACATCTCATTTAGAAAAAATACCCAGTTATAAATTTGTTTGTACTGTTACTTACTGTTTTAGTTCATCAGTATTTTTATTGAGACTATATATATATAAAATATATATATAAATATAATATATATTATATATAACCCAATAATTAACTGGAACTATTCTCTGATCACAATGCTCTTATACCGTTTCCTGTGAACATCATAGATTTGAAATAATGAAGCTCTCCTGATAGTGATAATAAATAAAACATGTAATTTTCTTTGAACTTGTATTTGATTTTGTGAGAGGTGTCACCACTGGACAATAGAACACTTTTCTGGGAATGAAAGGCTACAAGAGGAAGCGGTGCAACAATTAGATGGGATAACTAGATATAAGGAGGTGGCAGTGAAAAAATTGGCAGACTCTTAAGTGCAACGGGCACTGGGTCCCGATGGCATCCAACCTAGAATGCTGAGGGAGGACAGTAAGGAAACAGCAAATGGCTCTGACCACAATCTTTCAAACTTGGATATGGAAGTTGTGCTAGAGGATTGAAGGGTTGCCACTGTAACACCTCTGTCAAAATAGGAGAAAGGGGTAAACAGATAACCATAGACCAGTCAGCTGAACATCAGTATGGGTAAGGTACTCGAGGCCATAATAGAGATAAAATTAATACTCAGCTAGAAAGACATTTGATAAGGTTCCACACAAAAGATTAGCAAAAATGAGAGTACACGATATGGAGGTAACCTTGCAACATGGGTTGGTAACTGGCTGGGAGGTAGGAGGGAGAGAATAGGATAAAGGTTTTGTTCTCTAATTGGTACGATATGACAAGTGGTATTCGCCAAGGATCTGTACTAGGGCCTCAGTTTTTCACCATATGTATCAATGACTTGGATGAATGAATAGAGAATTGTATAGGCAAGTTTGCAGCTGACACTAAGTTAGAAGGCACAGTAAGTTGTGTGGATGGAAGCAGGAAGTTACAAAGGGACACAGTCAGATTAAGTGAGTAGGCAAAACTATGGCAGATGTTGTTCAATGGTAGAGGGGGGTTGGAGTATGAGGTCATCCACTTTGGATCTGAGAAAGACAAATCAGAATATTTTCTTATGAGAGACTAGGAGCTGTGGAGGAGCAAAGGGATCTAGGTGTCCATGTACACAAACCACTAAAAGCACAGGTACAAAAAGTAATCAAAAAGGCTAATGGAATATTGGACTTTATCTGAAGGGGGTTGGATTTCAGAAGTGAGGAAGTGATGCTTAGTTGTACAGAGCCTTGGTCAGACCCCATCTGGAGTATTGCATTCAGTTTTGGGCACCAAACCTCAGGAATGATACAGTGACCTTGGAAGGGGTACAGTGCAGATTGACCAGAATGATACCAGGGCTTAAAGGGTCAAAATGCAAGGGCACGTTGTATAATTGTTTTTTATTTCTTTGTGTTTAGAAGGGGTAACCTAATCGAGGTGTTTAAAATGATGAAGGATTTGATAGCGTAGATACAAAGAAACTATTTGCTCTGGAGGGGGAATCCAGAACAAGGCATAATCTTAAAAATTAGAGCTGGGCCACTTAGGAGTGAAATCAGGAAGCCCTTTTCCCCACACAAAGGGCAGTGGAAATCTGGAACTTGCTTCCCCCAAAAGGGTGTGGATGCTGGGTCAATTGAAATTTTCAATACCAAGATTGATAGAGCAGGAAGTGGGTCATGGGCAAGAGGAACTCGGAGAGGGCATGAGGGGCAATAGGAGGAAAACTAGATAAAGATGCAAGTTCATGGCTAGGGCAGGGGGGAACTTTGGGTTGTTGGAAGTTTGGCTTGATGAGCTAGGGAAAGGAACAGATGCGGCAGAGGCAGCTTAACGGATGGTCTCAATCTTGATGACAAAGAAGTCCCTGGGTTCCTCGCACTTGTTGGAGGTAAGGGTGGAGGGGCAGAGGACAGGTGTTTAAGAAGATGGTTTGTAGTAGAGAGGAGAAGCCAGGGGTTATTTTTGTATTCAAAAATGATCGAATACAATCCCAAGTTTCAATAAACAACTACATTTCCATCCTAATATTTCAGTTTATGATAAAGTATTTGAAAATCCCTCCCCAGACTATATCAGTTGATGCAGAGCCAAATGTAATCAGATTTAGGGGTGGAAGTGTCAGAATAACAAAATTCCAAGTGTTGCTAGGAGTCTTAATAAACTTGTTATGCTTGAGGTTTAGTGTTACATTCACATCACCATGATTATAAGCACAGCACTAGAATCCAAGTATAGACCTGCCAGAAAAGTCTTGTTCTTCAAGGTGTCAGGAAAAGCAAGACCTCTATAATGTGATTATCTTGCAGTGATTAATGTTCTGTCAGCTCCAGTTGAACAGGAAGCACCAACGTATGCTTCAGAAACTAATCCTTACATGAATAACTCCCTCTCTCAATTGAGGAGCATCACATAGCGTTGTCTGAGGGAAGAGGTAGACATGGAAAGGTGTAGTATTTTTAAATGACAGAGGACAAATACAAAATAATATTTTTAGTTATATGTCATATTATTTCCATCATCAGTATTGCTTAAGCAATCCACTTAACCCTCATGTTTTATGCAATCTGTAAAAGTCACGCATCATATTAAACATAACCAACTGATTAGTGATTCTTTCCTGGAATGGAGCATTTCATTATACAGTATTTGGCACACAAAGTGATTCCGTGGAGTTGCTTAGTGACTGTGTGTTATTATACTGCCACAAACAAACATAATACAACAGGCATAGAAAGAAGCAAATTTAACAGAATGTTAGAAGGTGCAGTAACAGTTTCCCTGTATGCAGATCTGCACAGTTAATAGCACGTTGAAAAGGTTACCATTTAGCATGCCCCAGTTTCAATAACACGGATTTTTTGGTAAAAATAACAGTGAGGCTATCAGCGCTCACCATTATTGAAGTGTAAATTGGACAGCCACTTCCGGCGCCGCACATGCGCAGTTAAATGTGGATATCAGGAAGTTGCTGTCCGAGTTGCCCAGCTCCTCCAGAAGCTTTGCTACACTGGTATCTTGCTGAGAGACTCGGCACTGAAATACATGGAACAGCATGAAGTTGCTGTATTTATGTGATAGATACCCACTAAACTTGCCAGAAAAAGTTAGAGCTTGTCCATTCTAGTATATGGCAATTTTTAACGATGTAATATGTCTCAATTATTGCCAAACAACCTTTCTGGCAATGAAAATTAACTTTTACAAGTGCGGAGTCTCATTCCTTCAGATTTTAATTGTTGTTGGATATTTATAAAAATAAAAAAATGTAATTCTTTTTAACTTTTTCTTCCTGTCTCTTACTCCCATCTTTCTTTCCCTCTTTTTATTTCACTTTCTGTACACGATTTGGCATTGAATTAACTATTCTAACTTACACTTCCTGGTTCAAACTCTGCGCTGCTCAGTAACAATTCTTCAATCTGATTGGTTACGGAGATACACAGTTACTTGCCATGTTCACAAAGGTCCCAGATTCCCTGTAGAGGGCGCTGCACCAAAATGGCTTTCTAATCACCCCAAGCTCCAGTGCAAAACCCCACAGAAAGTCTGTGGACAAGTGTTAGTGTAATGAACGGCTGGCGTTGTTCATTCGCTGCTGAGCGTAAAATCCAGTGCTTTGTTTTACAATGAGTGAGCAGAGAACCCGATTTTTAATTGCTGTAATCCACCTTACTAAAAGTCCTGATTCACCTCGTGAACACTGAACTTTATTTTATTACAAATCATAACATCCATATCTTTCATACACTCCTGATGACATTTGATTTATACAAGTCTACACTATGGAGAAATGACACCTTCTGATCTACCTGTGAATTACGCTCAGCTTGTACCTTTAAAGCTTAAGTGACCTGGCAAAGTTTTCATTTTGACTGGACAGCCCTTATCTACTCATACAGAGCATACATTACCTGCCTAACAAACTGCTTCAACTTCGCTGCCACACCACCAAAATATTTGACATTTGACATGGCAGAAGACACTGCTGGATTAATTTAACACGGTGGTTTGCAAGTACACACAATGTTGTCAAGATCAGTTTTAAAAGACTCTTTATTCTATGAACAAGAATTTATTAGGAGTGAACACAGACAAAAGGTTTTGTTCCAGTGAAAAAAGTTTCATCAGAGGAAGGTCACATTGGTTTCAATAAAAATTAGTAAGTACTATTACATTAGTAATGAGCCAAGATCCTAATTCACTTCATAAAAATGCTTGCTTTTCTACTTTGTACACATTACTGCTGGGAAGGAAACAAATTCTGTGTAGATGTAGCCTACTGAGTTATTTTGTGGGAAAGAGCTCGAGAAGTGATTACTGCTATCAGGCCCCACAGTAAAGTAATTAAATATTGACCTCTACACGTACTTATGGGAAAATATAATACAGAAGAATTCATGTTATGAACAGATCAATTGATAAACATGAAACTTGATTGTGTTTTGGGGGTGACGGGTGTTATTATTTTAGGGGTTATTTTCTAGAAAGAAATTATTTCATATAAATTCCCTGCTTGACCTGTGCGTGCTTTTGGGGAAAAAAAATATTACAGTTGTTGTGAAAAGTATAACCCTGGGCAGCAGCAACTAAATTACTTCCAGGTGAAAAATAATTACTCTTAAATAATGTCATGGTACGCCAAAGGGTAATATGGTATCAACAGCTGATATATGTCCTGTACTGCCAGTCCTTGCAATATCTGGCCCATCAGTTTCTCTCCCTCATGTCCCGCAGTTCACTCACAGTGAATTATACAGACTGTTCTCATCAAATTATATAAAAAGACAGGTTATATTGAGAACAGTGTATTAACCTTTATTTTTCTAACACAAATTTCAGATGTTGAAGAACATGGTTTTACATGATCGTATGTAAACATATATGTATATATATATATACTTAAAATGGTTCTGCAGTTTACGCGGTTACTGCAGAGAAAATCACACTGTTTCACCAGAGATTGGAATTGCAGTAATGAACCCAGTAAAATAAGCCCAAACTTCAGTGAACAAGAAGGTTAACAACATCATATTCCCATATTCATGTTAAAACACTTGGCAAAAGGAATGTATAAAGCTTCAGACAATTTAATGCTCTGTTCAGATCAACAACCCTTCCTAAACACTAGAGTCCCTTACACAAGTATCAGCTAAAACAAAAGTTGACTGTGAATCTCAGGTACTGCAGTGTAAAGATAGTCTATTTTCTCACTACAAAGTTAGATTAAAAACTCAGAATAAAGCACTTGTTTGTTAACAACAGAACTGATCTTTAGACTGTGCTAACGATTAAAGATTTTTTTTGTAAAGTAATCCAGGCTGTCTGAAGAAAACAGCTATTTAAAAAAATAGTTCAAGAGATGCATTACCAGCCCAGTGACACACTGAGTTGGTTCACTAACACTCTACACACTCGGGGAATAGAAGGCAGCTTTGCAGCCACAATTCTCCAGCATGGCAAGTTCCCAATTTCAAATGATTCCTCGGGAGGTGGTGGCCAGGCAATAGGGAAAGAGATCATTCAGTAAGAGTATCACCTTGGGTCACTCTTGCTTTGGAGATTTTTACCCGGCTACCTTCCCAGCTCAGCAAAGGTTTGTGGGGGACCTAAACTGGGCATGATTGGTTGGGGGGGGGGGGGGGGAGCAAGTGGAGCAAAGAAATAAACTCGCAAATAAATAAATTACAGTACATCCAAAGTATATTAGATCCTTGTGACTTAATTGGCTTGGGTACAAATACAAATCTCTTTATAAATATGACTGCACTGTACACATACAGTACGTTATTCTATAGTAAGTACACCATCTTGACATATTATTTGGCTATTCATGAGAAAAGCAGAAGCGTGCAGTTAGGAAGTTATTGACGTTGACAAACCATCGACTAAATGATTGAGCATAGATAAAAGCCTTTAACTATGTTGACAGTATCCAGGACAAACATGTGCCCCTAGAGAATTGCTTTTGATCAAGATGATCTAATTCAAATCAGCCGAAATCTATTATTCATGATCTGGCAGGCCACTGCTATTAATCACATCTGTTTGTTACACCATTAAACATACTGTGGAATCATTTCATCTAATAAACAAATCAAGATGTGTGATGAAAAATGAATTCATTAATCCAAATGACTGTTGTGCTCCATCACCTTATAATCTTTTGCTCTCTAATTCAGCCATATTCACTTTTATAGCAGGTTGAATTGTTTATAGAAGAGCTAGAAACACATTTTGAGGACTCATTAAGGACTGTGTTTATGATTTGTGAAAAAAATGTATTTCACATTGACAGATCCTTTTCTGAAAAGAGATTCTGCAATTTCATAATATCATTACAGAACACAACAAAACCAATTATTAGCACTTCTCAAAAAGTCCCCATTTACAGGACTTTCTAATTTCTAAATTCCAATCTTCTAATACTATTAGTAAAGCAGATTAAATGCTACAGTTTAGCATTTATTTAAATGCAATAAATGCTATAAGGTTAATGACAAGGAACAAAAAGCGTATTTGAATTATATGCCAATGTTAATGGCGCTCAACAAGCACGCAGAGATTCCTGACAGCAGTGTCAGTACTGTGTTCCAGTATGCAGGCATGTGGCTAGGCAAATGCAGAAAGAAAAATCAGCAAATGTCAGGATCACTGTACTTAAAAGTGAGAGCACCCAAGGGTGAACTTGGCCCGTCTCAGCTGATTCAGGTGGAGGGAGGAAAGGGAGGTAAAATAATCTGGTCTATGGGAAGGGATCACTTTGCTGAAGCGTGTCTCCTGGCAATGTAACCAAGAGCTGCTACTGTTGGGAGTCCATGGACCAATCCACATGGCTGGATTGTCCTGCTTTCCAAAAGGAAAAGTTTGCGCAGTCTTGGGAGGTTAACATTAGGACTGGACAGGTTAAAAAAAGGTTAAAATATGGGGATTTTTTTTACAAGATACACAAACAGTCAATGAAGCACAGCAGCTGGAAGAGATCACATCGTAGAATGCAGGAAGTGGATATCATGAGGCTCTCTGAATCTTGAAAGGGATGACATGCAGGAGAACAAGCAGCACTCCAATCCAAATTTCAGCAACAGTTCTTCATGAAAGTGCTCCAAGATGCAGACATATGCTGTGCTTAAACCAGTGCAGTATTTTCCAGCCCTAAAGCAGGAAATGCAAAAACTGTGCAGTCACAGACAATTGACAGCAAGGAACACTAAAGTGCCTTTTGAACCAGATCCAAAATATAGTTCCCCATTTAAAACATCTCTAAAATTTCACAGTATTGTACTCCATCTAGTACCCGTTTGTCCTCATATATGGAATGAGCCAGGATTGTTTTCTGGAACATCCACATAATTCTGAGTGTTCAAAATGAAATTATGCAACTTCAAGGAACAGAAACTGTTTTATTAATCCCATAGGTTACTGTGTGGACAAGTAACCAATTATAAGTTATGGCGAAGCAGGAAGTTATCAATTATTACAACTGTGAAATAGATTAAAATGGAAGGTTGCATGTTTTTGTAGTTTTGGCCATTAGCTTCCATTTTACAATTTCATTTAAGTAACATTACATAACCAAATAGTACAGTATAGTGACCAACCTCTAATTTACCCAGCAATCATCACAGAGGCAAAAAAAGAACCCGTTCCCAAAAATTTTATTAACTATTGCAACAGTAGCTTACCTCAAATTCTTCAGAGAATCCATGTTGGTTATTGGTATACAGTTCATTGATGTGCTTTACAAACTGCTTGACTGGAATGGCCTCCATATCATCTGCAAGGAAAGAACAAATAAAGATGTTGCTAGGTAACTAACACAATTACAGCAGAGGTGCACATAAGTTTGATCCAATTCATTTTTTTTCATGCAAAAACCTGAACTGGTGTTACTTGTATGCAAGTCTCAAAAATGCTTTAGACTTAACTAATGTACATAAATCAGCTTTGAAGAAAACTAATCAAAATGCAACACATATGGCAAATCAGAACTGCTCTGGAATTACATTCTAATGAATACATTTGGGTGGGAATGAAGAGTTTTAATTATTTATTTAATATATGGAGACCGAAAGCACATCTGAGCTCAGCATGAGGTAATAAACCCAATATTAGCTTTGTTTCCTTGGTGACAAAACAAACTTTTTTTTTTGTATATTCTGAATAATTTAGCAATATGGTCTGATTTTAGAGGCAGAAAATTAAATTTAGTGCAATATGAATCATATAGCAAGAAAATTACCACAAGAAAGGAGCTAAAGTCACTGGTTATGGAAGGATACCACGACCCAAATAAGAAAACTAGAACATGCAGTTTACCGCAATCTTCTGTCATAAATTTTCCATGCAGAAAATTAAAATGTCTCAGCTTCATTGTTTTCGCTATAAAAGCAAACTGAGGGAAAGGAAAATTTACTGGGAAAAATATAATGCCTTAGCATCAAACGTTAAAAAAATCAGAAGCATGTTTATAGGAAATGTATTAGGAGTTATTTAAAAGAGGAATTAGAGGTAAAATTTGCAATTTGACATTCTGCAAAGGTTAAAGCCATTTTCTTAACTGACATTTGAAACAGCAAAGATTTGTGAGCATTTGACTGATAGGGTAAGCTAAGACCACTAGAAACATGAAAAAAATAATAGAAATTAAACCTTCTGTGAGGAGGAGAGTCTACGATCACCAGCACTGACAGATTTGAAACGTTGTGTCTCATGCCAGAGTTTCTCAATGTTACCTTCAGGTTCAAATTACTACATCAGATTCTATTTATTGACATTTTGAGCAGTGGAATGCATTTGAAAGAAAATAATAGATTGTTATTCAATATTTCTAATTGATTAGTGGCAGTGCACTAGGCTTAATTAAAAAAAACAGACGCTGGAATTGGAAATAAAAACAGAAATAGCTGGAATGCAGACGTCGGTCAATATCTAAAAGAGATTGAGGTTTCAGGTGGGGCCCTTCATCAGAATTTAGGACCCTTTGTCAGAGTTCTCACCAAGCTCATTTTAACCTGTCTTCTCTTCAGATGCAAATTGTTCTGCTGTGTAGTCCCATTATTTCTCCTTTTATACCAGGCTTATTTAGTTTGATTACCCTCAATATTTGGCTCTCTAAGAAAGGTTACAAGTTTGTACTAAGGCAGGATAACGAACTTAAAAGATGTATTCAACATTAAACTACTCTTATTTGAGGAAACTGATTTTCTTGGAATAATGAGTATGAAGATAACACAAGTAAATTCAATTCTGAATGCAGCATTTGTATGGCAATATAATGGAATTATAGTTGGACCTCCATTATGGCAAAAAAAAATGTATTCGTTCCTGGGATGTGGGCGTCGCTGGCAAGGCTAGCATTTATTGCCCATCCCTAATTACCCTCGAGAAGGTGGTGGTGAGCCACCTTCTTGAACCGTTGCAATCCGTGTGGTGAAGGTACTCCCACAGCGTTGTTAGGGAGGGAGTTCCAGGATTTTGACCCAGCGACAGTGAAGGAACGGCGGGCGATGTATTTCCAAGTCAGGATGCTGTGTGACTTAGGAGGGGAACCTGCAGGTGATGGTGTTCCCATGCGCCTGGTAGAAGTCACAGATTTGGGAGGGGCTGCCAAAGGAGCCTTGGCGAGTTGCTGCAGTGCATCTTGGAGATGGTACACACTGCAGCCACGGTATGCCAGTGGTGGAGGGAGTGAATGTTTAAGGTGGTGGATGAGGTACTGATCAAGTGGGCAGATCAAGATTATTCATCTGCTGATGGATAATGGGAAAAGATGATCAAGAATCCCCAAATTTTGGTCTTGCGCGCATGGCACAAGAATATGCTAGGCCGAGAACTAGTGGAATAGAAATAAGATCCGTCAAATGTTATCACTCTTGGACTGTGAGGTTGATTTATGTCATGCAAGGAGATTGGTGGTATCAGGCTGTGGAAAGCTTTGATCTGGTAAACTTTTGCCAGCTAATTGGGAAGCTGGATAACAAGAATACAGATAATGAAGATTGCACTGTAAGAAATGTTATCTCTAAGGGTCCAGTGATAATCTCACAGTAATTGCCTGTGCTTATCTACCCTGCATAAAGGTTATGAGGATCTACACAACTAACTTGAACATAATTTGTCTGAGTGCTGAAATTCATATATATGTAATGAAGAAATCAACAGGTGAAATGTCAATGAAGATTAACAGCAAAGAATCTTCTCTCATTAAACCCAATGCAATACAGTAAGAATGCAGCTGCTGTAGAATTTCACACCAGTTAGATCACTTGAACTACAACCTGAATTTGGAACTTGTGTTGGGAAAAGAACAACTGAAACAGAAAACTCACGTTGTTGGTGGGGGAGGGAAGAGAGAGTTTTCTTCCCTCAATATACTGCATAACAGGGTTGAAGTTCCGCAGGGGTTCTCCTGAATATCCGCCAGAATATCCACAGAAATGGCATAAATGATGTTTGCACCGTTTCTTCAGGGTTTCCTCAGATCTTCCATCCAAGGGACAGCAGACGATCAGGAGAATCCCCACGGAAACGAATGGCACAAACATAATTATCACCTACAGCTTTGTATGGTTAACTGAACCAAACACTGGCGAAGAAACTCAACTTGCATCAAAAACGATGCAAAGTGGACGGAGCAACTGTGTCGTGACCAATGACATCAGTGAGAGGCACAAGACAAATTTGTGCTGGAGTCTCATTTGATTATGACTGGCGAGATGTCAGTGTTACTCCCCATTTAAAGGCAACTTGCACCTCTTAAAGGGAAGGTGCAATTTGGCTGTACTGAATTTGATTCAGTGCTGCAAAGTGGAGATGGCAGGCAAAATGAGAGCAACAAGGGTGCCACGATTTTCTGACACCACTCTGGAGGTCCTTGTGGGGGAGGACACCCGGAGGAATGAGAAGTGGTTTACAGCCGACACGAGAAGGAGTCCAAGGCAAATAGCCCATGCGGCAGTGATCGAAGGGCTGTCTCCGTTGCAGGGAAAAGTTATGGAGCATGTAAAAAACTACAACAAATCTGGAGACTCTCTCAGGGCTGCATTGCAGGATGCCTTTGGACCGATGCAAGCTGCGGAAGCTCTGTTTCAGACCATGCCAACCAGAACTCTGGTAGTGGCGTGGCTCTGATTATATTGCTCCTCTGCATCTGTACTCGGGTTCCTGACAGGCATCATGAGTCTTGTGCTCAGGTGATACCACTTATCCCCCAAGCAGCTAGCCTGGCACTCGATAATCTGGGTGGAAGAGAGGTGGTGGGGTGGGGGCGGTGGGGAGATTGAGAACTGGCACAGGATAAAAGCATCATGACAACTACCAGGAAACCGGGCACAGACCTGTCATCGCACCCCAGCTGCACACTGAGTGAGTGGAAGTCCTCCCTGTTCAGGGTTTTGGTGTGGTGTACGCAAGACTATGTGGGTGCAGTCAATTATGCCCTGCACCTGGGGGAAGAGTGCTAGCCTGGTGAAGCCCAGAGCTCGGTGTTCCGGTTTTGCTATCTCCACAGGGAAAGGGATGAATTTGTCGTATCTGTCACTTGCTTGATGCAGGAATGCATTGCAAACTTGCTGATGTTGCTAATGCCACCTGTTGCAGCCTGGAATGATCCTGAGGCATAGATATTCAGGGTCACACTTACCTTCAAAGACACAGGCAATCAAGTGTGTGACCTGGTACTGGACTGCAGTTGGTGCTGCCATAGGCTCCCAGATGAAGTGGAGCCGTCGGTCGAGCTGCTCCCACAGTCAACTGGAGGCAAGGTGTTCTTTTCCTGTGCACTCGTGTGGTGCAAGGCCTCCTGAACCCTCCCCTTCTCCTCCCTCTTTTCCCAGCAACTGCAGGCCTCGGCACTCTTGCTTGCTGTTCTTTCTCCTACTCATTCTCCAGTCCCAATGGCAGGCTGAGCAGCACGTCCATGTTGCCAGAGGATTTGTGCACAAGCCTCTGGGCAGAAATTGTCCTGCAGCTCCAAAAAAGAACTTCCCACAATTTTCCTGGTCAGCTCCAGCAGCCACCACAGCCAGAGATAGGTATAATAGCCCACTGGCAGTCTAAAACAACTAACCAGATGCTTGCCTAAAATGCAGCAAGGATCCCTTTAAATAACGCTGATGCAGCCTCCTTCCCGACTGTCGCTGCCAATGATTTGTGGGCGAATTTTAGATCGACGAATACAGCATTCCCAAAGTTCAATTTGTCAGCAGGGTTCTTTAACCAGGCAGAGGGTTCATTTACATATATTTATTTGCCCCCCACTGCTTTCAGGCGGTTGCCCTAGATGACTAAAAGTCATCCAAGTCAATATGGCATCTGGCACACTTTTGGTCCAGATTGGGCACGGCAGATCGCAATGTGAAATTCAGAGGCCTAATGCCTGTTTTGTGCAGGAAAACAGGGGCCCTCGATTTGAATTTCTCCCCTATTGTGCATTGTATTGTGTATTTTGAAATCCTTTCTGTGCAACTCTTATCCTGGTGACGGTTGAAGCAATGTATTGTTAAATTCATCTGCACATCCCTATTATGGTTCTTTGGAAACTAATCATTGTAGCTGCATCTGGCACCTGGGGCTCGCAATACTATTGAAGGCTCATTTGGATTATGCAGCTCCCAGATAGGGGAAATAATTATGGTTGCACATCTGAATCAATTAACAGCACAATGTTAGAATTACCCATGGAATACACTGAGAATGGATTTATAATGCACGTGCTCGTGCATTCGAACTAGAGCCAGAAATTTGACAGAATCATAAAATTTTACAGCGCAGATGTAGGCCATTACGGCACCTGTGCCAACTCTTTGAAAGAGCTACCACTTAGTCCCTTTCCCCATACCCTTTTTAAATATTTCTTTTTCAAATATTCATCCTTTTAAAAGCCATCACAACTGTTTCTGGCAGGGCATTGCATGTTTTTACAACCCTCTGTATAAAAAATAATTCTTCTAACCTCTCCCTTCACTCCTTTGGTAACAATCTTAAATGTATGCCCTCCAGTTATTGACTCACTGGTCATACACTGGCTTCCATCTGTCAACAGGATTGCATGTTGAAATAATTGTTTTAGTGGATTTCTAAAGTCATAATTTCATCAGGCAGATTGAGCTATTTTAATTAAAGAAAGCTGTATGATTTAAATTTGATTTTTAAGAACAAATGTATCACTGGCTGCTGAGTTTCAAGTGGATTCAGCATTTGAATGGTCCTCTGTAAGCTCACTGCCTCGATGTTGTGTCATATTCGGCACAATGGAACAAGGGGCAAGCCTCAGAGCTCCTGCATGGTTGCCTTTTATCCCGATGCACAAATATAATCCCTCCCAATCCCCCGACCACGATGCTCCCCCGACCGCGATGCTCTCCCGACCCCTCACCCAGCCACTTACCCGAGTGCCAGCAACTGTTCCTTCGGGTCCCCAGCGGCAGCCGCTTCTGCCCAGAATCCCGCTCCGGCCAGCTAACGCTTTTCCTTGGCTTTGGGTGAGAGATGGACGGTGGCTATGCAGATGAGGTGTTAAGATCTCCTGGACCTAAGGCTGTGGAGAGTCAGACAGTTTGCCATCCGCCTCGGCTCCTCAAACGCACGACTCTCGGCCAGGAGTTACAATGGGGGCTATAGTATTGATTTAGATTGGGGCAGGATTCCTATGAGTGCAGCTGTTTTTTTAATTTTCTTTTGTATCGTGACTAAATTGAAGGAGCCAGCAGCTCGCTAAAACTAGACAAAAAGGATTCCTTTTTGTCACATTCACATTTCTCAGAAACCTCTCAAAGCACTTTACAGACATCAAATTACTTTGAAGCCCAGTGCCTACTGTTATATAGACAAACGCACCATAATGTATTGTGTTAATACATCTGCTGAGAAAGTTCAATTAGTGAGTGCAGTCTTGAGACTAGTTAAAACAGGAAGATTCCCTCAATAATTATTGTAAGAGCCTTTGCGTGTTAGGAGTACGTAGTTTTCTCTGCTAGGTGTGGTTGAAATTTCCTCGCTTGCAACAAATTTGTTTGGCTGGCTCCTTGCAGCTCTATTACACAAGAGGGAGTCTTAAGGCTACAATGCCGAAAGACAAGGAAGTACCTCTGACTGATGTTGTGCAGTTGTTGCAATTTGTTACAATTCCTTCCAACAGCAAGTTGTATTCAAGTCAGAAGCACTAAATTTCAGAAGCAATCAGAGGCAACTATAAGAGACAGGCTAGCACACACATCCACAAGGTGGACCCAATAAAACTGAACAATATGGTGCTATTCAAAACAACATGATTAGTATTTCTGTTAGGTTTATGAATTTTCATCCCCGAATGTCCAAAGTCCTTTACAAATGTTCTGCCATATTCCAATTGGTGGTGGTGACTGCTTGTTGAATCACTCCCTTCAAACAGTCCTGTAGCTGGGCTGGCGATGTATCATCATCATCATAGGTGGTGGGTTACAGGATAATTTACTAATTATAAAAATGCAGGTAACACTGCAAACTGGACTATTTATTGGCTAACGAGAATTAAAACATTTTCTTTTAATGCTAATTAGTGACACATCCAGAAAGGGGAGAAAGTGCTTCATTAACAAAAAATATTTAATGCCTGTTTCTGAAATGCATGCTACTGTGTCTGTGGTTGCTAGGTAACCAAGCACGCTGCAGCTTAGCAAAGGTGTCTGTACTGTTGCCAGGGGCCTTACTGCATCTCCCATTGGATTGAGACTGCTGCCTTGTGCTGCTAGGTTGCTTCCTCATTAGTTAGGATTGCTGAAAACAATTATATTGTACATTGGCTCATTTTGATAAACAGTTTAAATAAAAAGAGGAATATATTGGAGCTGTCTCTTTAGCAATAGAGTGGCAGGAAGTGGCTTTGCTTCTGCAATTCCCCACTCATCATCTTTTCAATTTCAAGTACACTGTTGCATGGAAGAATCATCAGAGACCAGGGTCTGCCCCACAGAAATGAATTGAAAAATTAGAAGGGCAACCACCTTGTACTTCTTTCATGCACATCCTATGGATACTGGTCAAGGACGAAGAGTAATCTCCTGCCTATCCTCTTGGTTGGGAAGGTGCAGAGCACAGGGTCCTCCACAGACAAAAAAACAATGAAAAATGAAAAGACCATCCCCATCAAAACAATCCTTGGTTAAAACAATTCTTTTTTTTTAAGAACGGACAGGCAGTAAGCTGGTGTATCTGGGTTAGAACATGCAGCCAGTGATATTTAAGGTTCTGCGTTCTTGTCTAAAGTGTCATTCTACCATTGCACTCAATGCTCCAAATCGCACTTACAGCTAATATCACACTCAACTAATCAAGACGATGCAATGATTTGCAAATGGAGCAGAGGCTGACTGAACTTCAGACGGAAAATCCGGGTTAGCTTTTACATAAATGCTCAAATTCTGCAACAGGCCAGGAAAACACTTCAAACCAGTTTTCAAGGAAAATTATTTGACAATAAAGAAATCTAAGCGCCTGGCTGTTAGGGTAAGCACAACTAGGTTTCAAAGGGTCGTGGAATAGTCAAGAATGAAGAAAATAATCAACACAGGAAGTTTGTGCATTTTGCCGAATATCAAAGAGATATTCAAGGATGAATCAGACTGAAAATAATGACTGAAAACAGTAATCCAAAGAAAACTAGAATCATAGAACAATATAGCACAGAAATAGGTTGTTTGGTACACAACTTAGTGCCAGCGATTTCTCCAAAAGCAACCTATTCTAATCCCACTTGCTCCCCTTATCCTTTCATATTCCTCTTGATCAAGCAACTAATTTGCTTTTAAAAGAATTTAAGGATTCTGCTTCAACTATAGTTTGTGACAAAGAATTCCACATTCCAATCACCTTTTGTGTAAAGAAGCACCTCCTGTTTAGTTCTTTTTGTAATTATCTTAAATTTGGGCCCTCTTCTTACTGCCTTGTCAACCAGTGAAAAAATCTACGACTATTTACCTGAACATAATCCTTCATAATCTTGAAGACCTCACTATCATGTTACCCCTTAAGCTTCTCAGCTGTAGTGATAAAGCCCTCATTTCTCAAGCCTCTCATCATAACTGAAACGCCTCATCCCAGCTGACAAAATAGTTCAACATTATTTCAAATTCGATGGTGCTGTGCCCGTTTGGATAATGAGGTCCCAGGCCAAATATTAGGTTTGCCTTGGACCTATAGGGCAGAATTTTGCCGGCGCTCAGAGTGCAGGTTTGGAGGCAGGTCCGCTGTCAAAATTGAAATGATTGACAGCGGGTTGGGAACCCACTGCGAACCTGCCTCCATGTAAGTTTCCAGAGTGTCGGATCTGCGATTTCAGAACAGACCCAACATCAAGTGGCAGGGGAGGCATTTAAGATACTTAACTGCTTGTTAAGTGCTTGTTTACTACTATTTTACAAGCCTTTTTCTATTTTACCACATTTTTAACGGGGTTCACGTCCTTCAGAGATCATGTCAAGTAAGTAGGTCGGGTTCTCTATGTCTCCCCATTGCTGTGAATAGGTGAAAAAGTGGTATGAAAGCTGCCATTTCACAGTTGGTCACTTTCCAATGTCAGAAGCTTGAGCCATCATGACTTGGAAGAAATTTTTGAGCTGTATGCAGTTTGGAAGTGTTTGGAGTAAACTCTCTATCCACTGTCACCTCCTTGGAGCAACCTCTTTCATCACTGACAGATCGCTTCTGTCATCTCAACTTCAGCTGCCATCTATTCCATCAGCATCGGTGCCCTTGAAAAAATCTCACCTTGGTCCTCAGAAACCCAACAGAATCAGCCCCAACACCAACATCACCGGTCACACCAACATCCACACCAACCTTCTCCGCAATCAACTGATGCTGCACTGTGCACAGGGCATCATCACCTGTGCACATTGCTGGCCAGGATGCCAGCGATGGCCTCACCATGTCCAGATTTGCTTCACTTAACACTCTACACCCTGGCTGCCACATGATGCACCAGGTTGGCACCACCTCACACCAGCACCATTAAGCATCCCTATTATGTCCAAGCCATTCCTTTCACACTCATTACCATTGGAGGGGGAGGGGGGGGGATGTTATGTCTCACCATTCACTCCAACTCATTAAGCCACTTCCAAAGGTGCACAAAAATCTGTC
The DNA here is from genome assembly GCF_052327205.1 of Somniosus microcephalus. Classification (NCBI taxonomy): domain Eukaryota; kingdom Metazoa; phylum Chordata; class Chondrichthyes; order Squaliformes; family Somniosidae; genus Somniosus; species Somniosus microcephalus. Next base: position 188,294,599 of record NC_140997.1, read on the forward strand.
CAAGAACGCAAAGTGTTCAAAATAAAGATTTCAATGTTTGACAGCACATTACCAGAAACAAATTGGATAAACCACCCAAGTGCCTACCCTTGTATGTTGTTAGTTGGTATGCTTGCAGTAGGATGAGGGTGAGTGTGAGGGGTGGCTGGTGAAATGGGGAAGTGATAATGTAGATAGAGAGGGATGGGTGGAGGTGCAAGGTAAGTTGGTGTGAGTAAAGATGTGCAGGAGTAGGGTAGGGAAGGCAGAGTGATGGGGATGTGATGAGTGGCACAGCAAGGTGAGGTTGAGTGTGGCTTTGCAGTAACATTTCGTGATCTACTGAGATCACTGAAAGGTTTGCGCCACTGCAGCCTGGTCCTCCTGACCACATCCCTGCGTGTGTCCTCCTGTGCAATGTGCAACCAGGCTACGTTGTTCTCCTGGGGAGTTCTTTTCCGCCCATGGGAAGGGAAGAGGACCTCCCTGCATGCTGTGACTCCCTCCATAAGCACATGGAGGGAGGTATGCAAGAGCCTGGGTGCAGCTGTGCACTTCTGTGCAGTGCTTGTCAGTGTTTGCAGCACCTCAATGCTGTAGATCACTGACAGCGCAACTGTCAAAATGAGTGCGGCCATGGTCCCTTTAAGGAAACCGGCTGATGACGCGTCATCAAATGACTTAATCACAGCCATACATTCAGGCGCAGGGATCATTCCCTGCGCACCTGGTTTTTCGCACGAACAAATTTCACATGCTGGCTAAATTGACTATAAAAGCCAACAAGAATCAAAACTTCTATTCAAATTTATAACCCTGCATTATGCATTTTGCCAACTAGGAGAACAGGGTTCTCTGAGGCCTCTGCCAATGCTGTCAAACAGATGCACTTGGACAAACTGACTGCTTTCCTCTGTCCCTGTGGAAAGTATCTGATCTGTGCTCAGTGCTTTGCTACAGCACGTGGTCAAGATTGGAAACTTGCCCATGTCCATGAACTGTGTGGCCAGATGACTCAAAAGTAGGAAGTAGTTGCCTTAGCAACATTAAGAGACATTTTAACTGCCAGCTTTTTAATAGATGTGGCTGTTTGGTTAGTATGAAGTGGGGGGTGTTGTGAATCATGATGCTTAAGGCATCACGACTGTGTGGGGCAGGCTCAATGGACCAGCTGGTCTTTTCCTGTCCATCATTTTTGTATGTTCATATGTTCGTGAGCCCTTTGGTTTATTCTCATCAAAATAAATAATTAGCCAAAAGAAACCCACAATTTATGCTTCCTTGCAAAATATTTGTATGAAGTTAAAGCTGAATCATGGAACTATTTCATGATCAGGAGTGCACCGAAGTAATTGTGTAGAAAACTAAAAAAAATTCAGTAATAATAGTGCAATGTGTTCCTGTTGTCGAAGTGAACCTTATATTCATCTGCAATCTGCTTCTCTGGGCCTGATGTGTACACTTGTCAATAGACAGACAGAAACAATTATTCAAAGTGAATGAACAGAAGACAGTGATCAACAGTACCCAATGAAAACCCGTGACAGGCGGTCGATGAAGATAATTTATCCAGGCAGGCCTGTTTAACTACTGCACAGAGTAATAAAACATTAAGCATTCACCTCTGCTTCACAGTGGCACTGCAAATAAAATCATAAGAAGCAGATTCTTCAAAGTTAGCTGCTCAATAGGATTCTAGCAGATCTTAAGAGACAGTGTGCAACTACTAACTGGGGAAATATTTGATCTCTTATCTAAAGATTAACAGATGCAGGTCTTCAACCTTAATGTTCCTGCCATTACAGTGAAAGGGCACTGACGAAAGCAATGTGTAACAGCGTGACAAATGTATGCTTCCATTCTTACAGCCTACTATCAAATCAATGTTTTGTGACATGCTCGTATCATCCTGCTGACAGCCATTTGACAGATAAGAAAATCAGCAACATTTGGGCTCTTAGCATCTGAGAGCCAAGTAATAAGAACTATGGAGAAACTCAAACCCATGAAATAATATTTAATGACTGAGGAATCTGCACATTATGCACCAGTAATGTTTTTAACCAAATACAGAGCAGCCTTTTCAAGTTGCCCTGTGTTATCTGTAGAAAACACAGTAACAATCTACAAAGTGGTATCTGAAACAATCCCCTTGGTCAGAATATTGTGAGCTTACTTTATTTCCTATATTACAGCCATTTATTTCAATATACACACACACCTTACTTGCATTCCTTGTGGGTCAAGTGTAGGCAAAATCTGTCATCTATCTCTGGAATCAGCTGCCCTTCCCCCTCCCTCCCTGCACCAACCAGGTTAAACACTGTTATTGTAGCTCACTGTAAAGCATCATTAGAATTTCTGATTAAAACTTTGTATGAAATCAATGGTCCTGTGTTTTTCGCAAGCCCACAAATCACTCTCTTCTGGCAAGACCAACTTAGCAGTTAAAACATTTAATCATAATGCAGTATTTTCAGTATAAGACAATAAAGACATTCCATCTAATTCATGTTTTGAGTTAGTAAAAATTAAAATAAATTCCTAAGTTTGTTATTACATTGAAAAATGTAAATGTGCCACAGACCTGTTTTTCTAGAAAGTACTCAGCACAATCATGTCTAAACTGAAGACTAACTTTGAACGATATTTGTGCTACATATATTGCTCAAGTTGTGTAAATATGAACCTGAACTAAATGGCATTCAAATAGTGTTTCAACATATGCAAAAAAGTATCTTGAGAAATAAACAATAATTGACTTACCTGGAATTGGGATAATGGGAATGCTTTCATTAGGAACCACCCGCGGTGAACTGCTATCCTCCACATAGAAGTGCGCTGTCTGAAAACACTTTCTGAGGGGAAAATAAACAATGTAGTTATTCTCTGGCAAACTAGATGCACAGACAAGAATTTAAGTCTTAGAAATTGTGGGTGCTTGCAAATAAATCCCTGGCATACTGCCATCATTTAAATTTGCTCTTCATTGTTAATCATTCAAAGGTTTCTGATGGGACTTTGAAAAAAGTCATCAAAGAATTAAAATGACTGTTAATCTAAATTCTTCTTCAGCTCTTGGAAGTGCATCGGAGGCAATATCGACTAGTTTTCCAACCTAACATAATTACACTTTGGTTTTATAAGTTGAAGTTTAAAAAAATATATAAGCTCTCTGCCTATCATTTTGAGGCCATATGGAACAATAACACAAAACTGAATTACAGCTACTGAGAAAGAGAAATCAATAGATATGCTCCTAAATGGCCTTAGAAGCAGCCTGGGGCCCAAGAAGGATGAAAATATCACACCACAAAGGAGGATTTAAGCAAAACAATTTCTGATAGAAAAAGATGTGTGGCACCACAAGCCTCCCAATGTTTTACCTGTACTTGATGCAAAGTAACGAGCACAAATTGGTCATCATTGAGAAGGCACGGACAAGAAACGCACACAGAGCTGTGAACAGCCTTTGCATGGTGATGTTGACTGAAGCTGGACTCTAAAACTCCAGCGTCATTGCTCATCTGATTTAATGACTTTCCTTGGGCTGGAACTGAATATCAAATGAGCCTCTCTGTGCTCTTGTGACAGGAGGAGGGACTGCTATGTTCATCAGGGGCTTCTAACAAAAGGATTATTACACCGCAATGATGCCCTTAATAAACCGTTTGGGAGCACCTGCATGCAGCCCTAATGTTGCCGTTTCATGATTCATGTAAATTTACTGTTATCACCCTGAAAACAAAAAATGCCCCTAATGTTTTTCCAATGCACTGTTCTGTTACACAGGGTGATCTCACACTGTATCATTGCTGAGCTGTAATTACTAGCTGCTAATTAAGGCACTCACCATAACTCAACTGCAACTAAAGGCTTTGATTTTTCGTTGGTGTCTTACTCTGTGTTATCACACAGAATATTTATATACAGTACTTGGTTATCGGTGTATATCGAAATAATTTACAACAATTGCAAATATGATTAATGTGACTGCAGCATTCTGAATAACTGCACAAGTACAACCTACAAGATTTCATAGTTTAATTTTCTCCTTTAATTAGCAACATTTGACTTTATTCTGACTTTGAGTTGAAAAAAGCAGACTTAATATTTATTTTGATTTAATGAAAGAATTTGAATTATAATCTTTTACAGAGTATCTAATTAATTGTGGCATTTATAACGTATTTACAGATGTTACCTTCTAAGATGCTGTTCGAAACTGGTGATATTAAATGTGACCAGAAATGGAAACTGTGACAATAACATAATTGTTAGCATTAGTAAGATAACAATTTTTTAAGTAAGGTCATCTTTGAACCAATTAAATCTCAATCACAGAAACAAACAAGAATGGTTCAATTTAGTTTTCAGCCAGGAAACTGACCTCGAACAGTTGTGTGGGTTCACAACAAGGTCTGTCAAAAATAATTAGGAAAAGGAAGTCCTCAGAATGCAAGGTCCCCATTTTAACCCAATCCGCTCATCACAAACGGGGCAGGTGAGCGGTTATAATATCAAAAACAGCCCATTCCCATTGGGGGCAGCCAACCGCCATTTTAACTGGTGAACTGAAATGTGTACGAAAAGCATCTTCCGGAAACAGGCGGGTGCCTCGTAAATAATTGCAAGTCGATATCATTGGGTCGATGTTATTTTAATTGGACAGGATGGAAGTCCTGCCTATCTGCCACTGAGTAAGACCTCGCAGGATTGGCCTCAGAAACTGACTGACATGACTGGAATAGTATTTAAAGGGGCACTCACCTGCAGGCACTCAGATCAGTAGGATCCGTGTGCTATTGTCGTTAATGGATGACCAAGGCAGTTCTGTGCTTGGCGATTCTTTCTAATTTTTGCTCCCCTTACTTATGTTGAGTAAGCACTCACGGCTCTTCATGGGTGCTGTTTTTCCTTCATTCCTTTGGATGGAGGAAGATGAGCAGCAGCAACAGAAGCCTCAACAACCAAGACAAACAGCAGCTGAGACTGTTAGAAAACTGCGGGTGAGGGGAACTGCTCGTAGAAGGCCTCACCCAGCCAATGAGATATATGGGCCGAGTCAGTTTCCTGGACATCTCGTGGAACACTGCATCAGAAGGCTGCACTTCACCAGCCAAGCTTTTTGCTGAACTATGCAGCCTCCTGTAGCAGGACCGGCTGCCTGATGGAGTTATCCTCCCTTTTTACAGTAAAATGCATTAAATTTTATGTCAGCACACACTTGCATTATAAATTCCTATGTAAACATTATAATGCAAAAATCCTATGTAAACACATCACGCTGTAGTTACACTCTTGGCGGTGTAGAGACCACTACCCTTAATTTTTTTGCTTCAGGCTCCCACTAGGGCATTACAGGAGACATCTACCAGTCTGTAATGCACAGCTGCATCAAGCAGGTCACCAAAGCCCTGCTTGCTAGAGCAAACCAGGACATTACCTTCCCAATGGACACTAATGGCCAGAATGTGAGAGCTCTGGAATTTGCACCAATGGCTGGCTTCCCTCACACCTAGGGCATAATAGACTGCACTCATGTACCTATCAGGACACCAGAGCCAGGAATTTTTGTTGACCAGAAGGGCTACCACTCTATCAATAACAACTGGTGTGTGATCACTACAGAAGGATAATGTATGTCTATGCCAATTTTGCAGACTGCTGCCACAACACCTTCATCCTGCAACACTCATCCATCCCCCCACTTAATCCACCCATCCAGGAACACCAGAGGGTGGCTGTGAGGGACAAGAGACCCCCTTACAGACATGGCTGATGTCACGCTTCCGCAACCCCACCATGCCTGAACAACAGGTCCCATCAGAGAAATGGGACCACCAGAAACATCATAGAGCATATTATTGGCATATTGAAGGAAAGGTTCAGCTACCTCCATCTGGGGGCTCCCTACAATATGGCCAAGACAAAGAAGGCCACAACAAGCTGGTAGCTGTTGTGAAGGGAACAAGGAAGAGGTCAGTGTGTGTGTTTTAAACAGGCCTCTGACTGACCCACAAAAATTGCGCTGACAAAGTGGGCGAAAGTCCTGTTGTGTCAGCCAAGCAGATGGATAACCCAACCGTAAGAATATAATGAGCCTCGGAAGTTAAAAGACTGGGTATTCTGTGGTGAGTGGCTCACCTCCTGGCTCCCCAAGCCTCTCCATCACCTACACATCAGGAATGTGATGGAATACTCTCCACTTGCCTGGACGGGCACAGCTGCATCAACACTCAAGAATCCCATCTAGGATAAAGCAGTCCGCTTGATCGGCAGCCCATCCGTCCCCTGAAGAACAGGGGAGTTCTCCTCATCCAACATCACTAAAACAGATTATCTGATCATTATCATATTGCTGTTTGTGGGACCTTGCTGTGCGCAAATTGGCTGTCGCGACCTCTACATTACAACAGTGACTATGCTTCAAAAAGTACGTAATTGGGCAACTAGAGATGGGCAATAAATGCCGGCCTTGCTAGCGATACCCTTTTCCCGAGAATGAATAAAACAAAAAAGAATGCCCGTGGCCTGTTTTCTGCTGCAGTGGGTGAGTTTTTAAGTCGCCCCAATACCCACCCACCCAAACCTGCCAGAGTTAAAAGCAGGGCCTAAGTTTCTAAAGTTTGCATTAGATCTTTACTGGGCATAAGCAAGTGGAGCAATGGGAAGAAGGAGTTTGCTGTATTTTTTTCATTTGAGTAGAAAGGCAATAAAACAAATGAGAAAAAAGTATTCGTCTCCTTTGGGCAGAAATTGATATTATATGCTGCCTAACCCAAGGTTAAATGACATCCATTTCCATTTTCACAATTTAGTTTGCTTAAACTGAAAGCTACAAACCTGTCTAATCTAGTTTTCAATTTTTAAAAAATCAAGTGAATAGTCTGCCTGATTTCTTTAAAAATCTTCTAGGCAAGTTTCTAACAAAGATCATATTCATTTACGTTAGGTTAGAACAAATGTGGACTATAGTAAAATTTGAAACTAAAGGATTAAAACTGCTTACAAGAAAGAACATTACAATAAAATAGAGTAATCTAAGATCTGCATCAGAAGCTGCTTAACTCCTATCTATAGGGCTGGTAGTTTCACTTTCATTTTCTGATACTTATAGCAATGGTTTCTGCAAATACCATTTCTCATCATGTACAGAAACAATAAAGTATATTTTGTATGCTAACTTCTCAAAACTAACATTTCCATATCTCTATGAGGCAGCTGTATATACTGTAGATAGATATTGAAATTAAATTTACATTTTCACTGAACTTCACTCAAATACTGTCTTACTATCCAATATTTTTGAGGTCAATTTGCTTAACTATAGACACAAGAATAAGGAACACATCTATTGTCTATCCAACTAACTATGAACACACTGCTAGGACACTAATAATTCATATTTGCAGGACTAGAGGCTATAGCAAAACAAAATTGATCAAAGATCAAACAGAATATGGATTAAACAAAGCAATAGGGCATCCCCACATGACAGAACAGATTTCTAATTATTCCTAAAATTGTGCTTTTATTGTTCCTCTGCATAGATGACTGATCACATCTAATGCAAGCTGTAGACATGAACATGGTTCCTAATATCTATGATCCTTTGAGGTTTGGCTAGCAGGAAGCATGCACACAAGCTGGTTCACAAGCAGTGGGTAAGCATATGTCATAATGTTGCTGAAAACTAATGATAAGAGTTATAAATTGTAAAATTAAAAATGGATGCCATGCTTTTCAAGAGCTTTAGATGGACACACTGGGATTCCTATTCAGAGGACTCAAATCTGAATTAAACTTTTGACTGTCAGAAAGGGCTGCAGAGTTCATGGACTTTTGATTTTGTTCCACAAAGCAACTTGCAGTGGTTGTGCTCTCTATCTCATGGGAGACAAAAATTAGTAGGGAAATAAATCCTACCCTGTAAAGTATGCCAGTGCAGTGCAACACTAAAAGCGGTTGTAGAGAAGTTTAACGACCACAACAATAACGTCAGTTTAATTTGTAAACTAATTATTTCTAGTTTTAATAAATTGTCCTTTCCCTCTAAATTTTAAAAAGGTGGTTTCATTTGACGACTTGATCAAGTCTCTGTGGACTATGATAGTTCCTGAGCTACTGTAACCAAGAACATTTCTGTGGAAAGGAACTGGACTGGGCTCAATAGTGAAGATGCGGGATGCATAGGAGTTTTGCTTAATTACCTTCAGTAGCCAGGGAGAAATTTAGTGAAATTTTCCCTCAGAAGATTAAATAAATGGGCCAGGGTCCACAATATAGATTGTATGCAGGTTGAGGATAAAGTGGATTTTAGCGGAGATCAGACAGTGGAGGATTGCAGGGGATGAGCTCTGTCCCAGAGCTCCAGCCACAGTGCGTCAAAGAAGCAATTACTTCAGTTATTAAAATGATTATGTATAAGCAAACAAGTATTTATTATGAACATGGCCTGATCTTTCAGTGCCATTATATGCAGAGCCCTCTAACTCAGTATACCGCACAAATATATTTTCTGCATTATTCACCATAATTTCAAGTTTACTACAAATACACAAAGATTTGTTAGGTCCAATATTCATAGGCTGCTAATATTATACAAAATAATCCACGGAAGAATTCATTAGCATTGCAACAAGCCCACAAATAGCAGCCCTCCAGCTTTCCAAAAGCAGAACCCAGTTTAATCGGCCTTTAGTCGGAGCATTTATCCCTATGGGACCAATATTGTCTAGGGTCTCATCAGCAAGTAGACAGTGCAACCACCACATATGGGGTAAAGGCAGTTACTAATGCAAATCACCAATAAAGAAGAATAAATCTAGATATTTCAACTACAGAGACTAGATTCTAAATGTCTACTTAATCCCTCGAGTGTTCTTTATGTGAAATTGGAAATGCATTTGAAGGAATCAAAAGAAAATGCTTCAAAAATTAGATTATAATTTTGATACGAACAGGCAATAAAGCCTTAGTCAATTGTATTAATCTCTCAGTTTTTGTGACGTATACAGGCAGCAGCAATAATGTGCAACAGCTACCTTTCTGGGATACTTTCTTAAGTGAAATCTCATAATATCTGTGCATTGGAAATCAGTATAATCTGTTTTATTTTGTTTGTGCTAAAACAGCTTTAGGGAACTGCAGTGCTACAAATACATTCTAGCTGAGTCGAGTAGCACTTTATTGGACATTGTTTCAGATGCACACATACTTTTCAGAAATTTGCAAAGATACTTTTGTCATTGTATTGGAAGATTTCAGGACAGGCTCTCATCTTGGAATGGCCTGAAGCTATCTGATCTGATACTCAATTTGATGGCTCCCATGCTGAATACCAAGAAGATTTGCTTGGCAATATGTACAATAGGGGTAGTGTTCATTTTTAGTGACCTGTACAAAAAAAGCATTGTTATATGGCTGTATCATGTTGAATGCAACTTGTATCTTCTGTACGCAAACATTGCTGAAACGTGTTACCAAACACCTTTCAGTGGGTTCATATCTCTTTCAGAACGGTTTTTATTTGATACATTACCATATTACAATAACTTTTAAAGTAATAAAGCATAGCCACTTCCTAAACTAGCAGGTGTCAATCTTGGTTCAGCGGTAGCATTCTTGTCCTTGAATCAGAAGGTTGTGGGTTCAAATGCCACTCCAGAGACTCGAGTACATCGTTCAGGTTTTCGGATGAAACGTTAAACCGAGGTCCCGTCCGCCCTCTCAGGTGGATGTAATAGATCCTGTGGCACTATTCGAAGAAGAGCAGGGGAGCTCTCTCTGGCAAATATTTATTTCTCAACCAACATCCCTAAAACAGATTATCTGGTCATTATCTCATTGCTGTTTGTGGGACCTTGCTGTGCACAAATTGGCTGCCACGTTTCCCTACATTCCAACTGTGACTACACTACAAAAGTATTTAATTGGCTGTAAAGCGCTTTGGGACGTCCTGAGGTTGTTAAAGGTGCTATATAAATGCAAGCTCTTTCTTTCTACAGCCTACAGTAGCATTTTCAAAACTAAATTCTGCTCTTCAAGCATCAAACAGCAGAAGCTATTTCATAAAGATGCTTCACACAAAACTACAAAGATCATTCACTTCTGCTATCCATTAAATATGCTACTGTAATAACTGTATTCAGAACTAAGCAGAGCTCTAATTAAAAGGACAAGCTAGAAATTATGAAAACCAACTCAGTATTGACGTCTAAGCAACTCATCTGACGGCTGAATCAGATGCCACATGTTTTGTGCATTTGTGTGAGAATGTTGGAGGCTACATTTGAACAATGAATGGGAGTGTTATATGTCCTTTTACTCCAACAAAATGACTGCAGAGTAAATCTTGATGTAACCAAATTAAACATTTCCATGTCCCCTTCATCCCCTTCTAAAACTGCTCTCCAGATGAGAATGCAATTGCTGAAACCTTTATGCCAGACCAGGATACCCAGGAGTATTTGGAAACTGATTATCCATTATGTGACCTTTGACCTGGACAGTTAAAGTTTGTGCTTTTGCATTTCAAATCAATATAAAGAACATCTGTGTTTGCTACACATAATGGTTTATAGTGGGGATAACTGCAGTGCTATTCAGGCTTTTACTGTGACCAACTATAATGGCACAAACTCTGCACAAGAATGTCCAGAACTACACTGGTTTGAAACGGAATTAGTATTTTACCAGTGGAACCTCCAGAACATCTAGAAACATTTTGAATCACTTAAACTAAGTTCCACAATGAATAGATGAAGTGGCAGCACATTTGGGAGGCATTAACTTTTGAAAGGACCAGCTGAAATCGTTTGAACATTGATAGCTGTTTTGGAAGAGAGATGAGAAAATCTTCAGTTACTTTTGTCTGAGAAGGGGCTTTACACAGCCACTGAAGTGATGTCAGTTCCAAAATTTATGGATTAGAATGTAAATATTTTACTGCACCTTTTACTTAACTAAAAATGTACTAATAGGTACCATTTTTGATATGTATACTAATTTACTAATAAGACACAAGAATCATGGAATACAGCTATTGTTTTAATTCAAACAAGCTGTTGGAAGCTTTTATAAACCTTTCTTGGATAAAGTAAGTTGGATTTTTTTTGCATCACAGTTAATGGATACCTCTCGGGATTCCTTTTGTCCCTTTTACTCATGGCAATGGAGTCTCCAATATATCAGTAAAAACATTTGAAAGTCCTCAAGTTGGTAAAAGGCTTTTTTGTGCCTCTTTAATGAACATCAGTCTCCGAGTTCTGAAGACTGAACAGACTCTTCAGACAAATTCGGCAGCAGGGGGGGGGGGGCCTGTCACCATGACAACTGACAACTTCAGTGAATCCTGAAAGCTCGCATTACCATTTGGGAAATAGTTGCTAAAAGTTGCAGTGGAATCACTGCATTGGTAGCATTGTGACATGGTTTTCACAGCTCACAGCTGTACATCATTACACCAACCATTCAAGCACAGTAAGGAAAAACATGTCACGGGCCTTATGGAACAGCTGAGGCACCAGAAAATGTTACCTTTCATTACATCTGAAGTGAAAAAACACAACAAACAATACAACATGCAAACAAATAATACATGCAACCATCAACATTTCTACAAAAGAGTACTTGCTCTTTTAATGATGCCTAGCTTCCCTAATCTTACATAAGTTCAGAAAAACTGGAGGAACCACAGGAACCTGTTTCACAATTTTGTTATATTTATAGTGCAGTTTCTGGTCTGAAACCAGGAGTAAGAGTTCCAGCCAGCTGCAGCTGGTTTACACTACCTGGATAGAACATCAATTCTACTACCCAGGAGATAGCTCTGTGGATGTGTGCATCTGTGGGAGCGCCAATCGCAGAAATTAAAATTTGAAGCCCCAATTTTAACCTGCTGTTCCCGACGAGAATGGGGCATGCAGGGTGTTAAAATAGGAGCAGAGTACTTACCTCCCCATTCCGCCACACTCCTGCTAGCTGATACTTTAACGCCCGAGGTTCTAGAGGCGTATGAGGCCCTTGTCGCGAGCAGGCGAGGGTTTCATAAATATTAAAAAGTTGCGATCCAGTGACGTCATTTAGAACCCAAGACAGATTTAACCCCAAGTCGTGCAAGTTGCACACAGTGCCGATTGTGCTGGGGAATGGTGGCTTCAGATGGATCCAGATCAGAAGAGGCCCAGCAAGCTAAGTATTTTTAAAGTTTTACCTGCTCCTCCAGGCTCATAAGGAAACCTTGGACTTCCCATACCTCGGGCTTCCCCCTCCCCCGACCGCAATTGCCTCCCAACCTCCCCTGACAACTTACTTCAGTGGCGGGTACCATTCCCTCAGGTCCCCAGTGGCAGCCCCCTGGCATCCAAAATCCCGTACCTGCCCGCCAGCCTCCTCGTCATTGTTGCCAGGTTGGAATGGGAGTTCGTTGTGGGATATGGTGATGCGGCCTGGGGGTTAAAGTGGGCCAGGCCTCTTGGTGGAGTGTGGCGTGGCTGTGTGAGATTGCTGTTCATCCACTCCCCCATACCCTCTGCCATCCCCCCATGCTGCAATCATGCCCCGAGTCAAAATTGGGGCTTTAATATTTAGAGTGCGTGGATGTTTAGAGCAGTTTAAACTGAGGAGGCAGTTCAGGAACTACAAGAGTGAGACAAAACATGTAAGTAAGTGGAACAATGGCAGATGATATTTAAAAGTATAAGTGTAAAGTACGACACACATGAAGAAAAGTGAGTAGCAATTGCACTCCATGTATGGTGCTGAAAAAGCTAAGGATAATGAGAAAGATCTAGGGATTTTAATAGACTTGATGCATAAATGCAACCAGCAAAGCAAAAAGAATGAACTATGTAACCAAAAGAGTAGAGTACAAGTCAAAGGAAATCATGCTCAAACTGTATAGAGCTCTGGTCAGACGACACCTTATGTACTGTGTCTAGTTCTGACGTAATGAAAACATTTAAGCCTCGGAGGTGGTTCAGAAAAACGTTACCAAATAAATCATTTCTGAAAAGGAAGCTTAATAAAATGTGGCAGGTTACCTCTCTCTCAAATTCAATGGGGTCGATTTTAACCCCACCCCGCGGGCAGGAACGATGCGTGGGAAGAGTTAAAATCCGGCAAGTGGATTTACTGGCCCGGTATCAGTCTATTCCTGCCTGACAGCATTTCAGCTTTGCTGAATTTCCAGGCGGCTGAGGCTCCCGCTACAGCCAGGCAGGAGCCCCATGAATGCGGTGCAAATCGGGGTCCTGTGACATAATTAGGACCCCAATGTTATTTTAACTGAAAAGAAACCCGCCATTGTCTATTGGGGTTAAACAGTCAACAGGCTGCAGGATTTAAAGAGGCCACGAGCTGCAGGCACTCAAATTGGTTGTGCCTGTGTGTAACTGAGCTTGTTGGAGTTGGAGTGCGTTGGCACTTTCCACATTGCTGATTTCTGATTCTTTGGGGTCGATTTTAACAGACCTTTGGTTACTCACCTGCAAGAGGCAGTAAAAGCTTAGGTTGGGTGGCGCTCTCATTGCACTGTACTGGGTGCTGGAGGAGGAGGAGGAAGAGCAGCAACAGAGCCCTCAACCTGCAAGAGGAGCTGCAGTTAGACCTCTGAGAATACAGCAGGTGTGGGGGTCTGCTCACAGAAGGCCCTATCCACCCAACAACTTCCACACCTTCCTTGTGATGTCTGAGGAGCAGTGCCTGAGGAGGCTGAGCTTGTCCAGGTAGATTGTTGCTGACTTCTGCAGGCTCCTGGAGCAAGATCTGCTGCCTGATGGAACTGGGGTCCACGCTATGCCAGAGGCTGTAAAGGTGACCACAGTCCTAAACATCTATGCCTCAGAAACGTTCCAGGCTGCTACTTGGGGCATCTCAAGGATTTTGCAGTCGGCTGTCCACAAGTGCATTAAGCAAGTGACCAAAGCACTATTTTCCAGGGCAAACCAATGTATATCATTTTCCACTGATGACAACAGCCACATGACAGAGCCTTGGGGTTTGCAACAAAGGCTGATCCCCCCAGGTGCAGGGCACGGTTGACCAAACTCACTCATGTTGCCATCAGGGCACCTCAGGACCAGCCAGGAGCTTTCATGAACTGCAAGGGGTTTCACTCCATCAATGTGCAGCTTGTTTGTGATCATAGCAAATGGATCATGCAGGTCTGTTCCCGGGGAGCTGCCATGATTCATTCATCTTGCGCTAGTCATGGGGACAAGGCCTACCCCCTTCTGGCATGGTTTAATGACCACCCCTTTTCAACTCCACCACTTCGAAACAGATCAGGCCTAACGACAGCAAGGCCACCACATGGAGGGTCATAAAGCTCACCATTGGGCTCCTGAAGCAATGTCTTGATGGGTCCAGGAGCTCCCTTTAATATTCTCCAGGGAGATTATCATGCTAAACAGTGGCCTGCTGCGTCCTACACAACATCATTATCCAGACAGAATTGGAGCTGCAGGAGGCAACTGGGCAGGAAGAGTCACCATCTGATGAGGAATATGTGGGTGTAGGTGAGAAAGAAGCATAAGAAAACGGGTCAGCACAACACCTTGCGGATAGAGATGCAAGGGGTGCATTAATTGTTCAGGTGAATAACTCAGTCCCTTCCCAGTAAAACTGAAACCAATCCCATTTGCAATAACAGTCCTCGTAACCTTCATCTCCACTCCCGTAATCATGCATTCTCCAACACTGAAAACTACCCGATTTTCAGTTCCATTGAAATCAGTTTTACGCCCAGGTGGCAATTTGAAAATCTACCCCCATCTATCACCAAGACCTCTTATTTTCACCACTGCAACATTGGCTGGCTCTACCACTATCTCAGTCAATCTCTGCTGAAACTCTTATACTTGCCTTTGTAACCTTCAGACTCAACTACTCCAATATTCTCCTTGCTGATGGCCCACCTTCACTCTCCATAAGATCCAACTTGTCCAAAACAATGTTGTATATATCTTCTCCCACACAAAATCCCACTCGCCCATCATCCATCTTCTCACTGGCCGTCAATAGCTTCTAGCCTCCCAATGCAATAAACTTAAAATCTTTCGCGTTTTGAAATTCGTCCATGGCCTCACCTCATTTACTATCCGAAACTCCTCTAACCCTATAGTCCCCACCCCAACACTCTGTTCCTCGGCATCTGGCCTGCTGTGTTATTTCTAACTACAGTCCATAATGGCTACTGCAGCTACCTAACCATTGAAATAGCAAAACCTTGAGGTAAAAATGTAATATTTAGGGCACCAAGTAAAATGATAAATGGCACAGCTGATATTTTTCAGTGTCATTTATTGTGACATGATAAATTGCTGCTACTATTGACCCAGAACAAAACCTGTCAATTGAAGACAGCATTTATGGTAACTGTTACTTTCCAACATATTGCCAGGTTAGCAATTTAGTAGCTAAGAAGAGGGATATTTCATTCAATTAGATTCTAGTCTGTTATTTGCTGTCGGTTGCTTTCTAATGATAATAATGCAGCCACTCTCGATATTGTCAACCCTCTTTTTGTTTAATTTTTGTCTGATTTATTTGGCACTCAGATTGATTTAATTTAAAGAGTACTCTTTTAAAAACAAATCCTTAAAAAATATATAGTTTACATAACCAAACTCAGCAGCCAGGCTTAAATGAATCTTTACTCTTGTCTCCACTTAAGCCTTCAATTGGCATGGGCACTCATTCACTAAGTGGTGGGACAGGTTTGGATGGGACAGTCCCACTCTTCAACTGGCTGAAAACAGATGCATTTCTCCAAGGGAGGACATGTCCTGCCAGCAACCCCCTTCCCTCACTTTTCTCCCCTGCATCACCCTGAGAAAGAGAGTTCTGCTACTATGGAGTACTTCACCTACCCACCTCCCTCAAACTTGGTTAAAGTCATGGAAGGTACAATGTAAGCTGATGCTGGGACTTATGATCAGGTCGAGAGTCCAATAATACAGGACCATTATTTCACCACTTTATTTCATCAATATATGGTTATTTTGGCCTAGAAATTCAGTGGGCTGCGACACCCGTTAGCGCCTTAAGAGGGCGCTAAGTGGGTTGGAAGCCACTGGCCACACCTCCCACTAAATTTAGCAGGACGCTAATGGCGGCGCTAGCCTTTAGCGCTGCGCCGCTACCGATGACGTCATCGGTGTGCGCAGCGCCCCGCTACCGCCCCGATCGCGATATTTAGATGCGCCCCCTGCTTTAACGCCGGACGCTATTTACGACCGGTTCAGGGGGGCCTAACTGCGGCGGTAGAGGCGCTAATTAAAGGAGGTGCGGGGCGGCCATTTTTTTTTGCTGGCCGCCTGCCAGCACCTCTCCGCACTGCCGTCCCCGGCCTCCTGAGCCCACCCCCCCGCGGAGTGCCGACTGCGTTCCAAGAGCCTGGCACTTCTCCTCAGCGCCGGGCTCTTTTGCCGGCACTCGTGATCCTCGATCGCGCTGCACAAGGCCCCTCCCCTTTAAGAAGGGGAGGAAGGCCTGCAGTGCAGCAGCACGTTGCGCAGCGATATTCAGCTGCAGCGCCCCAAGAGGGATGCGGGGCGTCTCCAGCAGCGCCGCGCTTCCCTCTGGGGCGCGCAAACTGAATTTCCGGCGGGCGGCCGCGACTGCTTCCGGGGCGCTACTTTCAGCGCCCTGGCGAGGCTGGTGCCCCAAACGGGGCACTACTGAATTTCTAGGCCTTTATGTTTTAATTGGTCATTACTTTTTTTTTAAATAACCATGTTATCCCGTTATCATTTTAAATATAGATGAAAGTAGACAAATTTCCTAATGATTGATATTTTGCTTAGTTGTGATAAAGATCAGCACTTTTCTGGGAATTAATCACTTTATCAAAGAACAAAATCATTTTAAATTGGAAATTGTAATATACATGTTGAAAAATGTGATTATGTGCAATCAGCATGAAGGAAGTCATAAACTTATGAATGTTTTGTTGCACTCCACTAATAACAATCAATTAATAAAACAATTTTAAAAATCCAAATGCTGAAAAGCTGAAATAAAAACAGAAAATGCTGGAAATACACAACATTTGAAAGAGAAAGAGAAAGGACAAATTAATGTTTCATGTACATACACTTTGACAGAATTAGTTATTGCAGCTGTGTGGAGAAATCCAGGTGAATTGCCTCCTTCTATGCTCTAGGACTATGATTCTACCACTGAACTACCTGCCCACTAATGCCTTCAAAAGTATTGGTGGGCAGCTCAGAAAAAAAGTTTGAAAACAATTCAAACTTTACACAAGTTGAGAGAATATAAGCCAGAAAAGCAGTAATTGCTCCCTCGCAGCTACACCAGGCCTTTGCCCAGAATAGAAGGGAAAATAATTAGCAGACAACATAAGCTCAGTATCTTTTGAATGGCTTTATACTCACTGGCATGTGCAACAGTGGAATCTTGGCAAAATCACCTCAGTTGTGGAAAAGAAAATCACACAAAGACAAGCTACATCCTCCTTCAACTTGAAGACTGTTGTCATTCTCAACAATTGCATTTCTGATATGAAGTCCCAGAAAAGCCTCACTTCCTCTAGCTTGTCAAGAAACCATCCTCTTCAGTTTACACCAACACTTATGCACTTCTGCCCTCAACCTCTTCGACTATGCTCAGGGTTGTGGTACTGTTTGATCGCGAGGTCAATTTGCTTGGAGTACAGGAACAGGAAGAGGCCATTCAGCCCCTCGAGCCTGTTCTGTCATTCAGTTAGATCATGGCTGATCTGTATTTTAACTCCATCTACCCGCTTTAGTTCCATAACCATTAATAGCCCTCAACATGTTCTCCACATATAATCCGTTACCATAACTGCCTTCTTTAAAATGGAGATGAGGAATTTCTTCTCTCAGAGGGTCGTGAATCTTTGGAATTCTTTACCCCAGAGAGCTGTGGAGGCGGGGTCATTGAATAGATTTACGGTGGAGATAGACAGATTTTTGAATGATAAGGGAGTCAAGGGTTATGGGGAGTGGGCAGGAAAGTGGAGTTGAGGCCAAGACCAGATTAGCCATGATCTTATTGAATGGCGGAGCAGGCTTGAGGGGCCAAATGGCCTACTCCTGCTCTTATTTCTTATGTTCCTATGTTCTTATGTTCCATCGCCAAAACACTGTCTCCGCCATTACATCTTCCCGCTCTTCTACCTTAACCTTGGTCTATCTTTATCACCTCCAGATGCAATTTCCCCAAGATTCTCCTTTATGGCCCCTCTACTTCCACCATTCATAAATTATAATTCTTCCAGAAAGTTGTACTCTGCATTCTTAGCTGCACCAAGACCTACACCCAATCATCGGCAAGCTACATTGACTTTCCATACCACAGGGAATCAATTTTAAGATTTTTATTCTTGCCTTCAAATTCCCCCGAGCCATTACTTCAGTGACCTCCATTCATACATATGTACACACCAGCACTGACTCATTTTTCACTTACTCTGTTTCACTATTGGTAGCAGCTCCTCCAGATAATATGTCCTCACCCTCTGGAACTGTTTCACTCAACATCTCCACTTTCTCAGCTCCCAGCCTGCTTTCAAAAGCTGCCTAAAAGACTAATCTCTTCAACTGTGCTTTAAACATTTATTATATGTATGAAACATCTCCACCCTGCCCCTGGCTTGAAGTACGCCCTTTTATGTCCGTTGTCCTGCAAGAAGCACTATAGGACTGCACGTTGTTGCATTAGTTCCATCTGTGATGCTTCTACTGCATTCTCTCAATCTGCAACTTCATCAGCTTCCTAATATTTCCATTTAGTTGCATCATGTTTCAACTTTTGGATATTGCATTTAGGGTTGTGCAGCACAATCAGCCTGAATGAAAGGATGTGAACATACCATTGTCTGTATGAAAACAATATTCGCATACATCTCTAAACTGCTGCCATACACATGCATAATTAATTTAGTAATTTTACTTCCCAAAAGTATTTTATGAGCAAATATTAATTGAATTAGCTACAAACTAAACTTCCAAAACCCCACGAAAAATACTAGAAAAAAATCTAAAACTTGGGTTCAAATAAAGAGAACATTTTTCTTTTATAAATTCAGATTTAAGATGACCTAGAATCCCTACAGTAGGTACTGTCATTGGACTAACTCTGAAAAAGGGACAAGAAACATCACCCTAAATTACAACTGACGGCTGCAATCACAAAGTTTACAAACTGCAGTTTAGCTGTCAAGTTTCACATATTCTATTTACATGTATTTCAATGGGATCAATGACGGTTGGCTTTTTACAGGAGTGAATATCAGTGTATAATAAATCTCAGCCAGTAGAGTTTCCTTTCCCACTCTAATACAAAGCAATTGTTGCTTAGTGCTAAAATTAATTACATTTCCTCCCTGGTTACAGGAAAATTTCCCACTTTCACACATTTCATTTATAGCCTTTCCTGTTATTTTACTCATGCCTCCTCCTACTTTTCTTTATTAATAAAACCTCCATTACCACAAACAACATTTGAAAGTGTAATTGGACAGCATAGTATGTTGCCACATAATATTTTATTCTGAAATAAAAACAGAAAATGCTGGAAATACTCAGCAGGTCAGGCAGCATCTGTGGAGAGAGAAACAGAGTTAACGTTTCAGGTCAATGACCCTTCGTCAGAACTGGAAAAAGCTGGAGTTGGAACAGGTTTTTAAGCAAGTGCAGGGAAAGGGGGTAGGGGAGGAAAGAACAAAAGGGAAGGTATGTGATAGGATAGAAGGCAGGAGAGATTAAGAGAGAAAAGGGATGATAGTGCAAGGCAAAAGGAATAGAATATTTTATTCCATTCATTTCAGTGGGCTAAACTATAGCTGATAGTAACAAAACTGAAAATAGCTTTGGTACAAATGGGTTAACCCTTACTTCGCTAGAGATGAGGCATCTCATCTGGGCTCAGTGGGATTGCTGATGCTGTGAACAAGATACCGGGGGGGTGAAATTGGACTTAGCTTCACCCATTTTTCAACAACCTACCAATTTTTGTTGCGGATCACATGCAACTGAGACACACAGGAAGTGTGCCACATGGCATATTGGTTAAGGTGCACCTTAGTCATCCCCACCACCTCCCGGAAACAAGCAATAGGCCCATGGCTTAAGCAAATGGAGGGCTGAATCCCCATTGCAGACCACTTTGCTAAACTGCATAGAAACATAGAAAAATAGGAGCAGGATTAGGCCATTCGGCCCTTCGAGCCTGCTCCACCATTCAATATGATCATGGCTGATCCTTTATTTCAATACCATATTCCCGCTCTCTCCCCATACCCCTTAACACCTTTTGCGTCTAGAAATCTATCTCCTTCTTAAATATATTCAATGACCTGGCCTCCACAGCCTTCTGTGGTAGAGAATTCCACAGGTTCACCACCCTCTGAGTGAAGAAATTTCTCCTCTTCTCAGTCCTAAATGTCCTACCCCATATCCTGAGACTGTGACCCCTCGTTCTAGACCCCCCAGCCAGGGGAAACATCCTCCCTGCATCCAGTCTGTCTAGCCCTGTCAAAATTTTATACGTTTCAATGAGATCCCCTCTCATTCTTCTAAACTCTAGTGAATACAGGCCTAGTCAACCCAATCTCTCCTCATACGACAGTCCTGCCATCCCAGGAATCAGTCTGATGAACCTTCGCTGCACTCCCTCTATGGCAATTATATCCTTTCTTAGTTAAGGAGACCAAAACTGCACACAGTACTCCAGGTGTGGTCTCACCAAGGCCCTGTATAACTGCAGTAAGACATCCTTGCTCCTGTACTCAAATCCTCTTGCAATGAAGGCCAACATACTATTTACCTTCCTAACTGCTTGTTGCACCTGCATGTTTGCTTTCAGTGACGTACAAAGACACCCAGGTCCCTTTGTACTTCAACATTTCTCAATCTATCACCATTTAAATAATACGCTGCCTTTCTGTTTTTCCTACCGAAGTGGATAACTTCACGTTTATCCACGTTATACTGCACCTGCCATGTATTTGCCCATTCACTCAACTTGTCTAATTCGCCTTGAAGCCTCTTTGCATCCTCCTCACAACTCACAATCCCACCTAGTTTCGTGTCGTCAGCAAACTTGGAAATATTACATTTGGTTCCCTCATCTAAATCATTGATATATATTGTGAATAGCTGGGACCCAAGCACTGACCCCTGCGGTACCCCACTAGTCACCGCCTGCCACCCCGAAAAAGACCCATTTATTCCTACTCTCTGTTTCCTGTCTGTTAACCAATTTTCAATCCATACCAGTATATTACCCCCAATCCCATGTGCTTTAATTTTGCACACTAACCTCTTATGTGGGACTTTATCAAAGGCCTTCTGAAAATCCAAATACACCACATCCACTGGTTCTCCCTTGTCTATTCTACCAGTTACATCCTCAAAAAACTCCAGTAAGTTTGTCAAACACGATTTCCCTTTCATAAATCCATGTTGACTTTGTCTAATCCCGTTGATATTTTCTAAGTGTCCTTTATAATAGATCAGATCCTTTATAATACTCTAGCATTTTCTCTACTACTGATGTTAGGCTAGCCGGTCTGTAGTTCCCTGTTTTCTCCCTCCTTTTTTAAATAGTGGGGTTACATTTGCCTCCCTCCAATCTGCAAGAACTGTTCCATAATCTATAGAATTTTGGAAGATGACAACCAATGCATCCACTATTTCCATGGCTACCTCTTTTAGTACTCTGGGATGCAGATTATCGGGCCCTGGGGATTTATTGGCTTTCAGTCCCATTAATTTCTCCAGCACTATATTTTTACTAATACTAATTTCCTTTCATTCCTACTTCTGACTAGACCCTTGGTTCCTTAGCATTTCTGGGAAGTTATTTGTGTCCTCTTCCGCGAAGACAGAACCAAAGTTTTTGTTTAATTGCTCTGCCATTTCCTTGTTCCCCATTATAAATTCTCCCATTTCTGAATGTAAGGGACCTACATTTGTCTTCACTAATCTTTTTCTTTTTACATACTTGTAGAAGCTTTTACAGTCCACTTTTATGTTCCTTGCAAGTTTACTCTCATACTCTATTT
The DNA here is from genome assembly GCF_052327205.1 of Somniosus microcephalus. NCBI lineage: Eukaryota > Metazoa > Chordata > Chondrichthyes > Squaliformes > Somniosidae > Somniosus > Somniosus microcephalus. The sequence goes on from NC_140997.1 coordinate 188,316,635, forward strand.
TTCCCCTCTTAATCAATCTCTTGGTCCTTTTTTGCTGAACTCTAAACTGCTCCCAATCCTCAGGCTTGCTACTTTTTCTGGTGACTTTATATGACTCCTCTTTGGATCTAATACTATCCTTAATTTCTTTTGTTAGCCATGGTTGGGCCGCTTTTCCTTTTGTGTTTTTGCGCCAGAAAGGAATGTATAACTGTTGCAATTCATGCATTCATTCCTTAAATGTTAGCCGTTGCCTATCCACCGTCATGCATTTTAATGAAGGTTCAAATAATCAGTATACCAGCACTAAATGCCCCGCAATGATATCATCAGTATACCTGTGACATCTTGCCCTAAGCATTGTGGGTGCTATTGCTTACCACTCTGCAAAACTACCAAATTGGATCAAAACTACTCATAACATGCAAGTTTCTTCTTAAATTTTCAACTTTCCCTCGCAAAATTCGAAGGCGTGTAATTACACATAAAGTGCCTTAGCACATTTTTCTATGTTAAAGGTGCTGCATAAAGGCAAGTTGGTGTTATTACATTGAGTACTTGTCTATTCCACTTGCGACAGAAACCCATGTTTAATTTATTTGGGTTTTCAGAACATATTTGAAAAAGTCCCGCTTTAGATGGGGTTCGTAAAAAGGGTTAAAGCCCATGGAATTAATGACAAATTTACTAGTTTGACTTAAAAATTCACTTGACAATAATAAACAGAAGATGACGATAAATGGAAAAGCCTCTATCTTTTGGGAAGGGGGAGGGTCATCGACAAATGTGTTTTTTTAAGAAATCTGTCCTGGGGATCCTCTGCTGTTAACAGTATTCCTAAACACTGTGGAAGAGGGTACTTGTAGTAACATAAAATTTACTGATATCAATGTTGCGGTCAGGTATTTCATGACCAGAATTGGCTTCCAAATCTAGCTGCAAGGACATTTGTGAAACCATCCAGGAGAAACATATTTAGTGATTTTCCTTCCATTCCTTTGAAAAAGTAGAAAGCTTCCAGTCTGCCCTTCTAACGTTAGGGATAGAAAACTTTGCAAAGTGTGGATTGAGGTCACAAACCAATGCGCCTACCATTCCACAAGACATGAACATGCTGTGCCAATCAGGTCACTCATTCAAGCTCCTGGTCAATTTAAGTAATATAGGAAAACTTCTGGACACAGGTCAGCCATGATCTTATTGAATGGTGCAGTAGGCTCGAGGGGTCGTATGGTCTACTTCTGCTCCTATTTCTTATGTTCTTATCTTATATGTTCACACTAAAGACATTTTGGGTTACCCTTAGTAAAAAGAGCCAATCTTTGCATTTGGGATGGCCTTCAAACATAAACACAAACACAGGAGTTTCATACCCTAGTATCGTCGAACATTTTCAATTAGAACCCTGATGCTAGAATGAGCTAGACTTGCCAAAGAAGTAGACCAACAGGCTAATTAATGAACCACTATCCTTGAGTAGGTGGCCTCTGGAGAACCCGGATATCAGGAAAGATGTTTCCCTGAACATGATTTAAACACTGGGAACAAGAAAGGAGTGAAGCTTCTATTTTGAAGTCTGTTGTTAATCAAACTAATTAAAATTGCGCAATTAATGTTTCTGACACATTTGTCTGATTGAGTGGCATCTTGAAAAAGGATCCATGTAATTGAGTTGATCATCTTGACTAATGGTCATGTCCTCCAAAGGGGGGATCCTTGGTGGAATGAAAGGTAATTAAGCACGTGCTTTGCCCACCTAAATCAAGTATGGAGAAAGGTTCTCAGAAAGTTAAAGGATGTTGTAAAGAGCTTCTGAAGCAGACTGTCAGACGTTGACACAGTGTTTTCATGAAGTTTAAGAAAAATTAAAAGTTGAATCAAACAATTGCTAGTTTAATAGCTAACTCTCAGACAGAAAGTGCAGTATATCAATACAGCACAATAGCATAAACAGCAAGATTAGCTAAAGCTGGGAATAGAAGTTGACGACCAAAAAAAGACAACTCTGGACGACAAATTGACACAAGTGTCGCCAGTGGTTAAGCCCAAATACCAAAAGGAAGGTGGAACTGTACAATGTCACATCTGTCAAGCTACTACAAAAGGAGGGGTTGTATAGCTTATGCTGATGTCACAACCTTGGTACTGGAAACCTACTAGTTATATGTTAAACACAGACTTTAAATTCAGCCTTGTTAGCCCATACTGTAAACTCAGCCTTGTTAGCCCACACTGTAAACTTGGGCATTGAATGTAACTGTTTTATGAGTAAAATCTAACTCAGGCTGAGATATTGTGATATACTTAAATTACTGTTGTGCCTATGATGATTTGGATTCTGTTGATTGATATTAAATATCCAATTATTATAATGTAAGTGTTAGGGGGATTAAATACGTGGGGTTACGGGGATAGGGTGGGATATGTGTTGGTGTAGGGGTTACGGGGATCGGGTGGGATATGTGTCGGTGCAGGCTCGATGGGCCGAAATGGCCTCTATCTGCACTGTGGGGTTTCTGTGATTTCTGTGACTTTGATAGATGATGTTAAATAAAATATAGTATTAGTTACAGCATCTCTGTGTCCAACTTCATCTTTGATAACTCTGGCAACTGGAAGTTAAAATTGCGCTTCACTCACTTTTGTAATTTGGTCTTGGGCATGTCAGACAATCCAAAGGCAAACTAACTGAGGCATTTTCTAAACCCTAGACATGAATGGTAGATCCCAATCAAATTTTCTGCTTTGTACGTTAGAAGTGGGAAGATTCACCTGAGACTCTTTAATATATGTTACATACTGGAATTTCTGATACATGACTTCTTACATATTACATAGGATATATAGCACAGAAACAGGCCATTCGGCCCAATCAGTTCATGCTGGCGTTTATGCTCCACTCAAGCCTCCTCCTGTCTTTCCCCATCCATCTCTATCATCTTAACCCTCCATTTCCTTCTCCTTCATATGCTTATCTAGCCGCCCCTTAAATGCATCTATACTATTTGCTTTAACCACTCCCTGTGGTAGCGAGTTCTACATTCTCACCACTCTCTGGGTAAAGAAGTTTCTTCTGAATTCCCTATTTGATTTCTTGGTGACTATCTTATATTGATAGTGTTAAGGATTCAGCTTTACTCAATCCTACAGTAACTTAAATTGTGTCATTGTTTCTTACTATCACTCCAGGTGAATACTCCATAACCAACCTACACAAAAAGTTCCCTTTAGACAAACTGTAAATTTACAGTGACCTTTCTTATTGCTTTATCATACTTAATGAAGGCCTTGACGTGTTACTGCAACACCACACCCTATTGAATAGTGACTCCACCAGTTGGAGCTGTGGATCTACAACACTTACTGCCGGGTTGCAGACAGACAATCAACGTATGCACTGGACCTAGCCTTCAGGTAATGCTTGCCAACTGCTGCTGTCCAAAGCCTCAGACTTTTCTCATCAGCTATTTGATGGACATCTGCCTTCAGCAACTGACTGAATATTGGTCTCAGAGCAGAACCTGCTGCTCATCTTCAAATAGTGCCAGGAGATGTTTTACATCCACCTAAACAGTCAGACAGTGCCACAGTTTAATGTCTCGTTTGAAAGACTGCACTTCCTCGAACACTGCACTAAAGTGTCAGCCTAGATTATCTGCTCAAGTCCTGCAGTGGGGCTTGAACTCACAACCTTATGACTCAGAGGCAAGATTACTACTAACTAATCCACTTAAGAAACAGAAATTCTTAACGAGATAGAATTAATTTCCACAGAGAGATGTAGAAGTCAAAAAAATGAGTATTTGCCAAAAAAGAACTGAATTCTCAGTAGGTAATATCTGTGCCAAACAATTTGTGCTGTTTGAAGTTTATGTTTCCTCCGGAAATAACCTGAATAATTCCAAGTGAATTTGCTTTTCCTGTTGATCATAATTATTCAATATACAGAAATACTCTTCAGTAGTTATGGATGTTTCAGCTTGGTTCAGCAAACTCATGAACACCAGAAAAGATAATTAAATAAAGACAAGCCTCGACTAGGTTTCAATGTCATAGAAACAGGATAGCAAAAGTTAAAAGCCTACAGCTTATACGTTAGGTCAGCGAGGCTCCAATTACTTGCCTACTGCAAAAACAGCAGCTCAAAACCTTACCTCCAATAAACTAGAACCCCCACGAGGAGAATCAAGCAGACAAAAGTCAACGCTGAGACAACCACCAATGGAATTATCCATTCCATCTTGCTGGAGGGCGAGTATGGTTGTGTGGCCATACTGGAAGAGGACCTGTCTTCTGCACAAAACCAGAAATAGGAAAAAAGTAAAAACGTAAGAATTAAAAGCTAGAATAAAATCTTATTGGATACATACAACGTGATAAGTTAATGTAGAATGGCATGATCTTGTCTTACAGGGAACAGCAAAAACTACCTTTTCTGTGGTTCTTACCTGTAGAGTTGCACAGCACTGTTCCTGTGGTTATACAGATTTAAAATGCAACAAAATGCCATCCAGATTAGCATAATTGCTTATGCAAAACATTAGAAACTTCAATAATAATCATGATCTCCAAATGCCACACAATGTCGAATGTTATTTTCTGTTTAAATAAAGTTTACTTCATTTTCCTGTAAGCTGCAATAAGATACAAACACTAGACAAGCGAAGTTCACACTCAGAACCAACAATTCAAGCACGAAGGATCAGCAGCAGCAGGTGCAAGCTTGCACAGCAAGTGTATGCTCTCATTTAAAATCAGAGCCCTTCACCATTGATGGAGTTAATCTCCCAGAGCAGAAATGCATTATGAAGGTGCTAATGAGACAATGTCGGCGGTGAGTATCCGTGGCGTATGAATGCAGCAATAGACTTGCAATTCTCAGTGTTCCTGGCATCCAACCAACAAGCAGGAGTCAAATAGTACTTTGTAAAGGAAGACAGGCAGTCATATTTTCTCTTAATTTCATGTTCTTTTATTTTACAATATTTATCCACAAAGGCCTAACATTCAAAACTGTAAGTTTAACATGTCTGCCCTTTGGATCTTTTATTGGAATACATCGACTCTGCAACAAAACTAAATCTACAACATCCTTTATTCAATTTTCTTTCAATATTTCTTCCTGTATACATGAAAAAGCTACTTTAATTTAAAGGAGTAAGATATTTATTGATTAACCCATTTCTAAATCAGGCTAAGTGCACAGGAATCGCAAGCTGACTGATTTTTTATTTATAAATATATATATAGTTGTAAAAGAACTACTGGTAATTACATCCAATTTTGACTAGTGCAGCAGCAAGCCAAGTACCTTGTTTGAAGAACTGAATTTAGCTTCTACTTCATTATTTTGCATCCATATAATATCCTCTTGTATTGCTAAAAGTCCTGGCAACTTCTTCAGTTTTGGGCAGACTTCTATCATTTTTATGGAGGCCTCCATTATACAAATGTAGTTCCCCCAAGGTTGTGCCACAGTAATATATTGGAGGGTGAATGGAACCAAGTTTTTTGGGGGAAAGGGCAGGAAAGAAAGAGGACAATGGACAAGATGGAAAATTAAGAAAATATAGAAATTTTAGCACAGTAGGAGGCCATTCAGCTCTTCTTTCCTGCACTGAATTTAGACTTCTCATGAGGGCTGATTTTTACACAGTTTTCTCCTTATTGTCTTTTATGTTCTTCTTTAAATAACAATCCAGGATCTTTTTTAAATCACGTAATTGATTTAGAATCAATCACCATTAATAACAAATCATTCAACATTCCAACTCTTCGCATGAAAAAGTTTCTAATTATCTCCCTCTTTATGTAGCTGTTGCTAATCTATTTTAATCGCTCCACCATTGGCAGCCGTGCTTTCAGCTGTCCTAAACTCTAGAATTCCCTCCCTTAACCTCTCCGCCTTTCTACCTCTCTTTCCTTCTTTAAGACGCTCCTTAGAACTAAGATCAAGCTTTTGGTCATCTATCCCAATATCTCCTTTTGTGGCTCGGTGTCAAATTTTGTTTGATAACGCTACTGTGAAACGCCTTGGGACATTTTACTACTTTAAGGGTGCTATATAAATGCAAGTTGTTGTTATTAACGGCCTGTTGTCTTCGATTTAGCTACCAATAGAAGTAATCTATGTTTACTTCATCTATTTATTTTATTATTTTGAATACTTCCATCAAATCCCACATCAATCTTCTCAGTTTGAGAGAATACAGTGTCAGTTGCTCTTAACTTTTCTCGCAACTCAGACCCGTCATGCCTGGTAAATCTACATTACACTTTCTCCAGGGATATTATATCCTTCCCATACAGAGGAGCTCTAAACTGCACACAGTATTCCAGAGATGGCCTAGCCTAATCTGCATTTGTATTCAGTCGCTTTGATATAAACCTGAAAATCACATTTGCTTTAATGGTTCTTTTTAAATCTGTCCCATCTCCTATTAGGAAAACAAACAACATTTTGAAATTACAAGAAAAACAAAATAGAAAAAAAAAGCAAGCCAAAGGAATAAACTTAAAAAAGAAAAGACCTGGAATTCAGAAAGTGACAAATAAAAATTAGGAAGTAAATCAGGGCATTAAAAAAGACAGAAAAAGAGAGCTCACCATATTTAAATGGATTTCAATTTTGCTGAAAGATAAAAATGACCCATTGCAAATAATTAATTCATTCTTTCAGCTACAGAAACAGAAAGTTAATCTTAATTCATGTAAAATTATTTAAAATCAATGGTTACGAAAAAGTGACAAGTAATTGTAAATTAGAGCGCTATATATTCAGCTCAGAGGTTTAGATTTTCTGCAGCTTCTAACTAATTTGGCTCAAACCGGCAATTAGAAGTCAATAAACACAGGTATGTAACACATGACCAAAGAATCATTATTTTATTGTCCAAGTCCTAAAAGAATAGCTGGTGAATATTCAAGTTTGGTACTCTTGAACCCCCGAGAGCCAGTGCAATAAATATTAAGATCATCAGGAATTCCATGACCAAGAATTTACAGTAAACTCTTTTTACGGATTATCCACATTTGATACTGGTCTTCATTTTCTAGGTTCTGTGCTTACTAATACATAGGGGCTAATTTCAAACTAACCCGACTGTCGAGAAATTGACGGGATTGGATCAGCCGCCTATTTTACACCCCGTTCAATTTTACTTTCCATTGAAGTCAATGGTACAGTAAAACCGGGCAGGGCGGAAAATTGGCAACCAATCCCATCTCGTCAGTTTCCCACCGGGCAGGTTGGGGGTGGGTGGTGGAGGAAGATACAGAAGAGTTCTACTATAAATAGGGAGGGCTGGAGGTGTCTGTGTGAATGAGTGGGAAAGAGGATAGGGTAGATTGTCCCTGTGAACTGGATGATAAGGGGTGAGAAGCAGATTCAATAATAACTTTCAAAAGGGAATTGGATACATACTTAAAGAGGAAACATTTGCAGGGCTATGGGGAGGGGGCAGGGGAGTGGGACTAATTGGATAGCTCTACCAAAGAGCCGGCACAGGCATGATGGGCCAAATGGCGTCATTCTGAGATTAATTTTCTGAATATAGTATTCCATAAAGTGCATTCTGAGTTAAATGTTCATGGAATCCACAGGAGGAATTTTTCAGGGGGTCAGCGGGCGCTTTTGGTGGGAAAATAATGTTTTTGAAAGCGGGTAGGGAACCCGCTGCCACGCTAGTTTCCCAGATGTCGGGTCTGTCATCGCTGAACAGACCCAACACCAAGTGGTGGGGGTGGCAATTTAGATGATTAAGAGCTTGTTATAGCACTTAAAAACTATTTTATGCTCAACTTTAAATTTTACGAGTTCACCCACGGCTTCCCCACTGCTCGGGGTTCACATCAGCTCAGCAGGTCGGGAGTTGTGTCAGCATGAAATCATTCCTTTACTTGACAGCTGCAAATGTGCTATAAAAGCTCACATCTCACAGCTGTTCACTTTCCAATTTCGGAAGCTGTTGCTTACTGCATTTGGAAGACAGACTGAGCTTTATGCAGCTTGCAAGCGTTTGGAGTAAACTCTGTATCCAGTGTCACATAATTGGAACAATCTCTCTTACCACTGACAGATCGCTTCTGTCATTTCAACTTCACCTGCCATCTATTACATCAGCATCGGTGCCCATGAAACTATCTCACCTTGGTCCTCAGAATTCCACCACGATCAGCCCCAATTCCAGCAGCACTCGGCACACCAGCAGCACTAACAACAACACCAACCTTCTCCGCAATCAACTGATGCTGCACAGGACAGAGGGCAACAGCACCTGACAACATTGCTGGCCGGGAGGCCAGGGATGGCCTCACCATGGCCAGATTAACTTCACTTGATGCTGTACACCCTGGCTGCCACATGATGCGCCAGGTTGGCACCACCCCACACCAACACCATAAAGAATCCCTACAATGCCCAAGCCATTCCTTCCACATTCATCGCCATTGCGGGGGTTGCCCTTATGTCTCGCCATTCACTGTAACTTACAAAGCCACTTCCAAAGGTGCACACAAATCTATCCAAGAACGCAAAGTGTTGAAAATAAAGATTTCAATGTTTGACAGCACATTAACAGAAACTTCACATGAACGTTGACTAAAACACCCAAGTGCCTACCCTTGTGTGTTGTTACCTGGTATGATTGGACTAGGATGAGGGTGAGTGTGAGGGGTGTCTAGTGAGATGGGGAAGTGATAATGTAGATAGAGGGGGATGGGTGGAGGTGCAAGGTAAGTTGGTGTGAGTAAGGATATGCAAGAGTAGGGTAGGGAAGGCAGAGTAATGAGGATGTGAAGAGTAGCATAGCTGGATGAGGTCGAGTGTGGCTTTGCAGTAACTTTTAGTGATCTACTGAGAACATTGAAAGGTTTGCGCCACTGCAGCCTGGTCCTCCTGACCACATCTCTGCTTGTGCCCTCCTCTGCAATGTGCAACCAGGCTGCGTTGATCTCCTGGGGAGGTCTCTTCTGCCCATTGGAAGGGAGGAGAACCTCCCTGCGTGCTGTGACTATGGAGGGAGTCATGGGAGAGCCTGGGTGCAGCCCTGCACCTCTGTGTGGTGCTCGTCAGTGTTTGCAGCACCTCAATGCTGTAGAACACTGACAGCACAACTGTCAAAATCAATTTGCGCATAGTCTCTTTAAGGAAACCGGCTGATGATGCGTCATCAAGTGACATCATCAGACCCGCTTCCTTCAATTTGCTGGGAAACGCACGGGCGGGCTTAACAAGCCCAATCAACGTAAGATCACTTTGGACAATGGGCTGAAGCCAGCAGCGAGGTCGCAACCCACCACCGACCGCGGCAGCACTGGACCCGCCGAGGTAGAGGAAATCGCGGCCCACATTTCTGGGCCTTGTGACTAGTACTGCCATCTGTGCAATAAGAATTAAGCTTATTTTCTAGCCAGAGTGAAAGAATCCCAGAGCTGAACTCACAAACGACCGTGTACATTATTGAAAGATGACAAGGCAGCTGATATTGGTGCCATGGAGGGGATTACAACCAGATTCTATTGGCTTCACCTTCATCTCTAGCCCTACCATGAAAGAAGAAAACTGGGTTCCCAAATAAGTAGTACTGGCACGCTTTCATCAAGCCCCAAATTAAAAATGTGGCATTAAGATTGGATTATCACTGTTGCCAGGTATGAACCTCGGTTCCTCACTGTAGTAAGGACACCACTGACATGAGTAAAAATAAAATATTGTCAAACGTTGCACACCATCATCCTTGCAGCACACATACTTTTTTGGTGATCAGTTCGTCAGGTCCACAATTAATCATTTTGAAACACTGAGTTTGGTTTCCTATTATGAATGCTTTGAGGAATAAATGGTCAACAAAGGGACTTATATGATCCCAAAGCTAATAGATTTCAAATCCTGCAGTGGTCCTAAAATAGACATTAACACAATATGCCTGCTCTGATTATTAAAGACCAGCAGTGCGTACAGTTGTAAAATAAGTAATTTATAAGATAAATTTTCACATTCACCTACTGAAAAATATAAATGATTTGACATCACAAGGTTACTTTAAAGCGCACTGATGAGGATTAATGCTTTCATAGCTAACTACAAGGTTGAATAAATATTTAATAGTTAAAAGGTAATTCCCAACCTATTTAGAGCTTTATTTAAATTTCAAATAATTCTGTTCAAATAAATTAATGCTTTCAACATTACAGTCAGAAAATATTTAAGCAAAATCACAGATAACTGGTGCAAAGAAGTGAATCATTAAATGCTTTTTATTAAGTAGGCAAAGAAGGGGAATACTGAGGCTAACCAATGCAACATGTTTAGAATTGTATGATTGTTAAGAAACCATATGGTCCCTTCTACCTGCCAGAGAACACAGGTCACCCAGCTGTCAGTCCCTAGTATCTCCATTTTTATTCATCCAGAGTTTTCCAGCTCATTTGCTCTTTTCAGCTATCCTCTTACCACAGGTTGAGCTTCTGTCTTTTAATGTGCAGGGGGAAGGAGAAGAAAACAACTTTATTCATGCATTTTCTGCATTTGTGTGGTTGACTATCTTCAGCAAACTGGATTTTCTGAAGAGACTGGGCTAGATTTTCGTGGAGCCGTCAGGCGGGGTTTCAGGTGTGTGGGGGGGGGGGGGGGGAAATCCCGAATTTGGGGTTCCCGACACGATCCCGCCCAAAACCTCGCCCCACGTAAGTTTCAGGGGCGGCGGGTACCCGCCCCGCACTGGGACCCACCGAAACCAGGCGGGAAGGGATTAGTGCCAATTAACTGCCTGTTAACAGGTAGTTAACAGGCAGTTTTTAGCCTAATCCCTATTTTGAGGTGTTTCGTGTGGGTTTCCCGACGGCTCCAAACCACACCAGGTTAGAGCAGGCGGGCCGTCGGGTTGAAGGCGTTGGAGGGGTCGCGATGTCGGCGCTCAGGTGAGTGATGGGTGCATGAGTGCAAAGGTAAGTGTGTTTGGTGTGTCTATAGTGTGTAAAGAACTTTTACTTTACCTTAACAGCCTTTCTTCCTGTAGCCGTCGGGAGTGCATCACTCAGCCGGAACTGAAAGCTGAACGGCTGCGATCTGTCAAAAGTGACAGCCTTCAGCTTGGAGTGCCGGTGAGAGTTCTAACTGAGTCTGTGCAGAATGACTCATGGTAGAACTCAGAGTGTCAGTGTTGCACAGCTTCAAACAAGATTGGCCGGACGTCGAAGTAGGCGGGTCAAAAACCCAAAAGGGGAAGTCCCGCCTTCTTCCCGAAAGGTTCGGCAAAATCTACCCCTTTATTTAAAAGAAATCACAGCCATTTATGTACTGTTCAAAATACTACAGACACCATGGACTTGCTAGCTGTAATAAATGTTCAGTAATGATCCTGGTCACTGATTTTTATGACACATAGGAATATGCATTAATAGCGCTTGCACACATTACAAGGGTAATACTGTATTCACCCCTGGTCGGAAATGTTTCCTTCTTCCATGGAAAGCCCATATGGAAGGAGCTTGATGAAGGCTCACTGGTCGTAACATGAAACAATGTATAGAGATTAGATTTGCCTGAAACAACACTCACTTATGTTCACTCATCCCTGTATGCATCTATTTTTCCCACAGAGATAATTCCAAAATGGTTGCTAAGCATCTGTTCAACATAGGGGATAATAACTAACTCGCTCAGTGAGAAGCTGACGGGATCAAATCAGCTATTTTACATCCCGCTTGATTTTACTGCGCGTCGACCTCAGTGGAAAGTAAAATCGGATGGGGTGTAAAATGGCCGGCCAATCCAATCCTGTAAGTTACTTGTTGGGTGAGTTGGCTTAAATTTGCCCCCATAGTTTATGATCTAGTAAACTGCCCTTGGTGCGGCACTGTTATGGGCAATTATTTACATTCAATGTTAAATGTTAACGTAGCCAGTTTCAATGTTGACCTAAAAGCGTGACCGAAAACCGTAACAACAGGAAGTGAACATACAGTAACTATTTTAGTGTTCAGCATCCAACACAAAGCACAAAACAGTTTTACACATGGACATAGGTTAGAACTATTAAAACCAATTGTAACTGCATTTCAGGCAAGAATGGGAGGGGAAAGAAAAAACACTTTGCTTTGGCCAATAGAATTGCACTAGCTTTCACACTACCTGCAACATTAAGATACCCATAATTGATAAATTGTGATTATTTTTATCATTGTTATTTGCCTTCAGTTCCTGAGTCTAGGTAATTTTTGTCACTTTATGGCAACTACTAATGGATTTTAGTGAAAGGCATGCTTTGTAAGTGTGATGGACACGTCTCTAAAACAACTCTGATGTATCTTGAAGTGCTTAAGGCCAAAGTATAATTAGGCTGACCAATTCATAGAATATATACAGACTTTATAACTTGAAATTATTTTTGAAATAAAAGTGTCAAAGAATGGAAGTTTACCCAAGTTCATTCTCAATATGTCAACAGGGTGCCACCTCTCAGTTGCCATGGCAACCCCACATCCTCACACACGTCAACAGCAGGGTAACTCCTGGTTAAAATCGGCCAGGTGGAGATATACAGAAAGTTGGGATAACGTGTATTTCTCAAAATATATATACCAATAGGCAAACAATGAGAAACCCTTACTTAAAAAAATGTACTGCTAGCCCTCTAGTAAAGAAACAATTAAATTGCAAGGATAGGTACATTTTCTAACTCTTGAGGTTTCCAGAAAATGTTGCTTACGCACACAGAAGCTACATGGGAAAAATTGGGATGTGAACACAGTAAATGTGATCTGTAATATACATATCAAAAAAATCTACACAGCAAATGTTAACCCATCTTTAATGCCGAGAACCTAGTGTGTATTTCCAGAACCTTTTGTTTTTATTTCAGATTCCCATCATTTGCAGTTTTTTCCCCCCTTTTCATTTCAACTGGAATAGGTTGAGTAACTACAAACTACTTCATCTTTTAGAAAATGGAAGGTATGGAGATATTGAAGTTCTGCATTTCTTTACTTCATCTACTAGAAGAATTTCTTGAAAGTCAAGTTGAATTTTACACAAAGCTTCTTTGCCACCCAGAGGTTGTAAATATTGGCATGGCTATTTGCTTCAATTTTACTTCTTCAGTCGTAATCCAAATCCAATCATTTGGCTTGTCTGTTTAATTTACTTTAGATAAATTGAGGGTAAACCTTTCTTCCACATGCTTAGGTTAAACACAGCAGTGAAAGCCTCAAGATGCTTTGTCTCACAAAGCTCAATTTTAAACACAAACAAGTCCTCAATGAAAAACATAAAATAACAACCTATTTTTGTATGTCTAAAACAGATACTGACAGCAAAATAAGAAGTTAAACTAAATCTGATTCATTTCTTCTGCTGATTTTTGATCAATATCAATTTTGCCTTGAACAAACAATGCTGATAATATCTGTATAGAGGGAGGGAGGGGGAAGAAGGAAACTTGCTTTTCATGTCCTCACCCAAAATGCTTCACGGTCAATTAACTACTTTTGAAGTGTAGTTACTGTTCTTTAGTAGGCAAATGCAGCAGCCAAATTGCAAATAGTAAGTACCCACAAATAGCAATGAGCTGAATGGCCAGTTAATTGGTTTTGGTAGTGTTGATTGAGGGATGAATGTTGGCCAGGAACCTTCTGTTTTTCTTTGACATAGTGTCATGGAATCTTGGCACCTCTGATAAATCTAGGCTGATGCTTTAGTGCAGTCTACTGCTTAAGTCCTAAAGTGGGGCTTGAACTCAACCTTCTTCACTTAGATGAGGGGACCAAGTGTAATATATCCAAGTTTACTAACGATACGAAGCTAAGTGGGAAAATAAGAGGACATAAATGGCTACAAAGGGATATAGACCGGTTAAGTGATTGGGTAAGAAGGTGGCAGATGGAGTATAAAGTGGGGAAGTGCGAATTTATCCACTTTGGTAGGAAGAATGGAAAAGCAGAATCTTTTTTAAGAAGGTGAGAGACTAGTTCTGATGAAGGGTCCCAGACCTGAAACGTTAACCCTGTTTCTCCCTCCACGGATGCTGCCTGGCCTGCTGAGTATTTCCAGCATTTTCTGTTGTTATTATGAGAGACTAGTAAATGTTGGTATTCAGAGTGATTTTGGTGTCCTTGTACACGAATCACAGAAAGTTAACATGCAGGTACAGCAAGCAATTAGGAAGGCAAATGGTACGTTAGCCTTTATTGCAAGGGGGTATGGAGTATAAGAGTAAGGAAGACTTACTACAATTATATAGGGCTTTGGTAAGACCACACCTGGAGTACTGTGTAGAGGTTTGGTCTCCGTACCCAAGAAAGGATATACTTGCCTTAGAGAGGGTGCAACAAAGTTCACTGGATTGATTCCTGGGGTGAGGGGGCTGTCCTATGAGGAGAGACTGAGTAGAATGGGCCTATATTCTCTGGAGTTTAGAAGAATGAGAGGTGATTTCATTGAATCGTATAAAATTCTTAGAGGGCTTGACAGGGTAGATGCTGAGAGGCTGTTTCCTCTGATGGAGCATCTAGAACTAGGGGTCATAGTCTCAGGATAAGGGATCGGCCATTTAGGACTGAGATGAGGAGAAACTTCTTCACTCAGAGGGTTGTGAATTCTCTAGCCCAGGGGGCTGTGGATGCTCAGTCGATGAGTATATTCAAGACTGAGATCGATAGATTTTTGGGCACTAAGGAAATCAAGAAATATGGGGATAGGGCAGGAAAGTGGAATAGATGTAGAAGTTCAGCCATGAACTTATTGAATGGCAGAGCAGGCTCGATGGGCTGTATGGCCTACTCCTGCTCCTATTTCTTTTCTTTCTTCTGATCCAGAGGAGAGAGTGCAATCATTGAGCCAGCTAATAATTTACAGTGCAAGGGAGGTGAATTTACCTCAGCAGCTACAGCCATTAACGGAAGGCACTTTAATAAAGCTGGTCACTTCGATTCTATGTTAACATTTGTCAGATCCAGTGATATTCCTGTGGCTCTGGCCCAATATTTTTGGTTTAATTTTCAGCACATGGAGGGTAAATTTGGTTCATTCTGATTCCTGCAAGCTACTTCCCCAATGGTGCCAGTAACAAAAAATTATTGCAAAATAAGGACAGAAAACAGTAAGATTCCAGGTCATCAGAAATTATTTTTAAATGGCATAATTTTTAAAAAGAGATCCAATTTAACTACAGGAAATACTGCAGCTTTTATTTTAGCAAGTTTGTAAAAGTAAAAGTTATTTTCAATGGACGAACAAAGGTTTCTCCTCTATGCTGACTTTAAGGGATATATGTAACTATGTTTAGAAAAGTCTGAACCTGGATCTCAGTGGGCACTGACCCACTTCAGATAGCAGTTTAGAAACAAATCGGCAATCTCACTAAATGCAATCACCTGACCTCGGTGTACTGGTTGCCAGCAAGTGTGGCCTCAACCACCTTTACTGGCAACCTGATACAGTTGTTGATGACCGTTCATGTAAAGAAAATTATTCCTGACTTTGTCTTAAATTTGCCCTTCACAACTCTGAACCTGTGCTGTCTCACCAAGAGTGTATTAGAATTCCAATTACTACTGGTGTTTCTAAAAGATTAAAAACCAGCATAATGCAGCAGCACAATTTTCACCAAAGCTTTTTGACTTCACATAAAATAAATTTGTTTAATATGTTTCTGAGATTCTAATCATCTCGTCTTACGGGGCAGTGGCTCAGGCATCACACTACAAAGAGTGCCAAAGGTGCTGATACCAGCAGCATTCTTTATTCTGTTAGCAAAGCTCAGTCTATTCAAAGAGGATTTTTTTTTTTTTTAAAGATTGGCAGATTATCTGTGTAACTTTTTTGGGAGTTACAGATATTCAACCCACTGAGTAAGAACAAAACCGATGCCAGTAGCAAATCACTTCGAAATAATAGTAGTGGCTTAATTTTCTAATAAAACTATTACTGCAAACTTATAAACTCTTCTATTGTAACATATATCTACATTTTTTAAATTCTTGGTATTAGCAAGGTGGACAATATTGAATTAAGTATGTACTCAATTAAATGTTTACACTGTGACCTGCAGAAACTTGGTGAACCATCCGAGGAACACTCAACATTCTCCATAGTAGCTGACAAACAAACATTCAACTCCACTTGGCTTTCTAAAATCCAATTCTATCATTCAAGACTATTGTACAAATCCACAAGTACAGATTGATTGGAGCTACTGCTTGTAGTGCACCCCTTCCACTATCCGCCCTGTGCAAAAGTGTACGTGTAATTTTTAAAGAATAATATTAATTCAAAAGGTGGCTGCCACAGGCATTGACAGGATGCAGCAGGCTGTGAGTGGAAGGCGAGATGTGTGCTTGCAAGTCCACCTCCAGTTTATTCTGCAATGCATCTTTTAACAGTACTGGCATGAAAGCAACTCTGATTAAAGCTGGCATAGATCCTGCACATATAATTTGCCTGCTTTTGATGATCAAATGAAGATTGTATTTCAATTTCAAATCCCACCGGTTGAAAATGCAAGTTAGAATCATCGAGGGTGAAATTCAGTTGGCTGCGCCACCCGTTAGCGCCTTAAGAGGGCGCTAAGTGGGTCGCAAGCCAACTGGCGCCCGGGCGCAGCACTGCCCACGCCTCCCGCTAAATTCCACATGACTCTAGTGGTGGCGCTAGCCGTTAGCGCTGCGCCGCTACCGATGACGTCATTGGTGTGCGCAGTGCCCTGGCCGCGATATTTGGCAGCGCCCCCTGATTTACCACCGGACGCTATGTCCGACCGGTTCAGGGGGGCCTACCTGCGGCCAGGGAGGCGCAAATTAAAGGAGGTGTGGGGCGGCCATTTTTGTTGTTGGCCGCCTGCCAGCACCTGCCTGCGCTCCCGTCCCCGGCCTCCTGAACGCCCCCCTCCCCCCGTGGAGTGCCGGCTGCGTTCCAAGAGCCCGGCACTTCTCCTCGGTGCCGGGCTCTTTTGCCTGCACTCGCGATCCTCGGGGACCCAGCTGGGCCCCAGATCGCGCTGCACAAGGCCCCTCCCCTTTAAGAAGGGGAGGAAGGCCTGCAATACCGCAGCGCGACGTGCTGCAGCGTGTGGCACGTTGCACCACGATATTCAGTCGCAGCGCCCCAAGAGGGATGCGGGGCGCCTCCAGTAGCGCCGCGCTTCCCTTTGGAGCGCTACCACTCAATTTCCGGCGGGCGGCCGCGAATGCTTCTGGGGCGCTACTTTTAGCGCCCTGGCGAGGCTGGCGCCCCAAACGGGGCTATACTCAATTTCTCCCCCATAGAATGGTTACAGCACAGAAGGAGGCCATTCGGCCAGTCGAGCCCGTGCCGGCTGTCTGCAAGAGCATTTCAGCTAGTCCCACTCCCCCGCCCTTTCTCTGTAGCCCTGCAATTTTTTTTCCTTCAGGTACTTATCCAATTCCCTTTTGAAAATCATAAGTATATTCTATATGGGTAAAGGTAATAAAAAGCCTCAGTTTCCCCATTCAAGTTCTTTTTAAATGAACAGTGATGTTTGCACTCAGTTAGTTGGAGGCCAATGCGGAAGAGCTGAATACTTTTCCACTTTGGGCACCTAATGTCAGGCATAGCATATATTATGATGATGAAACGTAAAGCTTCCTCAACACTACCTTAACCAATGTGCCTTAAACCCTTCACAGGAGTTTTCCAAATTGCACCTGCATAACATTTCTGTTTCCCAAAGCCAGCTATCCATGTGGCTTCTCTAAGTGACATTGGCAATTAGAGTAATATGAGAGTAACATAGAATGCTGACGAGCGAGCCTTTGGCTTAGTGGTAGCATTCCTGCTTCGGAATCAAAAGATACAGGGTTCAAACCCCGCTCCAGATAGTTCCAGCAAGTAGAGACCAGAGCTCTGGCTCTGAATATCCAGCAGGTAACACCCCTCCAACTGTATAGGACTAACCACCCTATAAAGATGGCTACGGCCATGGAAGGAGTGTTTACATCACGGCCTGTCAGACTGTTAATCAGCCTGAGAATCCTTCCGCTACTTCACACTGTTCTCCAAGAGAAGAGTGTGAAGATAGGAAAAATAAAAATGCGATTCTGATCAAATTCAAATGTAATTTATACAACATTTTGCAACAGGACTTCAAAGTGTGCGATTACTTCGTGAGAATCCTCAATTTGCTGTAATGTGTCCTTTTTATTCCTTGTTGTCAAATAAAACTGAAATTAAATTCATTTTGATAAATGTTAATTATGTTTGGTGCCCCAAGATTCCCATTATTTTTGAAACCGCCAACAGCAAAAAGAGGTGTGAATGTCTTTTATTTAATTGCATTGATGAGAATGGATCGCAGGCAATTATGCTACTCAGCAAATCTAACATTTTTAAAAGTAAGAGTTAAACATGATAAGAGCTAACTGCAAAGAAACTGGAATCAAAAAGAAAATAGAAAGCAAAATACTGTAGATGCTGGAAATCTGAAATAAAAACAAAATGTTGGGAAGCTTGCATAAATTAATTATCAAGAGATTTCAACTGCAGTAAAAACAACATTTGTTAATTGTTTTTTCTCATCAAAATGGGTGAGGTCAATGCCAAGAAATGAATTATCTTTCACTATGAGTAGCACGTATCGGCATTAAGCATTCCAACATCAAGTACGCCATTGGCAGATGCCGAAAACTCTTGCTACAAGGTGTTTAACCCCAATTTCAGAAGAATATTGCGCCAGTGTGAATGTTTCTTGTTGCACATTGAACATTATTTTGAATGCAATTGCTAATTTAGTGCCAACTTGTGCTGCACCAATCACAGCTGTGTCATTATGTATGCAGTTCTGTGTTGTGAATCTATAGCCATGAGCAACTGGGTTAAGCCTGTTAAAAAAAACAATTGCAAACAGATAGCTTACAGCCAGCAGAAAGAGAAGGCTTTTATCCAGAGACATCAACAGTATGATTATACTTATCAGCACAATGTTCTGTGAAATTGAAATAAATGTGATTTACTAATTGAATATTTATATTCTCTTGCATGCATATTTTCACATTGACTTTATTAGGTATAGTAGTCTGGCACAGTTACATAGAGTGAAGAAAGAAAATCTACATGACTCTCCTCCATCTACCTCAGCCTTTTAAGTTAACTCGTTTTTCTCCACCTTTACCCATTCCCCCAACTGCAAGCAACATTCCTTCAAACAGAGGAAGGGTAGGAGACCAGGGTCCAAGCCTTTGCCAATGACAGTCTGTGACTGAATCCTGTAGGTGGTGCGCACTTCAGCCACTACTCTCCCTCTGTATTGTGTTGGAAGGTTGGAATTTGAGTTGCTGCTTGGGATGGGAGAACGATTTTCTACTGCACCTGCTAATCAGCTAATTTTGCCAGCACGAGAGTTTAAACCTTTTCTCAAGATGCTACCTATTCAGAACATCCTAATTTCATTGCATAATTGAGCGATAAGGT
Organism: Somniosus microcephalus; assembly: GCF_052327205.1. Taxonomy (NCBI): domain Eukaryota; kingdom Metazoa; phylum Chordata; class Chondrichthyes; order Squaliformes; family Somniosidae; genus Somniosus; species Somniosus microcephalus. The sequence continues at coordinate 188,336,037 of NC_140997.1, forward strand.
AGTGTGTAGAAGTCACCTGAGTTGAGTCATTTTCACGAGATTTGGAACTCAGTAGGGCACATTTTTGCTTGCTGAAATTGGTACATTTATCACCCCCTTAATGCTGTCGCTCCAGCCACCCCCCATTTTTACAAGGGTCTAACACTGGGCAGGAAAAACAACCGCCTGTTTCAAGCAATAGGTCCCATTTACTATGAAACTCTAAGTTCTATGAGGCACATAGGACCCCAATTCCCATTTTAGGACAGAATTGGTCAGGGCGTACACTGTACAGTTTCCGACCAGCTTTACTAGCGATACAGCCAAAAAGACCCTAGAAAGGTAAGTTTAAAATTATTTTTGTGAGGCTAGGAGGGGCAGAAATGTTCCTCTGGACCCCACAAAATTAATCTGGGCTTCTGCCATCCACTACCGCTCTCCCACAATCACAACCCTCCTCAGGGGTTACCTTGCTGCTGGCTGGGCGGTTTCCTGACCGCTCAATAGTGCACAGGCCTGAATCTAGTGAGCTGCATCGGGATGTCTGTTTTGGGGCAGTTCTATTTAAACAAGGCCTGGCCTCACAATGGCCCCGGCCACTTCGCTGCCAGAACCGATGGGCAGGCGGGCAATGCCAAAAAGTTAAAATCTACCCCTGTGTGAGCAGATCTGTGAATGTGAATACACATTGCACCACGCCATAGTAGAACAGTGCACTGTCGTAACTAATGTGAAGTACCTTGTACATACTTAATAGGTCTGATTTGAAATTATATAAGAAAAATAATTTTCTACCATAAATACCACTAAACATATTAATTTGACATTTATACAATGCAATGGTTGTTCAGAAAAAGATGAGTTTTATATAATTTTTCCATCATTTTTACTAATGAATATTACTTGCAATGTGCCATAATTTTTCCATACTGCAAATCTAGGTTTTGTGGACAAAATCATTGCACATACAAACCTTAAAAGACGTTCAGAATAACCACAAACTAATTAGCTAGAAAGAGTATCTTCACACTCAGTAGCAAAGGAACTGAAGGAACAAGTAAGCTACACTTTACACTGTAGAGAGCTCACTATTAATATAGAATAGATTTTTATAGTGGGTAAAATATTCCAACTTTTTACCTATGCAGTCATTTATGTTTAAATTTGGCATATGTTAAGCATCAGGCATAATATATCTGCAGTGCGTCACACACACTTGAGTTACGAGGTCACTACAATCAAACCGTTCAATCGGAAGCTTAGCAGAATTAAAAAGAGCTATATACCAGATACATAGTCGGTTTAAAAAAACAAGTACATAGGCAGAAACAATAGTAACAAACAAAACTTGAAATAAACTAACCTGGATCCACCATAACAAATGTGTTCTCAGCAGAACTGTCTCGTCCTACATCATTCCATGTTTTTGAAGGAGGTGTTGGTTTGACTGGAATTTTAAGTGGATAGCTCTCTGTAGTTGCAACTTCAGATGATGTTTGCGATAGTTCAACTGTCGTTTGTGGAAAAGTGTTATTTGTTTGACTCATAGTTGTGTTTGAAAGGTCTTGTCCGCTGGTTGGGCTTTTATCTTCTTCGGTTGGACCACTCGGATCTCCAGGTGACGTCCCTGATTCAGTCTCATTTTGTGTCTCAGTAGTTGTTGCGGTCACAACATTCTCCTCTTTCTCCGCTACATCTTTCCTTTTTTCTTCTTCATTTTCCTCTTCATCTCCTTCTCCTCCCTCTCCTTTCTCACCCTCATTTTCTTTCTTTTCATCTTCACCTTCTGCCTCACCAGTTTTGTTGACTGCAGAACCACCCTCTGAGCCTGGGGATGACAATGCTTCAGTTGTTGAAACAACAGGTCTCACTCGATGTTTAGTGGTTGAAGACACAGAGGGAAGGCGTGTAGGCCATACAGTACTAGGAAAGGAAGGAACAACACCACCACCAAACCCTAGGCTTGCAAGCAAAGTACTTGTTAACACAGATGCCACAGTAGTCTGGCTTCCACTGGATGAAGGGCCCATGCCAGTTGCCACGGAAACAAAGGGCAAAGTAAAACCAGAAGAAGTCCAAGTAGATGACCCAGAACTGATTGGTGCCATATCAGCTGAAGAAGCAGGAGAGGCTGTAGGCTTCAGTGAAGTACCAGAGGAATATGAAGGGAAAAAACAATAGATACAGGGTAAGTAGAAATATTGGACATACCACCTTGGTTCCCATTATTAGAGGAGCTTCCAAAAGAAGCTTTAACTTCTACAGTTCTTTCATCATCTCCAAAATCCTCTTTTTCATGCTCATTAGAATATTTTGTCCCTTCTCCATCAGGAACTCCACTTTCCTTAACGTTCTGTTTAAACAAGGCATAATTACACAAGCTTCCCGTTATATCAACGCTTCCTTTCAAATCCTACATTAGTGGTTCTATTTACTTTCTGAACTCTATTAATATCAGAGCAACTTCTCTAATGTTCTATTAGCTTTTTTAAAATAAATCCATTCGAAATGGAAATCCAAAGGTATTTACAAAGAGAAAAAAGAATATTAAATACAGTGCAGTCTAAGTCATGTGAACACTTTCCATATCACTCTTCCTTCCCTCGGTTCACAATAAAATTCAGGTCAAAAGAATTGTTACAGCAAAAGTATTTTACAATTTTCAATTTGATCCCATTTAAATTGCTGTTGTGCATGTTTTGGGAATAAACCTATATTTTTTTTTAATTAAAATGTTCATCAGCAAGACTAAGAGCAGTATGATAATAACAAACTACATTGCAAATCACTTTTTGAAAAAAATGGATAACATTGCAATTAGTTTGAAAGAGACAGACACCAAGTTCGTACTGAGTTTATAGATAAAAAGGTACTAGATAAACCTGTGGACTATCATAGATCTATTTCTCCTCCTATTTAGAAACATCAAACTGAATGATAACAGAATGATGTACTCTTATTCTTTAAGAGTTGTACAAGACAGTCTCCAACTTAAATTCTCATACTGTAAGAGGAGCAGTGGGATATTGGGTGGACCTGTGATTCCCTTAAGGTAGCCCCCTGTCAACTCCACTATCAGGGAGGAATTTAACCGTAGGAAGGAAGGGAGGAGAGTAAAAAGAAACTTTCTGAATCAGTCAACCCAAACTGTTCTTATACACTTAGTAGTGATTGGTTATCCAGTGGAACTGAGAGCTGCCTCGGAGTAAGTTGGTTAACTGAACCGTTGGCAGAGAAAATCGGTATTTAAAAAAAAATGGAATGATGCAGTAATGTCCCAGATTAGAGGGAGGCAGCTTTAATTCTTCCCCCTTTTCCCACATTCCACAACCAGGGAAGCATTTAAGTGGAAGGACAAGCAGAGAAACAGTTATCATTGGACTGCTATTGCAAGCCACCTGGTGGCTGGCTGAAGAATGACGTCTGCAGAGGCCAACAAGCAGGTCACTGACGACAGTAGGTACATGGCCCAGCAAGAATTGTACAGGGGGGTGGGGGGGATAAAACAGATGGACTTTATTTGCTCCAAAAAAAGTGAGGATATATATATATCTTAGATAACAATCTTGTATGAGCCAGCTAAGGCAATTAAAAAATAAATATTTGAAAAATATTTCTCTGACGAGATGGTTGAAGACATCAATAGGGTGTGTGTAGTTCAATTAATGTTTTCACATTCAGTTGCTTGGCAAGTAATTCAAAAATCTGGCATAATTAATATTTTTAGAAGTTGCAGTGTCCATGTAATTTGCATTCAAGTTGGCACCATTGATTATGCAAATAGTATACGGCAATATTTTCTTCTACAGCTGTATTCCTTAATTACAGTGTCATCTTGTAATAAATTAAAAAACATGTATTAAATATTTGTGAACCAACAAATAGCTGCTGGTTGGGTTGAATAATCCATGCATTATACAAAATTGTCCTGTTTATATGTGTCCAGTATTTTAATCAATTATTTCATTTTGGCTGTTCATAGGTGACATTATGGCAGAGAATGAAATATTCATTAAAAAAAATAAAGCATGACATACATTGACTGCTGCTTGGATAAAACAGGGACATACAAAAATAATCTATTCTATATTAAAATTAGTAGGTGAGGCATAAAATTCCATTTCAAAATTCATTGAAAATCCCAATGTCAATTGCTACGTATGGCATGTTTCATTTTAAAAGTGCAGTTTTCTGTAATATATGTTGTACCTGCAGGTGGTGCTGTAATGGGGGTTTCCAATGTGATGAGTTCTGCTTGTAAACTGAGGGCATCCTCCTATATATATCTAAAATAATATACTATCTTTGAGCATGTAAGGGGACAAAAATGACTTCTTAGAATTAAAAGTTAGAAGAAACTATAACTTCTTAGAATCACAATTAGTAGAAACTAGAAGGCTGATAAGTGTGTCTCCTATCCTTGCTTAGAAATGTAGGACCTAGACAAACAGGAACTGTAAAGCTAATAAGCTGGTCTTGTGTCCTTGCTTAAGATAAGACAGAAACTGTAAAGCTAATAAGCTGGTCTTTTGTCCTTGCTTAAGATAAGACAGGACATACAGATTCTCAAAGCATGATTCTACAGACCAATCAATGAGCGTAGAAGGGGGGTGCATGAGGGGTGCACGCCTCTAGTTAGGGTATAATTGCTGTACGTATTTGATACTCGGTGGAAGAATCCTTTCTCTGGGATGAGCCTGAGATTTTCCCCTTGCATATGCTTGAATAAAGATCGTGAAACTTATCCAAGGTGTCCGTCTGGTGAATTCGTGGTTGCTATAGGGCAAGTGTCGACCCCTTATCTCGGGGAGTCCGCTTGAGAGGAGGGAAGACTTCTTTTTTACCCCAACAATTGGCATAGAAACAGCAGGATACAGACTCCCCAATCCGAATAATGTGGCAGCTGTTGGGGTGAGTATCTTTTAAATACCACCTACAAGTTAGAGCTGATGCATTGTGGACGGAAGGGGAAATAATCTGTATAAAAGAGCTAAGTATAGCAAACCACGAACTGACGGGAACCGAGGAATAAGCACGATGTGGGTTATGAGTAGGTCCTGAAGCACGGCCAACGAGGCAATACCAGCGAACCGGTATTGGTCGTATACGGCCAGGGCAGACAAGAAGGAATACAAGAATAACCTAGGGGCAACGTACTGACCCCAGCATTTTACAGGTTAAGAGTAGGTCCTGAAGCACGGCCAACGAGGTAATACGAGCGAACTGGTATTGGTCATATACGGCCGGGGCAGACAAGAAGGAATACAAGAGTAACCTAGGGGCGACGTAATGACCCCAGCGATCTTAAAGAATGGCCAATGGGTAAAATACAGGATTTGCTGAGTGAAAGGAATCTTAAAAGGAATGCTGGAATCTCAGTTTGTGTGAAAGTGTGTGTTAAAAGTGTGGAAGTTTTCTGTCTTTGAAA